>NW_026000026.1:36903784-36931475 GCF_001458135.2 Marmota marmota marmota
TTTTTTTTTTTTTTTTCTTTCTACCGAGGATTGAATCCAGGGGTATTTAAACACTAGGCCACACACTCATCCCTTTTTTGTTTATTTTTTAAAAAATTTGAGTCAGGGTCTCACTAAGTTGCTTAGGCCCTCGATTAATTACTGAGGATGGCTTTGAATTTGCAATCCACCTGCCTCAGCCTCTCAAGCTGCAGGATTACAGATGTGCATCATAACACTCAGCCTAAAATTGCTTTTTCTCAACTCCTCCAAACTCTCCACGCCATGTTAGCATTCTTTGGCTTTATGCAGTTATAATATTCTATCTCCATGACTTTTTTTTTAAATCTTTTCCTAAGATGAGTATTTAAAATAGTCATTTCTTTCTTTTTCCCCCCTTCTTATATCCATCTTTTTATTGTTGTTTTAATTTTTTTTAATTTTCAGTTTGGAGTAAATTTTTGGCTTAATTTTGGACATATTGAGCTTAGACAAGACACTAGAATGCAATTTCTGCCAAATGGGTATAAATGTGGGATTGGAATTCAGGAAGAACCTCAGGGTTTACAAAAAAATCCAGTTTTGAAACTTGTTCATAAAAAGAGACAGTAGTTGTTTGTATAACACTGAACTGGGTGGAGATAACCCCAGAGAGATTAAGTTCAAAAGCACTTCCACAAGAATAATGGCAGCAGGAACAAGAACCAAAGGCATCATATTCAGAAAGGGAGAACAAAAGCATGCTAGGTCTAACATACTAGAAAGCAAAGAAGATCCAAGTTTCCAGGACTCATCAACTCATTGTTCTCAAATATTGTGAAGAGGTTCAAGAAGAATGGAGGAGGAGAGCACCTAGATGAGCTTGACTTCCAGGAGGGATTTTCAAGGTCACATGAAGTGTTAGGAAACAAAATCAAATAGCAAAAAATGACTTGTGGTGAAGTCTAAGTGGGAAGCAACATCTTCAAAATGGGTTATAACGACCTCTCCTCCTATGCTAGCCTGGGTTTCCTCCATTCTCTTGCTTTTGCATTGTCTATGAAAAGGTCTTGAGTCTATGTAGTTTATCATGAAACATGACCCCACGGAATGGGGGAGGATTTAGGGAATAGTGAAACAAGGAAGATGATAAAGCAATGTGGAGTGTATTCTGAAGCCAACGAATATGAAGTTGTCGGTACTGCAGGGTGAGACCATGGGTAAATGTTAGACTGTTTCTCCATTTTTTCCAAAACCTATTTTTATGCTTTTGTTAGTGCATTATAATTATACCTAATGGTTGGTTTTATTTTGACATAATCATACATGCATGGAATTCCGTTTACTCTATTTCAGTTCCAGGTGCTGCCTGTCTTTCCCTCCCCTCTTACCTCTGCCTTCTTTTACTCTAATGGTCTTCCTTCCACTCATTTATTTATTTATTTTAACTGGTGCTTTATAGATATACATAAAGGTGGAATTCACTCTGGTGTATTCATACATCACAGAGCATAATTTTGTCAAATCAGTTTCATATTTTCTCCCTTTCCCCCTTATTCCTTCCTTCCTCTCAACCACCTTCTTCTACTGCACAGTCTTTGATTTCCCAAAGAAGTGTGACAATAAATTCCTAAGTTCATTTTTTATCACTTCCTCCCCAAAGAAGTACCTCCTCTTTTCCCCCTTACTTTGATCTAGCTTCTATATATAAGAGAAAACATTCAAATCTTAATTTTCTGAGTCAGGCTTTTTTTTTTTTTAATTAGCATGTTGTTCTTCAGTTCCATCCACTTACCAGAAAATGCCATAATTTTCTTCTTCTTTAAGTCTCAGTAAAACTCACAAAGGAAAATAAAGGGAAGGGAGGAAGGATGGGATAGAAAAAGATAATGGAATGAATCTGACCTAATTTTCCTATGTGCATAGATGAATACACCACTGAGAATCTCACTATCGTGTACATCCACAAGACACTAATTAAAAACAACTATAAGTAAATAGCAGAAAGATCAGTAGAGTATAGAGAAGGGAACAGGGGGTGGGAGGATTAGAGGGAAAGAGGAAGTTCTGGGGACTGAATTAGGAAAAAATATATTCCATGCTTTTATAATTATGTCAAAATGAATATTTTTGTCATGTATTTATAAGCAGAACCAATAAAAACACCCTCCATTTCGTATTTACGTTACAATTTCTTAATCCATTCATCTATTAATGGGCATCTGGGCTGGTTCGATAACTTGAATATTGTGAGTTGTGCTGCTATAAACATTGAAGTGGCTGTATTACTATACTATGCTGATTTTAATTATTTTGGACATATGCCAAGGAGTGGGGTATCTGGGTCATATGGTGGTTCCATTTCTAGTTTTTTGAGGAACCTCTCTACTGCTTTCCAAAGTGGCAAAACCCATTTTTAAAATTTCTTGCTTCAATATTGTTAGAGAAACATCTAGCTAGAATATAATTTACTTACTCCTATTCCCCTAATCTATGAAAACTTTAGCTCCCAGAGGTTTCTATGCCTGTTCACTGTTCTCTCCTTCTCCAAAGCTTAGGAAATGTATTTTATATGCTTTGTTTGAAAAGGGGTCTTCCTGCTTCTTCAGATTATTCCATTTATTTCTTCTAATTCCGCCACCACCTCAGTGAGTTTAAAAACAGTTTGCAGCATCTTCTCTATGCTGCCAATCTCCTTACATGATTTTGTAGACATGTTTCCAATAACTGGCCTTATGCTGTCTGGATGAAACATTTAAAAAACAGTATCTTTCCTAGTGTACCTCAAGAACTAAAATAATATAAAGCAAACCTTTAAGTCATTTCTAGAGACTAAGGAGTGATTTTAGAAATTTTGATTGTGGTGAATTTCTAATTGGCAGTTTGGGTGATTAGTTTCATATGATGTATATTTTAATACTTATTGATTTTATTTTTAATTCTATTTTATGAATTACTACACATTTTTATATTTCAGTTACAAAAGTAATGAATCAAAAACTGCCAAATTAGTTCTAAAGTGCCATTTTGCATTTCTACCACCACGTAGATAGTGTTTCTTCATTCACCCAAGAGTTCTGAAGGCCAGCCAGTCTTTGACTTCCCAAAGACGGGTGCCAATAAATTCCTAAGTTAATTTTTTATCACTTCCTTTCCAAAGAAATTTCCTTTCTTTTCTTCTTTATTGCACCTAGGAATACTTGAATGGGAGATGAGAAAAGGGAAGTCCGAGAAAGGAAAAAAAATGTGTGTCTTTAGGTATGTTCAGTTATTAATATCTTAAAGTGATTACTTGAATGGAAGAAGGGAAAAGTAAATACAGAAAAAGTAAATAAAAGAAAAAAATGTAAGTTAATATTTCCAAATGTCATCTGGCCACATGTTTAATTATATTTTCTCCCCAGCTTTACTGTAATAGGCTGTACATTTATTGATATCAGGGCCTATGTACTGCAATACTTGGGCATTGGTGACATCAGAGACTATTTGAAACACTATTCCATCTGAGAGATATGAAAGGCTTCTTTTTAAAATATCCACTCCAGCATGTGAAGGCCTTTATTCTGCTCAGAGAGATGTTGCATACATCAAAATTTATTAGGTAATTGTCAGCCAGAAGAACAAAAAGTAGCAAGTTGCTTGTATGGGCGAGGGTAAGGTTGGGAATAGGCTGCCCTGCCATTGGGCCTGCACACTGTTTTCTTTAGGACCTCAGAGGAGGATGTACATGTCACACTTCATACAGCAACTTTATTAACCCCAAATTTCCATCTCAGAATATTCTCCCTACTTCTCTACTAGTGAACTTTTCCTTGTTTTGTTTTCCTTCATAGCCTTTTCTTGGTAGGTTCTCCTAGTTTACTGTCCTTAACATTGGGTGATATACCTGGCAAGAGATTATGTATGTATTTGTAAAAATTTGTAAAAAAATTCCCTCAAAGTTTAGGTCACTTTTTTATCTTCTCAGGAGGCCTTTCTGTCTTAAACTGGGTATAATTCCCTATTTTATAGGTTATATCTGTTAACATGATAACGGGACCAGTCTCAATTATTTTCACTTGGTCTTTATTTTCAGAGATTAATGATACTGGAATAGAGATTGAACAATAATCCAGCCCAACCCTCTGTTTCTATCTGTACAATAAGCAAACTACTCACACTGAACAATATTAGTTTTTAGGGAAGAAATCTCTCAGTGATATTATTATCTTATGGCTTTTAAAAATGCATTTACAACCAGTAAAAAATCTGGGAAGACACTGAAATTGGATTTTTTGTGAAGGGGTTGTTCCATACAAATTTTTAACAGAATCTACTATCAGTCCCTGATGCAGGGTCTATAGACTGATGTGGAGAACAAAATAAGGAGAAAGACAAGTCAGTCCATTTTCCTCTCCAAATGCTAAAGCTATAGGAGAGAATTAGAAACAAGTGTACATTATGTTTTCATAAGAAGGGGCACTGGTACTTCCCAGTGCATTATCTAGAAACTTGGTATGAAATAATGATACTAATTAGAAATTGTTATAAGGATCTTCTCTTGGCTCTGCTTCTAACAAATACCCTGGCTTAGGGTCTCAGATAGACTTAACTTTTGTCCAGTTTTGCCCCTGGTAAAGGAGGTCTTATTTAGCATGACTTCTAGATATTTTACTGGGAAAAAGTTTCCAGAAAGATGATATTCAACCTCAGATTTCCTAGAACAGTAATCCTTTATGAAAGAACCTGTAGAGCAGAAAATGATACTTCATTTCTTTCAGGCAACTGAAATAATCATGTCTAAAATATCCTTCACCTAAAAATATCTAATGTTCTCAAATATTATATATATGTATATATGTATATAGACAGAGAGAGAGAGAGAGAGAAGACAGACACACACCCACACAGAGACATACCAGGTTCTAATATAATCATGGAACCAATCCCCATCACCCAAAGTGAACATTAATGATGCATCTGTTGGGGGTGGTTCTATATTTTCTTCTCAGAGTCATAAAAGCAGGCTGGATCTTATTTTTTAGAATAACAGGAATTGCTGGGATATTCCACCTCAACCACAGAAAACTTATCCTATTTTTTCTCATGGCTAATGATATATTCTTTTATGGTTCCTAGATCAGTATCTTCCATATGGGTTCCCAACTGTTATCCCTGTGAATGACAAATAGAAATACAGAGAAAGAATAGATTATATGAAGAAGATGAGCTATATTATTTACAAACTTCTTATGTAAGTAAAGATTTTTTGGCTGGAAGTGATAGAAATGGAACTTAAGTTAGAAATTTATTAGCTTGTACAATTGGGAAGTCAAAGGGTTGTCTGGACTTAAGAACTCTGGGGTGAATAAATAGGTACTCTCACATATGACTCGTAGAAATGCAAAATGGCAGAGCCAATTTGGAAATAATTTGGCCATTTCTTATAAAGACACACATATTTTCCAAGTGATCCAGCAATCTCACTCCTAGGTATTTATCCAAATGAGTGGAAAACCTATGGATGCATGTGTTTATTATAGCTTTTTTTTTTCATAATTGCCCCAAACTGGAAATAAACCAAATGTCCTTCATTAAGGGAATGCATAAACAAATATTGGAACATCCATATAATGTAACTCTTCTCAACAATGGAAAATAGTGAACTACTGATATACAAACACCCGATGGGATTAACTGAGTGGTAACTGGAGGCAGGTGGGGTCTGGCTAGAGCAAATGATTCACTGGCAGGCATGGCTATGGGGTATATATTTGTATCTGGCAAGTAGAGTTCTCTGCTTTCTGATCACTATGTAGGCCACTTCCCTCTGCTACACTCTTGGGCCATGATGTTCTGCCTCACCTTGAGCCTTGAGGAATGGAGCAGGCCATATGTGGACTAAGACCTCTGAAACCATGAGCCCCAAATAAACTTTTTTTTCCTATAAAATTGTTCCGGTTGGGTCCTTTAGTCACAGCATCAGAAAAGCTGACTAAAACAAACAGAATACGAACCATTGGCTGTCAGGGCTTACAAAGAGGTTGATTACAGGAGTATGGAGGAATTTTTTTGGGGGGTGATGGATCTGTTTCACATCCTGATTGTGGTGGTGGACACAGAACTGCACATACTTGTCAACCCGTAAAACTCCAACACACACACACAAACACACTCTCTGTCTCTTTCTCACTCTTTTTCTCTCTGTCTAGTAGTAGTGTGATTTTCATAAGCATCATTTGCTCCTAATGTATATATTCCTACATGCAATGAAAAACTGTAGGTACCTTACACCCGGGTACAGTATGACAACAACCCAGTTTATTAACTTCAGAGAACAGGAGGAATATCTTGTCTCCAAGTGTGTTCATATTAAATACATGAAAAGGACTCCTTTGGGTGCCTTTGAGTCAAATGGAACCACTTGGCCAGTCCCTTTGCTCAAACCGATGGAGTTCTGTTCCTGGAAATCACATGTCCATTCCTGTGGGAAGGGAGGTGGGATATGCTGATGGATCACCTGGAATGGAGGGTGGATCTGGTCTCAAAATGAGGAGGTAGTTCCACTATGAAGGATGGAATGACCAAAATGGAGATATCACTTTATCATTGGTTTTCTATTTGCAGGATGCAGGGAGGTCATTAACTAGTTAACAAATTTCCACAAGCATTTACAGTTAGGCATCCAATCTTCCTTTCACATTCAAACAGAATCACTGAGACTTAGAGACAACGTTTTCCTTATTGATTGTCTAAAATGGATATGCCCTTGATCTTTTTGTTGCCACAACAACAAGATCAAGCCTTGTTGTGGCTATTATTGGCTATGTATTTGTTTTAATTTCTGAATCACAAAATCTTTTTAGAATCTAATGATTTTTTTTAGATCAACTCTCTTGAAAACTATAGGAAGTGTGAGGTGGCATAACCAACCCTCACTACCCCTACCCTGCATGCCCCCCTCTGCCAGTTCATGCATCTCAGCAAAGGACCATCCAACTAGACTAAGGATGCTCAAGTATACCTTATGATTCCCTAGTGAGCTTGTTAAGCAGAGACTCCTGCATGCTACCCCAGGATTTCTGATTCAGCAGGGCTGGGATGGTCCTGAAATTCTACATTTGTAGCATATTAGCAAATCCCCAGGTGATGTGGCTGTTATTTGTCCTGGGAATGGACTTTGACAACCACTGCTTCAAACCATAGACTAACAATTTCATCACCAGATGTCCTAAATCTCACGTCTCTAATTCTGCACTTTTTTCTAGAGTGTGACTCAGTTAAGAAAGTATCTAAACTTTGTTATAGATGGCTACACTCTTCATGCCTCAGAACCAGAGTTGGAGACAAAAACAATAACAAAATTACATAGTTATTCATGTATTAATATTGGTTATATTTTACAACTTGAGCTATTTAAAATATGGGTAATATTCCTCCATGGCATTGAAGGACATGAGAACTTGGCTGTTAGAGTCACAGTTAAAAAATCTTAACATTTATTGCAAAACGATCCAGACTTCCTAAATAAATCATTTGCAGTTCTTCTATTTAAAATAAAAAGTGATAATGAATATTTATATATTTTTACAAATTTAGGGCCAGACTGTGTAAACAATTTTGTTCCCATTTTTGCTCAACATCCTATGTGTTTCCTCACACCCTTCCAAACCCTTTAAAAATGGGATTTCTAATTGGAGGTGCAAGACTCTGTCATATGGATGTGTTGGAATTTGCAGGAATTTTCTGTGTTTTGGTCAGTGAATTTTCTGATTCCAAAAGGTTGAGAATGTCGAGTAATGGTTTAAGCACACCCTCAAAAATATATTCCTCAAATGTATTCTTAGTAGTAGAACCACTGGGTCAAGGAGATTGAACTGTTTAAAAAGACATTTCTTCACAAACATGGTACACTGGTTTATCCAGGCGTTTATGGTTTAGATGTGAGGTGTCCCTCCAAAGCTTACATGTGAGACAATGCAAGATGATTCAGAGGAGAAACTATTGGGTTGTGAGAGTCTTAACCCCAATAGTGAATTAATCCCCTGATAGCGATTAACTGAGTGGTAATGGAACTGGTAGGGTGTGGCTGGAGGAGGTGTGAATTGGGGCGTGGTTTTTGGTATATATTTGTATCTGGCAAGTGGAGAGCTCCTTCTCTGCTTTCTGATCATCATGTGAGCTGCTTCCCGATGCCACACACTCCACCATGATGTACTGTCTCAACATGAGCCCCAGGAATGCAGCCTGCTGTCCATGGACTGAGACCTTGGAAACCATGAGCCCCAAATAAACTTTTCCTTCCCTAAAATTTTTCTGGTCAGATCTTTTAGTCACAGCAGTGAAAAAGCTAACTAAAACACCGGGCAACCAAGGCCATCAGTCAGACAAGGGAACTTCAAAGAGCCCTTCTTTATGCTTAGTGAGAAAAATTCAGGGGCACCTCCATGTAAGGCAGTTTCTAAAGTCTTCCAGTTTCCTTTAATTCCAAGGTCTTCATCATTTTAAAGTGTTAAACTTTGGGGCATTATTTTCTGAACTCCAACACAAGTAGCATAACATACCCATGGGTTCTGTGGACTAGGGAGTGGCCAATCTTTGGGAGGCCATCATTCTGCTTATGACAGCAGGACTGCAGAATTCTCTACCTGAACGGACCCAAGCCATGTAGTATCCTCTCTGAATGCAGACCCGCTATCAGTGAGAGCATCCTATAGCCAAGGGATGGCAAAGAGAAGAGACACTGCTGGTGGATGCTGAGTAAAGCAGTTGAACATGGGGGCTGAGGGTCTGCAGAATTGTACATTAGATTTCACATTGTGCTGTGTATAGATGTGGAAATCACAGGAGGGAGAGGCCACCAGCCCTCCTTGGTAAGCCTTTATGTGCACTTTTGCTCCAGGGCTCACAGAATGAGGAGGAGATCTACGCTATTAAAAGGAAAAAAAAGGAGACATTATATTTCATTCTTCTGGTTAAAAGAAAGTTAATTAACATTTAAACCTAAATCCTGTGAATTCTTTGGTATTTCTGAGAAATTAAAATCACAGATGTTCCTGTTATTTTGCTGCATTTTATGTTACTTTAAAAGTTAATTTAATTATTTCTGGAATAACACGGGGAATGAACAAAATAAAACTTTTGAACTTTACTGAAACTTTCTTTATACATATAAGCTTAGAAACATAGTGTTAACTTCTAATTTCATTTAATCACCTAATGAATACTTTTATTCTGTAGAAGGGAAGCCACATGTTGTTGCTATGTTGTTTTGGAAGTTTTGAGAAAATTACAAAAAGCAAAATCTTGCAGTCTTGCTTTGCTCTTCCAGAGCGTCTACAGAATCATGAGAATATATTCACAGCCAGTCATTGCTGACGCTCTGATCTCCAAGGCCTGGCATCCAGCCTTCTGAATCGTGCGTGTCACCCTGAAGAGCCACAGAATGAATCTTTCTAAAGTGACAAGTGTCCAAGCAGCCAAAGCATAAAACAAATTATTTTAGTGTTAAATGATCAGAAGAGAAGGGGACTCCAAGCCCTCTCTGGAGTTGAAGCATTTGCAACCTTATGCCTCTATGAATTTGACAACTTTCTAATTCTGAAATTTCCTTAAAAGTTTGTTTCTTAGGTCTTTCCTTTCTTATTCTTGCAGTTGTATTGCTGTGCTTCTTCTGACCTTGCAGGGCTTAACTGAGGTGCAGCAGTTAAACGAGAATATTTACCTTCCTAAGACAATGTTTAATTTTGTTAAGCTTGTCTGATTGTTCCTTGTGTTTGGGCTAAACAATTCTCAGCCTGAAACTTTAGCTTTTTGACCCTTGAACTCAATTTCTACTCTTCCAAGGAAGTGCTTGCTCTTCATACTTCAATTTTCCTGAGAAACTTAAAATATAACACTTCAGTCCTCTTCATCTCAGCATTTTTCTGAGAGTGGAGTTGAAGTCAGTCTCAGGCAACATATGCAAGGCTAATAGTTGGTTGATTAATTGAAAAAATATATTTAAAGCAAGAGCTCATAAAAAATGATTCATATATGTTTTAAAGACTTTTATCTTAACCTAAAACATATAAATTGGCATTCATTTGCCAATGTTTGATGTAAAGTCGAGGTCTTTCCTATGACTCTGGGTCCCTTAATTGGCATTATATATTGTCTCTCATAATAAATCACACTCTTAATGCATCCCCTAAGATTTCCAACTTCAGTTTCTTTACATTGAAACAAGAATTAAAGTGAGTTTTGAAGCAATCTGATTGAATAAGCTTCCTTAGTTGTTAGAATTTCTGACAACCTCACACTTTTCTCAGCCACACCTAATGCTATGGGGCCTCTAGGTTCTTTTTCCTACTCAATATTATTGGTACCAACCAAACCGTTCTGGGAGCAGGCAGGAAATCACTTCTTTTCTTCCCTAATTTGAGCATGACTGGAACATCCTCGTACTGGGAGGTGTGTTTTTGATATTTTAATGCAATTATAATAAGTTTAAGGTGGTCTGGAATGTCAAGGTGGTATTAGCCAATCTGGAGTTCCCTTGGCAGGTGACAACTATGTGGTAGACATTTGAAAGGTAAGTACTTACTGGCAATCTGTCTTTACCTTTTGTAAGCAAATGGTATCTGTGGGCAACCAGAGCTAATAGGACAACAAGCTATTTGTAATTTGGGGATTCAGATGTTGCCAGGACTCACTTTTATTGGCTTCCTTTCATCAAACCATTCTGAAGCATTCAACATATGTTTCATGGAAACACCTCTTTCTTCAAGAACTCATATTTCATCAATTTGCATAAATCCAATTTACATAAGACTCATTTGCCTACATAACAGCAATAGCAATTATTGCTCTAATACATTTGGTACTAAAAGTAGCTGACTCTTGGAAAGAATAGGTGTATTCTGAGATGGAAGTGTGTTGGCTTGTGGTGAGAAGCATTTGAGGAGTGGGGACACTCAGGGCCCTACAGCAGATGTTAGCTGTGCCTTGCCTTGGCCTACTTTGGGTGACACTTGCTGCTTTGACATCTTTCTTCCTCAAGTGCCCCTGTCTCTCTACCTAAGGGAAGTATGGAAATGCTGTGGAGCTTAGAAAGCTGAAGAGCAGTCCTCAAGGAATAGGATTCATGGGGGATGAGTGTTCAGGGGTGAATATCCCATTTGCATCAGAGGGATGGTTCTGAAACAGATTTTACTTAACCCCTTGTTATGGTTTGGAAGTGAGGTGTCCCCTAAAAGCTAATGTGTGAGGCAATGGCAAGAAGGTTTTGAGGAGAAATGATTGGGTCATGGCTGTAACCTAATCAGTGAATTAATCTCTAATGAGATTAACTGAGTGGTAACTGGAAGCAGGTGGGGTGTGGCTGAAGGAAGTGGTTCACTGGGGGCCTGGCTATGGGGTATGTATTTGAATCTGGCGAGTAGGGTCTCTCTCTCTCTGCCTCTGATCATCATGTTAGCTGCTTCTTTCTGCCACACTCTTCTGACATGATGTCCTGTCTCACCTCAAACCGGGAGGAATGGAGCCTGCTGTCTGTGGATTGAGACCTCTGAAACAGTGAGTCCCAAAATAAACTTTCCTCCTCTACAATTGTTCTGGTCGGGTCTTTAAGTCACAGCAGTGATAAAGCTGACTAAAGCGCCCCTCATGTGTCTTCATTGTACCCAAATCCTTGTCTTGCATCCACCAATATTTCATATAGAGAGAACTGAAAACTAATCGGTAAATTAACTGGAAGCTACCTAAGATTTGGAAATCTAACTTGGTCTCTCCCCCTTCAGACTGTTAAGCAGTTTCTATCCTTATGTTTAAACACATGGGCCTTCCTTACAACCAACTTTTTGCCTTCCTCTTTGAGAACCCTAGGAGGAGTTATAAGCTGGGAAAAGAGTTTGGCTGGTGTCTTGTCTTCATCCTCCTTCTATAACTCTTTTTTCTTCGACACTCCTCTTGCCCTGAAATTACAAATTAGCCATCCGGGGTCTTTGGCACATTCTGTGTCCCAGTTTCTGTTGCCTCCCTTAATATCTATCTCAATTTCTCTTTGACCTTCACCTAATCTGTGCTTCTGGGCCCCTGCTATAGGAATACAACACTTAACTGAGACCCACCCCGCATCTTGGACTTATGCCCTGAAAATTCCAGTCCCGATTGCCACTCTGTCTTTCTTTTTCTTCCTTTTAATAGTTTTTTCCTTCCAATAGCTTCCCCTTAGCTACACTGTAATCATGGCCCTCAGGTCCTGTTTCTTACCTGTGAACTCCAGGTGGCATTTCCAATGCACGACTTTATGAACATTTTCCTATAAAACTTACCTTCCTGTTACTTAGAGCCATCTAAATGTTTTTCTTCAAAGATGCACAATATTGAATTAGTGCTCTTTTAGAAACAGAGCAAAACTATTGTACTCTCTCTTCCCCATTCTTAAGAACAAGTATTTGGATTGTTAAGTGATTGAACCATACTCCATTCTCTCCTATTAATGGAAAATTGGCCATAAATTGCCGAGGCGTGACTAGCTCATTTCCCAACACAGCTGCAAATGCTTTATGCTGGGATCACTTTCGATTTCTCAGAGTGAAAAGAGAAAACTGTATAGAACTGACACCTCTCCAAACAGCATTCTGTGTCACTCTTAGCAGAGAACAACTGTTCTGAAGAGACAATTGATTGAAAAATAGTGCCACCTTCAGCCAAGGCTTTTTCCTTAGAGCAAGCACATGTCTTTATTTTTTTCATGGCATACTGGATATGCCTGTGAGCTTTGAGAATGTAGCCATCAAATATTTTCTCTTTTTTTTTCCATTTTAAACACTAATCTAAAATGCACATATGCTTGTGAAGTGCTCTGTAGTTAATACACAATAATTCATAAGAGCATCTTATTATAATTTTGAAAGCACATTACTTTATACAAAGCATCTTTACCCATAAATTATCGATTTTAATCCTCAAACATCCTGGTGAAGCATACATTAGTATTCCCATTTTATAGATGAAGATGTTCAGATAGATTTATTGATATGGTCAAATACTATATATAAAAGAATGATAGTTGAGCTTATAGCTCTGACACCTCATCTCATATCTCAGTAGATGTTTATCTTTTGTCTCCCCCCAAATCTTTTTTCTCCTGGGACCATCCCTTCTTTGGTAAATTATTTCTTCCTGACTTTAAATGAAAGTCATAGCATGAATACTAAGCACTGTGCTCAGTTGACACCTTTTTCATAGGGTTTATAATCCGTACAATAAAAAGAGTGTACCAGGGGCCAGGGTTGTGGATCAGTGGTAGAGAGCTTGCCTAGCATGCATGAGGCACTGGGTTCGATCCCCAGCACCACATAAAAATAAATAAATAAAATTCTTGTGTCCCTCTACAAATAAAAAAAAAAGTATTATTATTATTATTATTTTTTTAAAAAAGAGTGTACCAGTCAGAAATGTTATCCAGTAGGAACAAAGGGAGGATTTTTTTCCTTTTCAGAAAATACATCTCATCTTGCAGCAGTCTGGCTGGGCACAAATCACGAGCCACTCAAGCAGGAACAAACTTTATTTCTGAACTCCACCAGCACACTCCACACACGCTCCCCTGGAACTCTCCCGAACGCCACCCACGCGGCTCCTCCAGGAACACCACACACCAACGGGAACTTCACCAACCAACGCGAACTCTTCAGGAATCCCCGTGAGAGCTCAACAGGAACTCCAAGAGAACTCAAAAGTTATCATCTTAATGGCTCGATGGCGTCACCTCTCAACCACTACTTCTGGCAAAAATGCCATGCATCATCCCGACTGGGCTGTGGCCCTCAACATCATCTCTGTCACATGAGGAAAGTATTGCAGTCCATGGGAATGAAATTCACATGGGAAGAGAAAGAAGAGATGGTAAGGGGGAATTGTTATGATTTGGTTGTGTGGGTGGCCCCAGTCCATGAGGTTAACTGCTCCTCTGCCCTACACCTTTTCTTAGGGTGTCATTACAGTCACTCTTTCCCCCTAAACCCTTGGGATCAAAGTTTGTCACTGCATTAAACAAAATCCTATATTTCTTTTCCATTGCTTTAGCTCATTGGAGCTTTACAAGAACACCATGTGTTGGATGGCACAGTTATTGAAGTTTATTTTCCATTTTGGAGAAGAATTAACTGAGGTTATGGTCATTTGGGACTAAGGTACTGAGATAGAACTAGGTGACCAGGCTGAGATCAGAGCATCCCCCTTTAAATAAAGTATAATTCCTTTATTTATCACATACAGTTTTTATACTACCAAAGAGCAGAGAAGGTAAAATAAGACAGAATTTATTAGATATAATCAACCAAGTTTTTCACTTCTTTGGAAATAAAATATCCATGTTCTGCCAACTCAGATATTCCTGCTTTGCTACATGTAACTACTCCCTCCCACTCCCCTGTTTTTTTTTTTTTTAGTTAAATCATTTATTGAGCACCTGATTAACCTAAGGACTAGTGTTAGTGCTAGAAATTTAATAAATGTGTAAGACATGATCCCTCAATTCAATTTTATAGCTTTTTCTTTTGTTTTCTCTGAAGTTTCTGTTATTTTTCTCACCAAGGTTGATCTCCCACACAAATCCCCTTAACCTGGAGAGGACCCTGTCTCCCAAACACTGGGGATAACTGCTGTTGGCTTATATCTGCCCTCTTCTCCTGAGAGAATTGCCTTAGGCTTCCAGGAAATGCATCAACTAGAAATGTCTATTGGTTGTGCCCTTTTCTTGAGGCAGCTTTTAGCCAATGAGACTGGTACTTTCCATGTACACTTTTCAACATTTTGCACAACCAGGCTGAAACTAGGCTGCACCTGAAACTACATATTTGCTTGCCTTCTTTCCCTGCCCTATTTTATTTTTTTCTCACTTTGAAAGCTTCCTCCTGATAGTACTCCTTCACTTTCCAAGCTTCTCCATGTCAGGAATGAATTATAAGGACCAAGACTTAAAGGCACTGTCTTATTTACGTCTTCACATCCATATCACGTCTGTCCTATTGTCTATGCAGCCTATAATTGCATACTTCTCAAATATGTTGGTAAACCGGAGTCAGTGGAGCTGCCTGGTGGTTTTAGAGATAGCTGCCAAACCTCAATATGCCATATTGCATACTGCTACTCAGTTGGTTAAAGCTGGTAAGCCCAAAGAGTGAGAGATGTCCTGCTTTCCAAAAATAGTATAGCCATGACAGTACTAATTTTAGATAAGGACATAAAATGCCTGGGGATGTAAAGATCTTCTAAATTATTTTGTTACAAAACCAACTTTGTATGAAAAAGCTTGCAAGAAGTACATGTGAACTATGTCACAGTTTTTCACTTGAAGTAAATGCAGGGATTAAGGCATAGATAGTAGGAACCCCTTTCCAGTATCAGTTGGCTTAGTTTATTGAGCACCTCAGACTACAAAGGGGCAGAAGGTGGGGGGTCTCTTCTATCTATGGCCAGTAGTGTTGACTTAGTAATGAATGCCAGAGCATTTTGAGAAAATCTCAGAGACTAATCTAGAAAATAATGTGCAAAATTGATAGTTTATGTAGGGGGTAGAAGTCACCAGGTAACTAGTGAGGACACAGCCAGCCATATTACAGGAAGAGAGAAGGCAGAGTAAGGGGGAGAAAGCTCAGAAAGTGTCAGATTGGATATTTCCCTACATCTTTTATGTATTTTAGAAGTTTGGTGGGAAAATGTGGCCAAAGGGAATATATCTTTATTAAGCACATACAAACAAAAGGGCCTTTTTCTAATCCTATGAGGTCTGTACAGTTATTATCATCACATAATTGAGGGACCCAGACTTGGAAGTTAGAGGATTTGTCTCAGGTCTAACAGCCATCAGAGTTGAGGGGCTTAGCTATTATGTGCTGTGTTACCTCTTCTGTCATCTCCATTTCTGCTATAACCTCACTATATCTCTTTGAAGTTCTGGTATTCTACAGAGTTGGAAACCTGAGATCAAATCATATCCCTGATATTGTGCAGCTAATTTTAAATCTATGTTCCTAACTGTAAGGTTTTTAGGTAATGTTATGAAATTCTGAGCATCTGTTATATTTTCTTTGCCTAGCATACGATTGAGCTTCTTTTTGCTTGTTCCCAGTTATAACCTCCTTTTTTAAAGCTTTGATAACATTCTAGCTATGATGTAGCAGAAATTAGTGAACATGTCTAAGTCTGGTGACCCAGTCATGATCATGATTTGACAGTTGTTTTCATGGTTCCTTTCAGCTTCCACTTTCCCCACCTAGAGAACACACATTTCTTTAGGGCATTCTCATTTAGCTCTTCCTCCTTTTCCTTTATTGATTGGGTTGCCTAGTTTCTAACCTTACTCATGTCTAGGGAAAACCATCTTAATAGTTCCATAGCTCTCTTGACTCCTGACTTCTGGTCATTCCCCTTGGCCTCTTCTTCATTACTGCTTATGGCAGTAAACCAAGTGGACTATGTACTAGAAAAATAGCTCACCAGTCCCTTCACATTATTTTGGGTATAGCACTATTGTCTCTCCAGAGTTATGAAATGTGTTATTAATATGTCATTCATAACCATGCATACATGCAGCATGCTATTAAAGACTAGGAAAAGTTCCCCAGAGATCACCATAGACTCAATTTCCCCATCTTAGAGATGAAAACTGAAGCCCAGAGTTCTGATGTTGCCTAGGTTTACGAAATTACATGGTGGTAAAACTGGAGCCCAAACTCATCATTGTCATCAATGTTTTCTTCCCACAATTCCATTGCCACTCATACATACCAGAATAATGCACAGCATGTATTATGAGATATTTTCTGCCTTTTGTATTGGCATGGAGGATATCTTAGGATTGATTCCTTTAAAACACATCTTGTAATGGGAATTTGAGCAAAGGCAATGTTTTCAAATTGTGTTCCCAGGAGAAACCAACCAGTAAGGTTGCAGAAAAAGCTAGTAAGAGGAAGGAGACAGGCAAAGGCATGCTTTCGGGCCAAGTTTCAGCCTCAGTCTTGTCCCATTGGTATATCAGGAATGCAAATGAATTGCACAGATTTCTCCATTTAATGTCAAGAAATGGGCTTTCATACATCTGTATCAGTTCAGTCACTGCCTTGAACTCCCCTTGAAGACATGAATTTCTGATCCTGTGCCCCAAGAGGCTTCAGTAGTCCAGGAGGGGATCTCTAAAGGAAGCATCAGGTATAAGATATCAAGTAAAAAATCCAGGGTGAAGCATGACATGCAGACCCAGACAAAAGCCTCAGAGAGGATCTGAGTTGAGTTCCAACACTGGGCTCTCCTGAGGCAAAGGCCATGGCAGCAGTTAACTTCTCTCATGTTCTGCAACCACCTAGCTCTTCCATGCCTCCTGTCAGACACTCCAACCCCACATCTCCACACGAGTGCCACCTTTATCCTTCATGTCTCAGTACCTTTCCCAAAAGGCTTTCCATGGCTTCCCTCTGTGATGTAGGTCCCGTATCTACCCCATCAATATTTATGGTCCTGTGTCATTTTCTTTGGTGCAATCACACTCTCTAAATCTACTTCTAGCTTAAGTTTTCATCTTTCTTTTTTACCATTTTATCTTCAATCCCAGAAGAATGCTTGGCGCATAGTAGGTGTTTAATTCACATCTGTTGAATAGTAATATAGAGATGGGAAAAAATAGTCATGGAGTTTCTGTAGAAAAATGTGGAATGATCATAAAGTTCTGATGTGTACAATGTGAGACATGGAATTTCTTGTCATTCTCTTATTATGTGAGAGAACATATGGGAAGAATTACATGACAGTTCAACCTGTAGTCTTTCAGATTATTGTAGATAATATCAGTCTTAATGGGTATATTTTACAGTGGCATAATGCTTCCAGAATATTTTCGAAGAAAATTATGGCATGGAAAGAAGGCTTTTAGTTCTTGATACTAAATCTCTCAATGGAATATAATAGCATCTTTTTTTCCCTCAGAAGATGTGTGCATTTCATTATCTCATTATCTGATATGTGTTTGGCATAATAGCACTTTTCCATTTCCTTTATTATATTTTATTTTTTGGGGGGACACATATGGGAGAAAATTTCCATGAGTTGGAAATTCTGTTCTACAGTGTGTCTCATTTGGGATTAGCCACAGCCACTTTTCTGCCAAGGTATAGGGAAATATGTTGATTAATTATGTAATTGGTGTTCTATTACTCAGGTCAGAAACTGACCTAGGTATTCTGGTTGTCACACATCTTTCTCTCGGTACCAAATTTTTCCCCTTAGCCAAATACCACTTCCCTGAGCAGCAATTTAGTCATTACCCCCTGATATAAATGTGAAATCTGTCACAAAGATGATGATGTTGTGACACAGAGAGGGATCCTCTGGGAGGTTTAACCAGGTTTTCTACAAGATTGAAATAAATGTGACATTTTGTTCATATTTATAATTAAATTTATTCCTTTAAAAATGTGTGTGTGTGTGTGTGTTCTTTACTATAGAGAGAATGAGAATGAGAAAATGTGGATTTGACTGTAGAATGAAGACAGAAACCAATCCTAGCCTTAAACATATCAATATGTGGGTTATGCTTTAATTTAAGTTTCAAGTCACTCAAGGGAAAGCATTAAAGTATAGCTGTGACTTCAGGCATGGACTAATAATAGATGGCTAATGGAATCCCCAGGAGAATTGTAATTACCTTTAAATGTCTTTCTTCTCTGTGGGGCATGAGAAAAGTTGCTGTGGCTGGCCTCTCACTGCTGCGTCTCCAATTTTTGGACAGCATTGGCACAAGTAGGCACCTAATAAATATTCATTAAAATTGGAAACAGAAATAGATGTGAAGAGCAGAAAGGGGGTGGGGAAGGAAGAGGAAGAGGAGAAAGGAAAATGAAGAAGAGATAGGAAGAAAGGAGAAGATGGGAAAGGGAGAGGGGAGGAAAAAAGAGAAGAGGGGACAGAGGGAGAGAAGAAAACTTGTGAATAATTACACTAGGGGCTCATTATGATGAGGAAAATCCTAAACCCAGTTGATAGTAAAAAAGTGACAAAGAACAAAAGAAGCAAACAAGAGAAGTAAATGTCACCGGGTGCTGAATCATCAGGAAGAAAGCAAACAGACTTGGAATAATAAGATGTGGAAGACTGCAGTATAATTTTTTATTCTTCACCACTTAACCGTTGTTTTGCTGCTTCATTGGATGTGACCACAATTGTTAATTCTCACCCAGGGTATGCAGGAAAATACGTATGGTACTTGATTTATGGTCATGTTAATACCATTTGGAATTTCAGAGAATATAAATAAAATGACATATCTTTCTACCATATCTTTTCTTGAAATCCGTAGGCCATAATCACTGTATTACTAAAATGTAATCTCTCTATGTTGATCCCACTCTTACCGACCACACATCAATCTCTGCAGGAGGGGTTGTTGAGGGACATACAGGAGGAGAAAGTAGAGATCCCATAAGAGCAAGGAGTGTCCATCTCTTGTGAGGCACAACTAAGACTTATCTGGGAAAGCATTACGTTGCCACATCTTTTGGAAGGATTCATTGGCATTGGAGACTAGTTATTACCAAATCCTTGGAGAAGATAGTGATGGCCAATGGTAGAGAATTTCCTGATATGTGATGTGGTGTCTGAGGAGAGGGAAGTGGGACACTCTGAAAATCAGCTGCATGCTACACCCGAGGCTGTCAGGTACTGCAGACCCATACAGATACCAAGGTCAAAATGCAGATGGGTGACGGGCAGGCTGTTGGTCATCAGTATCCCGGAACCCTGATTTTTGTCTTATATCAGATGTGAGAGTCACCCAAAATTAGCAAGTCACCACTATTCTGGTGGCTCAATTTCATGAAAACTCATAAAAAAAGTGCTCTGGTGGGCTCACCATGCCACCCTCCTGGGTCCCCAGGTAACCCCACAGGTAGGAGTCCTGGTCAACTTTGGGGCATTTGGTTAATTCCTTGCATGAGGTAAAGGGTCAGAAAATTCTCTGAAGCAAGAAACAGTGACTAGAGCCTACACAAACCCTGTTCTGGTCTGGCATGCGCTGTCCACGCTGCACAGCTGTCAGGGAGGGATTTAGAGAAGTCTAACATAAGTGCCTTCTTTAAAAGACCAGTGAGAACAGCTTCAGGTTTGGGGGGGTGTTTTGCCAGATGACAATGTCAACCCCATCTGTTCCCAGGCCCTGGGAGAATTTGGAAAATTTGAGAATGGGTCTCCAAAGCATGAGCTTATTGACCTCCTGGACCCAATTTGACCAAGTTTAAGGGGGTTACATTGTGATGATATGCCAGTTTTAAGTGTAGGCCTCAAGAAAACTTGAATGTTTCTGTTGGCTCCCTATTATCTCCTTGTGAGAACACTCAGGACAATCTGTTAGAGGATGAGACACAGTAAGCGTGGCCATATCACCTCAGTAGCCCCTCTTGATAATTACTCATCTGTTAGACACATGAACAATCATGGCCAAAATTAGCAAAACCAGCCAGGTAACACCATCTGATCGCAGATAAGAGAGCAATGAACATATCACTGTATGCCATTTAAATGTGATGCTTGTTTACATGGCAGTGTTATTGTGGCAACAGATAACTAGTTCAACTTGTCTGCTAAGAATTCAGAAGCTACATGGAAAATTACTACGTTACAGCAAGCATCAAATGTCTCAACAAGGTCTCTACATTGTTGTAGCTGCTGGAGTGTGTGTGTGTACATAGATCTATTTGATTCTGCAGATATAGAAATGACCAAGAATAAGAGAGGACCGCAGATGAAGAAAAGTCAGTATGGAGACTTTCTTCTGGTTGAAAGCAATACTAATTTTTCTCAGTAGTATTCTAGGTATGATATCTGAGAGTGCAAATTTTAGCTGTAGAGACTTCAACTGTCAATACCAGAGCAATGCAGGATGGAATGGGCCAGATAATAAGTGCTGATACCGTGCAGCATGAGGCATAACTCTCAGGAAAAATTTAAGTCCTTAGGCATCCTCTGGGGCAGAAGAGGGTCTGAGTTGAACATGAAGAAGCAGTTAGATTTCTTTAAATGAGAAAGAAAGCATCTTAACTGGCAGAATCCTGTTTTGCAAAATAGAGTTTCTCATGGAAAGAATGAAAGGACCATTCCTATCACATTTTCTGAGTTTGAGAAATGATTCCATTTTAATGTAAGAATGGAGACATAGATATAGATATTGGAAATTTGCATCTGAAGCTTTAGTTCCTTGACTCATGATCAAGAGAGACGATTAAAAAATCCCATGAAAATCTAGATCTGCTTCCAGTCCTGTGTGTTTCCATCTCTACCATCATTCATTCATTCATTTTATGAACAAACTCTTGTTAATTATTCATTGACTGCATGCTTGATAGAGATAGAGGTACATCAATAACTATACTTGGCTATTGGTCTCAAGGGCTCAGAAATAAGGAAGAGTGAAAAGATGTCAACAGAACTGTTGATCAATATGGCTACTTTTGTAATAGAGATGGGTACCAGCTGTTACTTGGTGCCAAGGAAGTATGGCCATTTCAGACTTGGTGAGATGGGGTAGCTTATGGTAGAAAAAGGCTATTGCTCTAGGTCTTTAGAGATGAGTTGGAGGTCATCAAGTACGCCAAGGAATTAGCAATTATTTCCTCCACTGGGCCTAATACAAGCATTTAAAGTTTTAAACCAATCCTTATCAGTTGACTGCATGCTCTCAGTGATACGTCAGCAGTTTCTTATTGTCTGATTAGTTCAGCTAGTCTCAGGGAGGCACTTTCTGCTACTGTTGCCCTTGCTATTACAATATTTGACCGGCTGAATTGATTCTCTTGTTTTGGGTCATTAAGTGTTCATTGAATTCTTAGGATGGGTGGTATATATAGAACTGAAACCCATTCTGGTGCATGTGCTGGATCAGGTAGAATGTCTTAAGTCAAAGCTATAGGACATGGAGCCAGGGAGACGCTGGATTGTAGATGAAGAGGACATAAAAAGAAAAGCTGGCAGACCAATGTTGAGTGTAAAGCCTGAATCTGCGATAAAGTCTAAGCTCAGTCTCGAGAAACAGAGCCAAGATAGGGCTTTTTGTGCAAGAGATTGAGGAAGTGCTCTTAGGAGAGGGGCAGTGGGAGAAGCAAGCTGATACATAAGAAGAAGCCAAGCCAAAATGTAGCTTCAGGTAGAGTGTAGCCTTAGCCTGATCCCATGGGAAGCCTCAGCCTGATCCCATAGAGAGCTCTGGAACATACAGGTACCGTGACTTTGGTCACTTTAAAGTAAGAGGCCTTTATACTTCCATCTGATTTGGTCATTAACTATAGGCTGCTCCCTACCAACTGAAGTTGGAAGGAAACAGTTATACCTCCTGAGTGTTTCTACCCAGGTGACTCCCATTGGCCAGGGCCAGATCTCCAGAGAAAAAGACAATTGTGAGTAATTAGCATCCAGCACTCACCACATCTGGGGAATGAGTGCACTGAGCCAGGGACCAACAGCATTAATATCAAAACATAAGGAAAACACACTATAGGCATAGAAAAGAGGGTGCTAGAATTTTCCTCTCTGAGTGTGGATTCCATTACTTTTAAACCTTGGCAAGTTTCTTAACATTTATGTCCCTCTCTGTAAAATGAAGATAATTTTTATTTACTCATTTTAGTGAAGATTAAATGAAATACTTTAGGCAGAGTTCTTGAAAAAATACCTCCTTTAACATAGATAATTAAAAGATTTTGCTGTTTTTCTTAAGCATCTTACCATAACCATTTCATGTTACACATTCTGGTATTTTGCTATTGTCTTTGGCTCCTATTGAACAGTATTTGCAGTATTGAAATACACAGCCTCTCCATTTGCCTGCACAGCAAACTTCCTGACTTCTTAACAACAGAATTAGAAATGTAAAGACTTAGAGCAAAAGGTAGAAGTCACAATATACATAGGTATTGTTGTGTCAGAAGGATGGACTCACAAGAAAACCCTTCCCCAGAGGTGATAATTGATAACAGAAAAAACAACAGTTGTTATAGAAAAGAAAGGACATAAAAATGAGCTCATCCATGTTGTTATTTTTTCCCTTGCTCTTTTCTGTTATCACTACTTCTAATGCTATTAATACTTTTACTGCCATTTTTCGAACATTCAATAAATGTCAGGCAGTGTAAGATGTTGCCATAGAAAGAAAATGAATAAGAAGTATTTTATGGTTCCACCGAAGGAAATAAATGTTGACATATTCTCAGACTCTCTAAAAAAAATAAAAGTGTAATTTTAATTTAGTGAAGGCTATCTGGAAAATACTAACTTAAAAAATTATATGCATAAAAGCAATAATGTATATATGTATTTAAGAAAATAATTCTTTTAATATGTTGAGTGGAAAAGAGGAAGTGCTGATGTTGAAATGGGTAAACCTAGAAAATTCTTTATATGGAATTTTAAAATTGGATCATTAACAAGTAGATGAAGGGAATCCTTTAGATTCAGTGAAAAGGTTCTTCATTCTTTATTTTTTTACTTATTTTAAAATATTTTTTAGTTGTAGATGGATACAATAATTTTATTTATTTTTATGTCATTCTAATGATTAAACCCAGGGCCTCACACGTGCTAGGCAAGTGCTCTACCACTGACCTACAACCCCAGACCCAGGACCTTGATTTTTGACACAGAAGATGTGGATCTCTCATGAACTAGTTCTTGAATTTACAAAATAAGAATGTTGACATAACCAGGATCATTCTATGATTGTTTGCCTTAGGTAAATGGGATGCTGTTGTTGTTTTAAGACAAATCCAGCAATGTTACTCCATAGTTAAATTGAATGCAATAATGATATTTGCTTTCTGCAAAAAGATAAACAAAAACACCCTATTATTATGATTCAGAATAACTGAGGATAATTCAATGAGTCTTAACTTTACGAGATATTGAGGAAGGATATAAAGAAGATGATGCTATTTGTTAAAATTAAAGAAAACACACATATAGACAAGTGGTTCTTGGTAGAAATGTAAGCAGTAAAATACTGTCTGCCAACTAATGTGTTACCATGGAAAGAGCATTAAAAAAATAGAGTAAAAAATAAAAAGAAGAAAGAGGGGAAGAGGAATGGCTGAGGATAGATTCAGTTTTGTCCGAAATATGTCTTTAAGGAATTGATAGTAAGAATATAGATGCTAGTATACTTTTTTTTTACTTTGAAATAACTAATAATATTATAATTATTTATTTGTTTTAACTTATGCATGTCCTTTAAAGTGAGTTTCTATGGACAGCATATAACTTGATTTTTATCCATTTGGCTATTCTATGTATTTTGACTGCAGAGTTTAATACACTTACATCTAAAGTAGTTATTGATGGGATAGAAAAATGTTCCATGCAAGTGAAAACAAAGGGAACTTGAGTGTCTATAGTTGTATCAGATAAATTAGATTTTAAGTCCAGAACTGTCATTAATAAGCCCTAATAGAAAGATTGAAAACATGACTACAAAGGAATGCAAGCAGAAATAAATCTCAGAAGGAAAGCTGGAAAATTCATAAATATGTGGAAATTAATTGACACACTTTTTGAGGAATCAATGGATTGAAAAGAAATAAAAAGGAAATTAGAAAAAATCTTGAGACAAGCAAAACCACATCATTTAAAAACTTTTGGATACATCATCAGCATTATAAAAGGGAAGTCTTGTGATGAATATCTACCTTAAGAAGGAAAGATCTCAAAGAAAAACAACTTAACTTTGTACCTAAAAGAACTAGAAGAAAAAGAACAAACTGAACACAAATTTAGAAGAATGAAGCACATGCTAAAAATAAGTGCAGAAAAAATAAAATAAGGACTAGAAAAATAATAGGGGAAAAATCAATGAAACTTAGAGTAGGTTTTATGAAAAGAAAATGTAAAAATGGCACGCCTATAGTTGGACTAAGAGGAGAAAAAATTAAATGATAAAAGAGAAATTAAAATTGATGCCACAGGGGCTGGGTTATGGCTCAATGGTAGAGCACTTGCTCATGTGTGAGGCACTGGGTTCGATTCTCAGCACCACATATAAATAAATTAATAAAATAAAGGTCCATCAACAACTAGAAAAAATTTTAAAAAATTGATGCTACAGAAATAAAAAACAATTATGACAACAAATTGGATAACCTTAAAATGGTAAATTCATAGAAACATAAAATGTACAAAGTCTGAATCATGGATGGAAATAGGAAATGTAAATAGAAATACAACTAAGAGGGAGATTGCCCAGTAATCAAAAACCTCCCAACAAAGATAAGCCCAGAATCAAATGGCTTTACTGGTGGATTGTACCAACCATTTAACAAATTAATGTTCTAATTAGAATAAGATATATTTCATGCTTGTATAATATATCAAAATGGATTCTACTATCATGTAAAACTAAAAAAGAACAAATAAAAAGATAAAAATTAATGTTATTCTTTAATCTCTATAAAAAATGAATCTCACTTATGAGGCCAGCATTACATTTATACAAAGGCCTGACCAAGATACCATAAGAAAACCACAGATCAAATTCCTAATGAACCTAGATACAAAAGCCCTCAACACAATACTAAGAAATCAGCTTCAACAACACATTTCAAAGGATCATACACTGTGGCCAACTGTGTATCTATCCCTTGCTGCAACATGTGAAAACGAATTAATGAGTACATAATTCAGTCTGCTTTGGTGATTCTATTTCACAGGGTGGCTCTGAAATGGACAAGGGATAGAGGAAGGAAATGGCATACCCCTCTGACCAGTGTTACTCCAAGAGTGGTCCCAGAACCATGAACATTGTGTTTGGCAGCAGTTGGGAGCTTTGCAAGAAATGCAAATTTTACCAATCTGCCCCAAATCTCTGAGTCAAGTTACCAGGGAGCGGAGCCATCATTCTGTGTTTTAAAAAGCCTTCCTGTTGCTCTTGGAACATATTCAACTTTGAAAAGAACTGTCATCCCCTTCCTCCTTATAGTGAATATTAATTGCATTTAAGCAATGAATATGTTCACAAAAATGCAGTGATGTGTGATTGCACTGAAATATACTATTACACTAATTATCTTAGTATAATACCAAAGTTGGGAACTAAAGAACTGAGATGGAACAACAACAAAAAATTATGTGCACTTGCTGTTTCCCATATTTTGGGTATAACTTATACATTGCTTTCTAAAGGAAAACATTATATAGCGTTTTTTGGTCATATAACAAGTATATCACTGTCTATTTCACAGAGATTTCTAACAGAAAGATGAGGGATGGTTCAGCTTCAAATCAGTTTTATTTGCCTTAATGAAATAAAATGTCTGTGGAATTTAATGGAATATGGTTCATAAAAACTAATTTAACTTTTATTCTAGCGGTCACATCTATCAGAGAGCCATTTTCAATGAAGGTTGAAATTCTATAAAATTTGATCACCAACAATCCAGAAATAGCTGACTATGAAAGGTATTACAATTTGTATTCAGATGTTCGTTTGTATCTTATTTTACTTGCTTTGTGTAACTTCTGAAGAGCCTTCACTTCTATAGACGACTACATTCTCTGTGAAAGCACATTTTTGTTCTATTACTATTGACATTCATGTATTAGTGTAATGAGCATATATTGAGCACAACATATGTGCCAGGATCCATTCTGGGTGGTAAGGATAAATTAGCAACCAAATCAGATATAGCTGGTGATTCATCCTGCTTACTAGCCCAGGACACACAAAAACAAACACACACAATTTTATTATATGTCATAGGCTTATAAATGGCACACCTATAGTTGGACTATAGGTATAGCTTATAAATGCTACAAATAATATGGAAGGAAGGTAGGTGTATAGAGAATCTCATTAGTGCTTTTAATGGGAAGGGGGGAGTCAAGGAGTTTCTCTGATGTGATACTGAGACAAGTGAGGAAGTAAGCATGAGGTTAAGGGGAAAAGAGATCTGAGGGGAGGTAAGTGTGCAATGGCCTTGATATGCTAGGGAGTTAGAAAAATTGGACCTGCTAGGGTGAAGCAGAGTAGGGGAAGACTGTGGCTGAATAAGTAGCATAAACCTCTGATTTAGTAGTCTGTGAACAATCAGCTCTTTTTGTGCCAAAAAAGATTTAGGAGCATTATCCCAAGTCAATCAACTTCATTTCTTTCTATTTATATGCCATATGCAAATTATTAATCTGATACCAAAACACTATTAAGAAGATCATTTGCACTCCTGTCAGTATTAGCGAACTCTATTTGATGTCTGCAATACAATGTTGACTGCAGGACTGGGCAAGCCAAAAAGAAATTGCATGTGCTGCTAAATGGGGTCCTCTTCCTCTCTTTATAGGAGACTTCTCATTCCTGTCCCATCATTACATTAGAATTTGGGTATGGAGAATTATAAAAATTAATTTTAAGTTTCCTTTATTTTTTTAAGCTGGGATGATCCTTTGAATTTTGTTCAAGTTTTTTTGATTTTATATCTTGAATTCCTAGCAATTAAATTTTGACATGAGGAAAACTGCTTAAAACTACTTTGGACAGCAGCAACCTAGGGAGGGCAAGTCCATATCACAATGTGTCTGTTGCTATAGAAAATCTGGGAGGGTCACGTTTTCCTTCACCCTTGCTTTCTTTCAGAAACCAGACTCTCTCAGATCCTCTCCTGCCACAAGTCCTTTGTACCTGCTGTTTTTTTTTTTTTTTTTTTTTTTTTTTTTTTTTTTTTTTTTTTTTTTTTTTTTTTTTTTT
>NW_026000026.1:36931494-36954875 GCF_001458135.2 Marmota marmota marmota
TTTTTTTTTTTTTTTTTTTTTTTTTTTTTTTTTTTTTTTTTGTTGTTTGTTTTGTTTTTTTCCTGTTGGGGGTAGGTGTATGTTTGGAGGATCTGAGGATGTCCAGACCCACCCCAAACACATTTAAATCAGGAACTCTGGGCTGAGGTCTATGTATCAGTCCTTTGTAGAAGTCCCCCAGGGGTCTGATTCCATATCCTACCTGCTCATCTTCCTTGTTTAGGGACACTTCCTCATAAACACTCCCCTGCCCTGACTCTAAGTCAAATCTCTCTATTGTACATGCACCCCCTTGGAATTTTTATCACTCTAGGCATTTTACATTTCTTTGTGATGATATTTGTTTAATATTTGTCTTCCTCAAACTCTTTGCCAAATGATCTTTAAGAGACTTATTTACTGTGATATCCAACACTGGCAGTCCTAGTGTCCTGCTACCAAGAGTAATGACTAAATTCCTGTTAAATAATTTCCCTACATTTTTTTTTCCTGAACGAAGCATGTGACCTCTGTCCACAGACCAAATGAGTGCTGATTGAGGTCATTCCAGGCAAATTTATCTTCCCCAAACAGGGCTTTGTGGTTCAAACTAAAGTAATTGAGAGAACACACCATAATAAGAGATGCATTGTAAGGACCTAAGTATAAAACAAACTCTTCATTTTCTGTGAGACAACGTTTCTCATGAGCATGAAACTTGCTCTATGTGCTGTAAAACACATGATGCTTAAAACTGTGTTATTTCCTACACTGGACTGTGAGCTTTATGAGGGAAGCATCTATCTCTGATCTTCTTTTATTAAATAAATCTCTAAGGCATGGAACTTGGCACTTAGAAAATATTCAATAGATGTCTATTGAATGGATGAACTGGAAAGAATAAACTACCCTAAAGGTTTTATTTTTCAAATTATTCCCATGCAGTAAAGGAGGAAGAGCAGAGTTTTGGGATCTTATGTCTCCCAGAAGACCAAGTATTGTAGGCTTGGTTGTCAGCCTATAGTGCTACTGAGAGATGGTGGAGTCTTTATAAGGCGAGGGGCCTAGTGGAAGGAAGTTAGGTCATTGGGGGAGTGTCTTTGAAGGAGCTATTGAGACCCCTGCCCCTTTCTCTCTCTTTGCTTCCTGGCTGGTATGAGGTGAGCAGTCTTCCTCTGCCAAGTGTTCTTACTGCCATGATGTACTGTGCCTAAGCCCAGAGTATTTTATAGAGGTCAATGCAAGTGATTAAAACCTGTGAAGTCATGAACCAAAACAAAAACAATGTTTTTCTCCTTTAAGTTGATTTTTTTTCAGGTATTTTGTCAAGTGATGGAAAACTACTAATACAGGCAGGGATCTTAATTCCTGGTTGAATACTAGCATCACCTGGGTGGAATAAGTAGTGTTGGAAAATACCCATGCCTGGACCCCATCCCAGACAAACCAACCAACCAGAATCTTGGAGGTTGGAGTATTGATTTTATTTATATAGAACATTTAGTTTTCTATAATTGCTTAATTAATTACCAGCTTAATTTAGCACTTAAAACAACATAAATATATTACCCTGCAGTTTCTGTAGGTCAGAAGTTCACGCACATAATAGTTGGATCTGTTGCTCGGGATTTCATCAAACTGAAATCAATTTGTTGGCCAAGGCTCCAGTTCTCTCTGGGATTCTTTATTCTTTCAAGCTCTCAGATTCTTGGCAGAGTTATTTTCTTTATGGTTCTAGGACTGAAGTCCCTGTTGCCTTCCTTGAGATTGGCCAGGGAATTATGCTGGGGCATAATGAGGGTCCTTGTCATATGATCTCCTCCATCTCAGCAACAAGAAACCTTGTTGGTGTCAGCCCTCTTCAAACTTCAAATCTTTCTTATTTTTCTTGTGTGACCAGTTGGACAAAGTTTTGGCTGTGAAAGGGCTTGAGTCAATAAGCCATGTCTGTCCTGATAATTTTCCTTTCCCACAAAGGTCCTCTGTAACAGAATCTGATCATGAAAGTGAAATCAATCCAATTCTCAGTCCTGAGGATGATGAGGGAGTATAAAGTGGGAATGGCATGCAGGACTTCTTAAGGATTACCTTAGAATTCTGCCTACCACATTGGTATTAAACACCCTCCAACTGAGATTAAGAACTCCTGGACAAAAGGTATTAAACATTTCAAATAGTGAAGTATTACATGACCTTTTAACACAATAATTTTTTAAAGAAGTAAATCCTCTAATCCTCAAAAATTTTCAGAGATCAAGGGACATCAATAGAATTTCAAACTATAAGGATAGCATAGATTTACTTGGGGCCCTCTGAGAATCTCAGTAGAAATACGATCCTAGAGAAGCACTACCCATGGGGTTTAAATTATTAAATTAAGTCATTTCTGAAACCTGTTAAGGTCTCAACCCGAAACATAGCCCTTCTCCACCACAGTCTGAGTGAAAAGAGTAATTTTAATGAGTTGAGTGAGACACAGAATGATCAAGGGATAGAGAAAGGCCCAGGGAGAGGGGCAGGAGTAAAGATTACCAGTTGTGAGAGGACTCTAGGATCTCATGAAGAACTGTAGATGGGAGGGACACAGCTCCTTTTGGAGACCAGGGAGGGACACACAGAGGGAGCTGGGAGAAACCCTGTCATTGACACCTCCCACCCTCTGATCTCCAGCCTGTATTTCCTGGTGACCCCAATCAAGTAGAAGAATGAAGAAGAGATTATTCAGAGGGAAAAGGCCTCCTCCAAGGGCAGTGCAGAGAATAGAATGGAAATGACAGAGGCAAATGGAAAATAAATCACCACATGTTGAAGGTGATTTTTTATATACATTAAGGAAATGGGTTTTGAAAATTAAAAAGTGGTATAACATGGGGGTTCTTTATATCCTAAGAAATATTTTACCAAACTTGTTTCCTGTGCTGGTAGTCACTGCCACTTAAGTCCCTTACTTATCAGTCGTGGGCCCAGGGATCCTCTCTGGTTTTATTTTTCCAATTCCATGGAGAATAACTTTAGGGAAATGAGTTGGGCACTAGGGTGGGAGGCAGGGAAAGGGAGGGTGAAGATACATATTTTTTTAATTTTCAAATTCAACAATACTTGACTTTAAAATAGAAAATCAGAAAGTTATCTTGTTAGTGGAATAAGTAATTTTTATTGGCAATTTAGGATATTTTAAAATGATATATCTTAAATATGGTATGTGTAGTCTACTTGACATGTATGAGTAAAATGAAGATAAAATAACTTTTTTTCAGATATGGACTTCTAAAATGTTTCTTAATTTCTAATTTTTGTTGATTTATAGCATAGGCAAATTTTAAATTTTCTTCTATCGTATCTTTGATTTGTAAAAAAAATCATATTAAAATCAGAGAACTTCTTAAGTAGATGGCTGGGGGATGGCAGAGAGTATTTCTATTGCTTTTGTTTTCCCTATTCCTATCCAAGTTTGTGTGTGTGTGTTTGTATCTCTCCAGGTGTTATCAAAATAATCTTGATATATTTGACTTTCTCACTTTAAATTCCCTAGGTGCATGTTGTTGATATAACATTAATAAGTAAAAAATAATATTCAAGTTAAAACATTTTAATATTTAAATTCAAGGACGTTGTATTGTTGAACCTTTTATCTTATCTGTTCCTAAAATAATAATAAACAAGGAAAAACAGAGGTAGGCTATTGAACAGACAGTGATTTTAACAGGAGATAGGAACATGAACAAAAAGATTTCCACAGGTGACTGGAAGGCAGAGGGTCCTTGTAATCAAAGCAACATGTGATTTCAGTGAGCACAGAAGTTAGCAACTGAGTGTGGATTTCTTCATGCTGTGGCCTGTGGAATTGGCAGATTCCTACAGCAGAACTAAGAGAAACATAGAAAGCAAGGGGCTAGTTGATACCTTTGCTTAAAGGCTTCTAGAATAACTCCTGGAACCCTCCTCCAACATCCCTCCAATGCAGCCAGAAGACTCACTCTAGAAAAATCCAAGAGGTTCCCTCTAAAGAGTAATTCTTCTGGGCAGAGCTTGGGCATGGACAAGATGAATTCTCCAAATTCAGTCCTGTCTTATTATGCCATTTGGAGGAGGGGCACATCTATGTAGGTACCCAGTTTTCGGGGGTGCAAGAGAAGCCTGACAATATGGCATTTTCTCATAACATACACAGGTATACAGTGGATCTTCTCCTTCAGTGTAGAAGCTGGTAAAGTCTGAATACACCCAAGACAGTGGCTTATATTTTCAACATAGTCCATCATCAGTAAACAACTGGATACTAGTAACCTATAGACAATTGAAGAAAACTGGCAACGATAAGGAGAAAGAACAAGGTAAGCAAAAAAGACCACTAGACTTAAGGGGATCCATAAACTGAGGGAAAGAGATGACAACTAACGCTTATCATTCCCAGTGATATTTGAAGGAATATTATGCCCACAAGTAGAGAAGCATCCTTTAAAAATAAATTGTGCATTTTTTTGTTTGTTTGTTTTTGTACTGGGACTTGAACCTAGGGGCACTTAAACACTGAGCCACATCCCCAGGCTCTTTTTGTATTATATTTAGAGACAGGGTCTTGCTGAGTTGTTTAGGGCCTCTTGATCCTCCTGCCTCAACCTCCAGAGCTGCTGGAATTACAGACATGTGACACCATGCCTGGCTGAATTATGCATATTTTAGGTGTACAATAGAATGCTATAAAATATGGTACATACAGAGTAAAATGAATTCTGGTGTGGAACAAATTAACATATTCATCATCTCACATACTTACCCACTCTCTACCCTGTGCCAAGAGCAGGAATAATCTACTCATTTAGCAAACATTCCAAATCCATTACACTATTATTAATTGTAATTATCAGGGTGTACATTACATCTTTTGACTTCCTTATGTTATATATTTGCTGTGTTGTATCCTTGATGCTTATCTCCCCATTTGCTTTCCCCCATTATAACTCCAGTAAATCCCAGTTTTATTCTGTGCCTTTATACATTTGACTTTTTATTTTATTTTATATGTAAGCAAGTTAGATCATGTTGTAATATATTGCTTTGTGTGTCTGTGTGTCTGGCTTGGTGTAATTTCCTCTAGATGTATCCACATTGTCACAAATTCAGGATCTCCTTTTTTAAAGCCTAAGTAACATTACGTTGTGTGTGTCCTTCATTGTAGTTTGCTGTATAGTGTCTCACAGAGAAATGGATGTGCTGGTCAGGAGAGGCCAGATTCTCAACATCTACTCCTACTGGTCTTGGCTTATCTGTCTGACTTTGTCTTTTGATTTATGACTGATCTGGTCCCTGGCTCTGGCACCTCAATCAACTTATGCCAACACCTCATCTTCTTCTTCTGAGGTGTTCACAGGAATCCCACTTGTGGGGGTCCTATTCTTTTTGCAGAACCACCACCCTTGCTCTACCTTGTGGTAAATATTTACCTTTGTTTAGCAAAGCAGCAGGCTAGAGTTTCCAAATTTTTATTAGCACTCCTCATATGAACAAGTAATTACACAGTAATCTCTGCTTGAGTTAAACATGCTTCATGCTCTAGCTTCAATTCCTTCGGCAATTACTTCACACAGGATTGGGCCTGCATCTCAGCCCCTGTTGCTGCTCATTCCAGCATGAGCAGGGGTCACTCCACATGGCTGCTATCTCACATAGCTCTTTCTCTTCCTTTAGATCACATTACTTGGCCCTGAGCAACAGATGTTACCTAATTCTTGAGATGTATATGGTGGTCCCTATCCACCTATAATAGCTGCTATGCTTTATGTTAAAAGACACTCAAAAAATATGATTAGAGGGGAAGTTCCTCAACATAATATTACACTCAACTGTGAAAAACTAAAAGCTTTTCTTCTAAGATCAGGACTAGAACAAGGTACCCACTTGATATCACCATGTATATTCAACGTAGTAATGGAAGTCCTAATGGAGCTATTAGGTAAGAAAAGGAAAAGCATTCAAATGGGAAAGCAAGAAGATCTGTTCATAGACATGATCTTAATATGTAGAAAACTCTTACTTAAATAAGCAAAAAATCTTGTAGTGCTAATAAATGAATTTAATCAACATAGCCATATGATACAAAGTCAACATACAGCTACATTTCTTACACTAACAATTAACTATCCAAAATGGAAACTAAGATAATGATTCCATATTTAATAGCCCCAAAAATAATAAAATACTTAGGAATATATAAGGAGATGAAATACACATATACTAAAGTCAACAAAACACTGATAATTAACTACTTAATTAATTAATGGAAGAACCTCTTGTGTTCATGGATTGAAAGGAATAATATTGTTTGAAAGGCATAATATTCTTAAAATTTCCATATTACCCCAAACAATCTACAGATTCAGTGTAATACCTATCAAAATCACAACAGCATTTTAAAATACACAAATCAAGGAAAATAAAGTTTAAAATACATTTAGAAACTCAGAGGCCCTCAAATAACCAAAGCAATTTTGAGGAAAAAAGAGCAGCGCTAAAGACATCACACTGCTTGATTTCAAAATATGTTTCAAAGCTGGAGGAGATGAAAGGATATGGTAGTGGCATCAAGACAGACATGCAGAACAGAAACAGAAAAGAACAAAACAAATATACCCCCACTTGTTCTGGTCAAGTGATCTTTGACAGGATGCTAAGAAAATAAAATGGGGAAAGGAGAGGCTCTTTAACAAATGATGTTGGGAAGATGAGATATCCACATATAAAAGAATGAAATCAGACCCTGATCTCATGCCATGCACAACCATCAACTCAGAATGGGTTAGAGATTTAAACACAAGACCTGAAAAAACTAAAATTCTAGATACTTCTAGAAACTAAAATATCTAGGATGGGGAAAAGTTTCCTGACATTTATTAATTTTTAATAATGAATTCACGAATATGAGAATAAAACATACGTAACAAAGGCAAAAATAGACAGATAGGGCAATATTAACCAGTAAAGCAGCTGGGATGTGGTGGCATAGACCTCCAATACCAGTGTCTCAGGAGGCTGAGGCAGGAGGATTATGAGTTCCAAGCCAGCCTCAATAATTTAGCAAGGCCTTAAGCAACTCAGTGAGATCCTGTCTCTAAATAAAATTTTAAAATGGGCTGGGGATGTGGCTGAGTGGTTAAGTGACCCTGGGCTTAATCCCCTGTACAAAAACAAAAACCACAAAGTCTCTGCAGAATGAAGGAAACAGCAGTGAAAAAGTAACTTACAGAACAGGAAAACAATTTCCAAACTGTATATCTCAAAAAGATAAATATCCCAAGTATAGAATTCCTACAACTCCATAGAAAAAGTATTCCAAAAAACAAAGAATCCTATTTTAAAAGTTGGAAAATAATTTTGAATAGAAATTTATCTCAAAAAGAGCACAGATTGCCACAGGTATATGAAAAGATGCTCAGTGTCATTAATCAACAGGAAAATGCAAATCAAAGCCATAGTGAGGGGCTGGGGATGTGGCTCAAGGGGTAGTGCGCTCGCCTGGCATGCGTGAGGCCTGGGTTTGATCCTCAGCACCACATACAAAAACAAAGATGTGGTGTCCGCCAAAAACTAAAAAAATAAATATTTAAAAAATTGTCTCCCTCTCTCTCTCTCTCTCTTAAAAAAAAAAAACATAGTGAGATATATCCTCTCACTCATGTATGATCGTCTTTTATAAAAAAAAAAAAGTATTGAGGATGTGGAGAAAATGGAACTTTTTACACTGCTGGTAAGCATTTAAAAACTAATACAATACAGATGAATTTTGAGAACATTTTGCTAAGTAAAATAGATCAAAAGGACAAATACTTCCCTTATATGACATAACTAAGTAGTAGAATTCAGATTTAGAAAGTGGAGTGGTCCTTGCCAAAGCTGGGGGAGAAAAAAATGGGTAAAACAACTTTAAATTTAAAAAAAATCCCTACTACAAGGCTTTTCTGCAGATACAGGCTTCAATATAAAAAATGAAAAAAAAAAAACTCATACAAAAACTTTTATCCATGTATTAAAATTATTTATTTATTCTAATCAGTATACATGACTATAGAATGCTCTTTGGTTTATTGTACACAAATGGAGTAGAAGTTTTTACTTCTCTGTTTTGCATGAAGTAGAGTCACACCATTCATGCAATCATACATGTAGCTAGGGTAATGATGATCATCTCATTCCACTGTCTTTCCTACCCCTTTGCCCCTTCCCCCACCCCTTGCCTCATCCAAAGTTCCTCCACTTGTCCCATGCACCACCCTCATATGGATTAGCATCCACTTATCAGAGAAAACATCCAGCTCCTGGTTTTTTAAGATTGGTTTATTTTGCTGAGCGTGATATTCTCCAACTCTAACCATTTATCTGCAAATGCCATAATTTTATTCTCTTTTAATGCTGAGTAATATTCCATTGTGTATACATATTACAGTTTCTTTATTCTTTATCTAATAAGGACATCTAGGTTACTTCCACAGTTTAGCAATTGTGAATTGTGCTTCTATAAACATTGAAGTGGCTGCATCACATCATATGCTGTTTTTAAGCTTTTAGGGTAGGATTAGGATAGCTGGGTCAAAAAGTGGTTCCATTCAAAGTTTTCTAAGGAATGACCATACTGCTTCCCAGATTGGTTGTACCAATTCCTGCATTAAAATTTGCATGCAATAAAAAATAGCAAATGAGGTATATCAACATACAAAAAAACTATGGCCAAGTTAAGTTTATTTCAGGAATACAAGATTGTTTAAACCTTAAGTCTTAATATATTATATCTCATTAATAAAGAATAATCAAAATTATATAGTCACCTCAATAGATGCAGAAAAGCAATTTTTGAGTTGATTCATTTTCATCATTTATGAAAAATTTTCATTCATGATAAAAATTCCTTAGTAAATTAGAAATGAAAAGAAGCTTTCATATGGTGAACTTGGACTGCATGAAAAGAAACCTGAGACCAGGATTGATGTACAAATGTCTTATCACTATGTATTTTCAACTTTGAACTAGAGGTTCTACCCATTGCTAAAAGGTAGAAAAAAGCAAGCAAATTTAAAAAAAAAAGCTGTTATTATGTGGAGATAAAATGCCTTGATTGTTTTGTTAATGCAGAAAATCTAAAGAACCTTCAGAATTAACAATTAGTTTACTCACTGGTTATAAGATCATCATTAAAATCACATGGCATATACACTAGCAGCAAATATTTAGAAAATAAAATTAAGCTACATGATATCATTTACCCAGATTCCAAAATATCAAATGTCTAGACACAATCTAATAAAAAATATGCAGTACCTCCACATGGAAAATTACAAGATGTTATTGGTAGAAAATAAGGAAATTAAAAAACATAATGATGCATATTATTTTCATAACCACGAAGAATTATCATTGTTAATATTATTAAGGTGCCAGTTCTCATCAAATGTATCAATTTATCTATTCAATAAAATATCAACTTCCTAGCAGATTAATATTTTAGAAATTGGAAAGTTGATTCTAAAATTTACATGAAAATCTAAGAAGTCAAAATGACTAAAATTATCCTGACAATTTGACACACCTATGTTACCACATTTAACTACACTGTATATATTTACCATAAGAATGGGCATCATAGTGCCAAGGTTGACTGATAAAACAATGGAACACAATAGAGAGTCCTGGAAGACTTGTGTATTAATTGACTTGACTTGTGACAAATGTAGCATTTCATGATAAATGTAGCATTGCAAACCATAGACAAAGGGACTTTTCCCCCTTAATAATTTATATTAGGTCAATTGAATATTAAAATGAAAAATATTGACATCTACCTCTTACCATATACAAAAATCAGTTACAGGTGATTGTACATCAAAATGTTTCTCTTTTATGTACACACATTATAATTATGAAAAAGATGAAGCAAAAACAACTGAATTTCATACCAGAGTGTAAGAATTGTGTCAGCATTAAAATTCTCACCTCAACAACCTTGCATCTTAAAAATGCCTTCAAAATTCTGAGGGGAAAAAAATCTGGGGACCTAGAATTCTAGAAAATAAAAATTATATTCATTTCTGGAAGAACTTATTAAGTTCATCTTTACACACTTTTTAAAAGAAGCCAAGAAAAAAATCAAAGGCCTTAGGAAACAATGGAACTAACCCAGGAGAACAATAAAAAGAAATAAGAAGACAGCTCTGTGCATGGCCTAGAAGTATTTTATATCATCTAACAAGTAGTGGGATAAGGAAAGTAGATGCTCTAGGAACGTGATAAAACATAAATACTTATAACAAGAAAAATAAATAAGTGCAATCCAATTCTCTAAGAGATTTCCAACATTGTATGAGAAAATCATGTTACATACTGAAGCAAAATGAAATGTGCCATTATCTTGAACAGGTGATGAAAAGTAATGGAATACAGTTGGTATTAACGTTAAAATATTCTCCTTCTAGGGACTCAAGTTAAGGGACACAGAATTACCTCTTTGTGAGTTCAAGCAAGATCACTGATTTCTGCATATGGTATTTATATATTAATTATATTTTAATATAATTTTTTGAGCTCATAATTACCAGGATCAAATTATAGATGTAAAACTTTACTGAAAATAGAGATCAGACTACAAATGCTGCACAACTTAACACTGTCAAAATGATGCAGTCACTGACACATTCTGACCAGTGGCAGAGGTGGAGGCTGTGAGGGTCAGGAGGAAACACGTCAGAACATTAAATACCTCATCCTATAAGGTGAGGAATTGAGAGCTATAGCTACAAACTGGTGGGTCCAAAATAGAGACTTTAGTATATGATTTAAAATGTTTAGAAATATAATCAAGTAATGTAAGAAGGAGAGAATAGATTGGAAAAATATAGAAAAAATATGCTAATTCCTTGTTCATCATAAAGCCTCAGCAGATATGGCATAGTGTTGATAAATTCAGACATAAAAACACAAATATTTTACTTTGTATTACTTCCAAAAGCCCTAATGCAGAACAAGTTAGAAATTGTTGTGTACAAGGAGAAGGTATGGAAGGGTGAGGGGATAAGTATGGTAAGCAGGAAAATCTTCTCATTTTGAACTTCATTTTTATGTTTTACCTCTACATACTTACACTATATCCATTCAATTAATAACTAATAAGATTTTTCAAGTAATATGTAAATAGTTATTAAAGGAATTACCTAGAAGTAGCCATAAAGTTTAAATAGTAGTCCATATACAGAACTCATGTTTGGAAATTTCATGCTAAAGACCTTATTTTGGCACCACTATGACGTAGCCCTTATTTTGTCTGATATGATAAATTCCACAATTATGCATTCTTTACAGATCTTTCCATGTAAAGGCAAATTTTTCCCCATTCCTAGAATCTGGCCAGCCCCCTAACTTGCTTTGGCCAATAGAGTAGGGGCAAATTTGAAAAAAAAAAAAAAGATTTGGAAAGTACATATAAATTGGGATTTACCCTCTCTTGCTCTCTTGGAATATGAGATTTTTGTGTGAACACATCTAGGCAGGCCTGCTGAATGATGAAAAGCACATGGTTCCTGAGGACTGACCAACCTCCAGAATGTGAGCCCATGCTAGATTATTCAGCTCAGCTGTGAGCTGACCTGCTAGCTTGCCATAGACTCCTGAATGTTCCTGGCCAAAATCAGTTGAATGATCCCAGATTAGATGAACTGGCCAGTTGTTCCAAAAAATTGTGAGCTAAGCAAGTAGTCATTATTTTATATTTTGCTGTGGTTGTTTTGTAGTAAAAGCTAACTAACTATCATAGTTGTTATAACATAGGAGCCTTTTGACTCTCACCATCTCAGAGGGAGGTTGTGAATAGTAACAGGATCATATTAGTTAAGATCTTGAGATAGGACTTGGAAAGAAAATTTAGTACATCTTTACCCAATAGTGTATATTTGATAAATATATCTTTAAGTATTTGGTGAATTTCTCAGGACACAGCATTTATGTGATGCCCTCTTCATTGTTCTGTTTTGTGGCTCAAATGTTCTTGCTAAAAATACTTGTACCTATTTCAGTTCACATAAATCTACTCCGGTTATGCTTTGCAGTGCTTTGTACATCAATCCTATCTTGAGATATTGCCAGAACTAAAAAGGACTCCCAGGTAATTGAACTGGGATTATATATTGGGTTTTGTCAGCTGTAAAATTCACAAGGAAACATTACTTAGAATGTTTGGTTTCTTAACTAAAGAGATAAGGATTTGCTGAGTAATATTCAAATATGGCCATGGATATTCCACAAACTTTCATATCTTCACAGATAATAAGAATTAGATTACTTTAGGAGTTAATCCAAAAGCCTATTTAATATTTAAGACAGAAAAGCTATCTATATCTTTTAAGGGAATATCAAATCTATAGAAAACTAAAGGAAATTTTAACATCTAGATTCATTATAGTCAAAAATCTTGCTTAAGACTAGGGATGTAGCTCAGTGGTAGAGTGCTTGACTGACATGTGTAAGATACTGGGTTTGATTCCCTAGCACTGTAAAAAAAATAAATCTAGCTTAGATTATTTAGACTTCCAACAACCAATTCAAGGATAAGTAATGATATCAAGGTGCCAGTGCCATGTTCAAGCATCATGTATTGAAACAACTGGATATACATAATGTAAAAGAATGAATTTGGACTCCTTCCTCAAAAATACACAAAAACTTAATTAAAAATGGATTATAGATCTACAAGAGCTAAAACTCTTACACTGTTGCTAACATAAAGATTTACTCCTTGATTTTTTTTTTCTTTTATGACCAGGGGTTAAGCAAAATCTTCTTAGATATAATACCAAAAGCATAAGTACAGAGACAGAAAGAAAGAGAGAGAGAGAGAGAGAGAGAGATTTTAGATTTCTTCAAAATTAAACACATTTGTACTTCAAAGTATTTCAGGGCCAGGGCTTGCTGCAGGGCTCAGACAGCCACACAGTTGTTTTTCAGGGGCTCTTGCCATCACTCCAAGATTTCAGACATGTTGCTCAGTGTGGCAGGCATGAGTTTAATTGAAGGCATAGAAAAAGGGGAAAGGGGACACTCTGATGAGAGAGAAGGAGTCTTCTCAGAGAGGAGAAAGATGGTATGCTCCTCCAGCCCTCTGATTTTATCGGAGGTCCCAGGAAAGTTTCCAAGAGTCCCACTGAAGTCCACCTCTTGACTTGTGAATCACAGCTGGGTTGAATTAGACTTACATGTTCCCACTGTACTTGGTAAACGTTCAGGGAGCATACTGATCAGTTCTGTTTAGAACCTATTCTTTAAGAGACTGTATAGTTATGGGGTATTATCCTTATCTTCCTGATTTCTGGAACCCGGACTGTGTAAGGGTCACCAAAGTCCCTGCTGCACCCTTCAGAGTAACTTGTGTTCTTCCTATCAGCAATTTGGGCCTGCATTTCTCCTGAAGATAACAGGTTGTTTGCTGAGGAATGCAACATATCCTGTTAACTTAAGCCAGGCAGGGATTCAGGGAAATTGTTTTTTAAAAGAAAACACGTGGGGGTCAGCATAGTGGGTCTAGTTTATAGAATTTATTCCCTTAACCTCATGTTCCCACTTCTCAAGTCTGTTACCTATCAAAAGGATATGCCAAAAAAATAAATAAATAAATAAAATAAAGTGAAAAGACAACCTTCAGAAAAGACATTCTTCATCTGAGAAGACTGGTATCCAGAATATTTAAACAACATTTACAATACAATAACAGCAACAACAAAGGACTAAAACATGGGCAAAATATCTCAACAGACATTCAAATACAAATGGTCAATAAGCACATGAAAGATGTTTTATGTCATTAGTCATAGGGAAATGCAAGTCAAAACCATAGTGGGACAGCAATTCATTCTTTCTAGGATGGCTATGATAAAAAAGACAGGTATTGATAGTGTTGGCAAGAATGTTGAGAAATTCAAATCTTGTGAGGAATGTGAAATGGTACAGCAACTTTAGAAAATAATCTGTCCATTTTCTCAAATGGTTAAACAGTTACTTATGACCAGCAAGTTCACTATTAGATATTAACCCGAAATAAATGAAAGTAATAATTCACATAAAACAAGTATACTATGTTCATAGTAGCATTAGTCATAGTAGACAAAAAATAAATGACAATCAACAGATGTATAGATAATAAAATGTAAAAAAAAGTAATAGTATTTGTAAAAAAAATAATAATAAATTACTGATACCTAATATAACACTGACAAACTTTGAAAACAAATACTAAGTGGAAGAATCCAGTTGCAAATGGCTACCTATGTATATGAAATTTCTAGAATATACAAATTCATATAGACAAAAAATATTAGCAGTGCCAGCAGCTGGTGGGAGAAAGTATGGGGAGTAACTGCTAAAAGGTATAGGGTATTTTGGGGGGATGATGAAAATATTCTTAAATGAGGCTATAGTGAGGGTTTCAGAGTTGCATACATTAAATGAGTGAATTTTATGACACATAAGTTCCAATAAAATTGTTGTGTTTCAAAATATATATTGGATGACTTACTTGATCATACCATATAATGATGGATTCAAGGGATTTGAATATTTACAAGGCATTTAAGAAATCTTTCATTTTGATTATTTTTTTAAAGCTAGACATATTAAAGTCAAATCTGCTAACTCAGAACAAATATCCTGAATATTAAGAGAAAAAGATTGGTATTCTTTCCTTGGTCAAAAAAAAATTATTATACTTTTCCAAGTCTGACTTACTATGTTTTCCCTATCTAGGTTATCCAAGCTATTATTTAAGAGAAGCAACAGCATAAATTAGGATTTTTAAAAATACTAAATGTAAGTAAAAACAAAGTAAAAAGTTTGTTTTTTTTTAAGTACTTTTTTCCTCAAACATATTCATGTGTAAAACACATGCTAATATTTCATCTTTATTTTTTCATTCAGCTTGCCAAAGAAACAGGCAAGGTGTGATATTTTAATCATCTTTGTTGCTTTAATATTCTAGCAACATATTTTTTTTGCTCTAAGTTCTGCAAAGAATCATTTCTCAAACAGACGCTATGAGAAAAAAAATGAGAGAAACTTTTTATTTTGCATGAGGAACTCATCAGATGAATTGATAAGTACTTAATAAAAATAGTTTATGGGAAGGGAGTAGAGAGTGGGAAACAATCAAATTACTCATTATTTTTAGAGTAAAATAAGATTGATTTAAAAAATGTAATCAGTGACCTCATTAGGTTCAAGTTACTATTTTCTATTTAGGTTTACTCCTAATTTGTGTTGGTTAATTGTTTTTCCCTCCCACATTGTAAACTTCTTAAAGCCAAGTAAGGAATAACAGGTACTAAAGAACAGTCAGATAGGAGTACATTATGGTTTTCCAATGTAAGGTGATTACCACAGTTTAAAGCAACTTATTGTGTATTTTATAAAGATCTAGAAAAAAGAAGAAAAAAAAAGAAGCCCCAAACATAAAGAAATGATAGGGAGAGAAAAATGCTAATTATCCTGATTTGGTCAGTATGTGTCTTATGTATGTGTTGAAATGTTTTAATTAACAATAAATTTATTAGGGAACAAGTTAATAAATTTATCAGAGAAGGAGGGGGGATAGGATTAGGAAAGAGTGAAATGAATCTGACACAATTTTCTTATGTGCATATATGAATACACCACAATGAATCTTAACATTGTGTATGTCCACAAGACTTGGATCTTAATAAGATATATTCTGTGTTTATATAAATATGTTCAAATAGACTACTGTCATGTATAACTAAAAAGAACAAATAAAAAATAGTAATAACAACTTGAATTTTAATAATAGTAGTAATAACTCGAATTTTGCATGAGATGAAGCATCTTTTTTGGTATTCAAAGCATTTTGAGAGATTAGGATATTATATTATTTCACATCACAGATAAAGAAATCATAAATATCAAATTATTAAAGAGTTCATTTCTATAGAATTGAATATATAGTGAGGACTCAGATTCAGATCATTTACTGAATCATTTAATTAATAATTACATAGTATTTTATCAAGCTTCTGATTATGTAAGCCAATCTAGTAATTCTTTTTTTATAATCATATGTGTGCTTATCCTGCTAGGGTTGTATAGGGGAGTAGCACAAATATGGACAACTGGTCCTGCTTTTTTTTTTTTTTTAAGAAAACATCTTCTTTCCTAGTGGCTCAAGAGGCTGAGACAGGAAGATGGCGAGTTCAAAGCCAGCCTCAGCAATGGTGAGGCACTAGGCAACTCAGTGAAACTCTCTATCTAAATAAAATACAAAATAGGCCTGGGGATGCGGCTCAGTGTTTGAGTACCCCTGAGTTCAATCCCTGGTACCCACCCCAGCAAAAAAAGAAAACACTATCCTTATCAGCAACCTAGAACCTCTCTTTATTTCCATTCTTTAGCCCTATGCTCAACCTCCAGACCTGCAAAGATCAAATCTATGCACCCTTTCTCATAAGTAAAGTTTCAAATGTTTATAGATAGTGGCACTCAAGAATAATTTTTCAACTAGTTTTGATATAATTTGCAAGAAATTAGTATGGCCCATGCATGGTTTTATTCATTTCTCTTCAATGTGACAGTATATTGGGATAACTATTCTTGCCCCAATTACATCCTATTGACTCTAATATCAGACATACTTTCCTCAGCCTGGCTAAGTAGTGAATTTCTTTCTCCTATGTAGGAATGAAACTGCAATCCAAGACAGGTGCATGAAAACCAATTTTAGTGTTTTCATTGGAGCTACAAAAAAAAAATAAAAACCACAAAACCTTACTACTGATGTTGCCAAGCAAAAAATGATGACATATAACCTCAAAATCCTAGCAGTAAACACCTACTGCCCAAGGGGAACCCAGAGGATGACAATGCTGAGAGGAAGAAAGAGAGTGTGGAGGTGCATGCCTTGTAATCCAGCAGCTCAGGAAGCTGAAGCAGGAGGATTGTGAGTTCAAAGCCAGCCTCAGCAACTTAGCAAGGCTCTTAGCAACTTTAGCAAGACTCTGTCTTAAAATAAAATAGAAAAAATGGGCTGGGGATGTGGCTCAGTGGTTAAGTGCTCCCGAGTTCAATCTCTGATACAGAAAAAGAAAAACAGATTGAGAACATTTATTTTCATATGTGTTGTCTTCCATTTTGGCCACAAACCCTTTTAATATATATTCTGTGAATTGCCTATAAAATAATATTTCCCCAAATCCAAGATTTCTAGATTTCATAGCATCTTGGTTGTTATTGTGAACATTCTTGACTAAGGTAGTATGAATGATGGATGTATCCAACTAATACATTATTAAACATGGTGAATAATGTTATGGAGTTAGAAGATGGACATTTTAATGGAGGATAAAATTGGGTTAAGTGTTTGAAGTTTAAGTCTTTGAAGTCCTTGATGGCTATGCTAAATATTCCCAACTTTATTTTATACACAAAAGATTCCATTAAATTTTTTTGAAGAAGACAGTGCCATGATGCAACCTGTGCTTTTTTGCTTAAAATAAAAACTCTAGAGGTATAAAGAGAGCTATCTTGAAGAGCAAAATGCTTGAAGTAGGGAGAAAAGTTATCAGGTAATGAAGCAGAAGAGCTGGGAAAAAGATAGACCTGGTCTGTAGCACTTTAAAGGAAGAAATAATGGAAATCCTGGTAAAAGTTGCAGAATTTCACAACTGATTGGTCATGGGAATAATCAAATAAAATGTGTGGTTCTGAGCCAGAATCTTTTTCAAAATTTCCTTTTCTCCTCTGTATTACATTATTGCATTCACCGGAACTCTATAAAACTTCAACTTCTTGTATTTAAGAGAAGTTATTGAGCCTATTCTCATAACCTTCACTGAATTACTTTTTAGGGCACCATTGTTAAAGTAAATTTAGATTTTCCATTATACTTGTGCTTTAATTTTTAGTAAATTTTATGGGTAAAATGAAAAGTGTTCCTTGACTTTATTGAACTGTACTATACTTTTATTTTTGGTCTGATGTTATGATTAATTTTTTTTTCAAAGAAACTATTGCTACAAAATTCAGACGGAGTATGGAAAGAATGACTTATCTATTCTATGGGATGTCTGGGGCCCTACTGTTCTTGCCTCTGCAATTGCTGGAATGACTTAAAAAGGCATCTATTGGAGCTGGCATCATTTGGGGACTTTTGTAGTTTAAGCTGTGATATCCTGAAGCCTAGTTTCAGATGGCACTGTCAACTCCAGCAGCTACACGTGACCTCTCCAAATGTCTTGGGCCTCCTCAAAACATAGAAGCCTGGATCTAAGATGTAGTATCCTAAGACGGGCACTTCAGGATACCCAGGCTGAAGAGGAATGGTCTTTACAGGCCTAGCTTCAAAAATCACATCACAATTATTACCCTAGTTAAATAATTGCAAGATTCAGGAAAAGTGGACATAGATAATAACTCAGAGTAAGGAATGCCAATAAATATGCATTGACTTTTGAAAACAGACACACTGCATTCATAGATGTTCTTTGAATATTGGTAAAGGAATCGTCTTTTTGAATGTGGAATGCAAAATTCAACATGTCTATTGCACAATTTCTATTGTACAATTTCTTGCATTGATATGCTCTATATTTTCAGGTCAGATTAATGATGAGGAATATAACAATAGATTTTTATTTTATGATTTTAAAGACTGTCAACTAATTCTTGCATAATGGAACTTATTATTCATTCCTTTGTTAGTTAATATTTGTTATTGAATATTTCCTATCTTTACATTTGCTTAATTGACAAACATTTAGTCTATACTTATTCTATGCAAAACAATCTTGAGGGCAGGGTTCCACTCACTGCCAGCTTCTATAAAGCCTGTGAGTCAAGAATAGTTTTATAGTGGTAAGTATGTGGAAAATATCAAAATAACAATAGTATTCATGACTGTTGAAAATGATATGAAATTTTGATTTCAGTGTTCACAGATATTTATTGGCACACAGCCACATGAACTATGAACTGGTTGGTTCATTTATGAATCATCCATGACTATTCTCACACCTTCATAACAGAGTTTGGTACTTTCAATACAGACAGCTAAGTGGTCCTCAAAATCCAAAATACAATTTGAACTGTTACAGAAACATTCGTCCTTTCTTGCTCTGACAAAACATTTAAAGATGGACCTTATGTTTTAGTGAGGACATTGAACAGTACTCCTCATATATAAGTAAATATTAATATACAGAATGTAAATTAGTGCTAAAAAGAAAAAGAAGTCAGGGAAGAGTGATATTTATGCCCTCTGTAATCCAATATGTCCTCATATTGGCTTGATTACATCTTTAAAGACCATGATTCCAAATAAAGTTCTCTTCACAGGTGCTGATGGTTAGGATTTAAACTTACCTTTGTATAGGATATAATTCAAACCAAAATGCCAGGATATAGGTGTGTAGCAAGACATGCAGCTACCTTTCTCTGATTCTTTCAAGTCTCTCACCTTGACCTTAATACATGGAACTAAAAACAAACAACAACAACAACAAACCCCACAAATGGGGTCAATGCTCCTAAAGTTCATGGCAGAAGAATGGAAAAGAAACCCAGTAAATGGCAAGAAAACCAAGGAATACTAGAAACTCTAAGAATGAGCAGAGTATACAAGTGAAGAATAGAAAGAAAAAGGAAGCAAACAGACAAACCCTGTGTAACTTCTTGTGTGTCTGTGACAGACTGCTCAACTGTCTTCAGTTCTTACCCTTCCCTGCATTCACACCATTGCCACAGCTATGGTTTTTCTGCCTCTTGACTTTGAACTGCACCATGTGACTTGCTTTAACCAATGGGGATGAAGTGACAGTGTTTCCATTACAAATTATACAAAGCCTCAGTTATTTCTGATATTCACTTAAGCCTTTGCCATTGCCAGGATAAGAGCCATGTCAACTTCTCTAGAGACCAACATTGAGGAGCACAGCCACCCTGACCCCAAAGGCAGAAGCAGAATTCTCCACTAAATGGAGACCCTATAGAAACATCTGGAAGAATAAAATGATTCTTGATTTAGGACACTGAGCATTGGGATGGCTTACCATGTGTTATTAACACTGCAAAAACAAACAGCCATGGTATGAAACTTTAAGAAATATTTGCTTCAGCTATCTGTAATACATGTCTGCTTAAAAGACTAAAACAAATAAGATAACTTGCTTCACACACTGGCAGTAGAATATCTATCTGGATTAAGGCATGACATTCTGGGAAAGAAGGAAAGTTAGTAGTGTATGTCTACTTTGAAAAAGCACTGAAAATTAAAACTAGCTAAAGGCTTATCTAAAATTAAATTTTTATCTAACTTTTTAAAAGATCTCTGTTTTTCTATGCTCTTGCTGCTGTAACAAAATATTGTATACAGAGTATACATAGGAATTTGTCTCTCACATTTCTGGAGGACAGAAAGTCCAAGATCAAGATTTCACAGGATTTCAGCATGGTTTAGTGTCTGGTGAGGATCTCTTCTTTGATAGCAGATGGCTGCTTCCTCACTGTGTTCTCATGCCCATATGGGGGTTGGTGTGGGGGAGAGAGAGAGAGAGAGAGAGGAGCCTATGGTGTCTCTTTTTTTTATAAGGATACCAATTCCATCACACAGATCAGGGACTTGCTCCTTTGATCCCATTTAACTTCAATTGTCTCCTTGAAGACTATTTCCAACTCATTCACATGGATAGTTAGCAATATGGCCTCTCAGTTTTGAAGGGACACAATTCAGTCCTGAATAATATCTTCACTAGGCTCAGTGGTTCTGACTTCTTTTCAAGCATTAGAGTGTAGAAGAAAAACAATAGTAATATCTATAGTTCCTTACACTGAAATACTATTTTACATTTTTCATAACTTTATTTACAAAATAATATTTTTAAGCATAGAAAACAATACTATCTTATTATATAAATGAGGAAACTGAAATATTTGATAAATGAGGGAAATAAGTGATTTGCTTCAAGAAGGAGGAGGGAGACACAGGAGAATTTTTATGCTATTATTTTATAGCACTTTTGTAATCGAAAAAAAAAGTCAAAGATAAAAGTAAGAAAACAGAAAAAACTTCCCGCCATGTGTTTCAGCATTATTGAATATCGTCTAAATTTTTTTTTGTATCACACTATATCACTTGCTCTATGCTTTGAGAATCACAGAACTAAAGAAAGAAAATAAGATGTTATTGCAATTATTCTCTCATCTTATTTTCCTAAAAGGAATGCAAGGGAATTATAAGAGAAATGAAAGGAAACAAAGAAACAAGAGAATAGAGGAGTGGAGAGAGGGACAAGAAAAGAAATGGGTTATTTTCTTTCAAATTATCTTGTGAAATAAGGAAGTGTTAACTAAATTCATAAAGAATCCTTATAAATCAAGTATCAGGAACTTGATTAATATTTCTTGAATAAATTGATGAAATTCCAAAGGTCTTTCTCCATAAATTCAGTTAATTCTCCAATGTTATTGATTCTTCCTAAGTATAGTAGGTCAAAGAAATTTTAATATTTCTGGGGAAAATATTATCCACAGGCCTTCTCATTTTTATTTATATTTTGTGTATGTTTTCATCTTTGTTTCCATGGCACCAAATATTCTTCAGAAATATAATTTAAGAAGTGATATGTATCCAAGACTAGGCTGTGCTCTATAGCAGGAGCCATGATTGTCCCCTGGGAGGGACCCAGGGGGATTGTCTGAATGGTCCTTGTGTCCTTCTTTTATTGAATGGTCTCCCTCTCTCAGACACCTGGGAACTGACTTAGAAACAGGCTGTCTTATTTCTCTCTCTTGTATAACTGCACTTTTGTAAATTTATTTGCTCATTTAGGTCATTCTTTAATTCACAGTTCATTTTGATTATGAACGTTCTGAATTTCTTCTCTGACTTTTCATCAACTTCACTGTCCATAGGTTTTGTTATTGTAGTATCCTGGTTTGTTTAGGGCACTTTCCTATCTTGTTTTTTCATGTTGTCTATGTGATTTCCTTTCTTTCAGTGTGGATCTGAGGTATTACAGTCTCTGCCCTATAATCTTGTAGTATCTGTGCAGATTATCTGTACCTCACCTTGATGTTGGGCTTCCAGACCCTGCAGGTGTCCCAGGATAGATGCTAATACAATTAGAGATGGTGGTAGCAATAGTAGGAGGTAACTCAAGATAGCAGTGGAGGTGCCCCAAGATGGATGCAATGTCTTTCAGAGATGGGGCTGAAAGGGTGGGCCTTACACTGGCTTTGGGATGCTTGCTCCAAGATGCAGCTGCTTCTAGGCCCTGTCAATTGTTCCAAGATAGAGGCTACTGTGTGGAAGGCTATGGGAATGGCTGCAGTGTCTTAAGATGAAAGTGGGTTAGACCTGGGTTCCCAGGTGGTGGTCGGAAAGACTGAGGCCTACCCTGGGCCCCGGGCTCCTGTGCAGGTCTGCAAGGTGGTTCTGTGCACTGTTGTAAATGTATTAATTAAGTTCTCTACACCTTATATTCCATACAATTGAGTGATATAAATGACCTGAAGTGAGTTAAACAAGAAAATTTTTTTTATTTTTCTCTTGTGAGAATGTGGTCAGTAAATAGGCTAAATCTTTCTCTCTCTCTCTCTCTCTCTCTCTCTCTCTCTCTCTTTTTTGTTTTTTGTTTTTTGTTTTTCTCTCTCCATTCAGCCATCTCAGGATATGGTTTTCATGTTCACCCTGTTGTCTCACCATTTCAAGTTGGCCACTCAACCTCTAGCATTGCTTCCACATTCCTGCCAGGAAGAAGTGAAAGAATCAAAGCAAAATACGTAAGCCAGCTAAGTCTTGCCTCCCTTACGTAGCTTTCCCAGAAACTCCAGCCTGGGACTTTTAGTTTCTCCTTCTTGACTGGGAACCATGTTATCTGACTACACTTCAGTGCAAGGGATGCTGGGAAATGGAAGAATTTTTGTTTTCTTTTTTAGTTGTTGCTTTTTATTTTTTTCCCCTTATGTGGACACATTGCTGTTTGTTCTAAGAATATAAGAGATGATATGATAAATTACATGTGGCCAGAGGAAGCCACAGAATGACTTGGAAGGAAGAAGTTTATTATGCTCAGAGACCCAAGAGAAAGGATCCCTGCAACAGGGAAAGCTCCATGAGCAGAAGTCAGGACTCAAGTTAGATCTAGGTCAGAGCCTCTATGGGGGTTTCCCTGAGACATCAGGGTACAGGAGGGTAAACAGCTTAGGACTAGCTAGTTTGCATAATGCCAGTGGGCTTCCAGACATAGGAGTGTTCTCTAGTTGCTTAATATCTAGTCCTTAAAGCAGGAGATATATTATTTTTTTTTAAAGAGAGAGAGAAAGAGAGAGAGAGAGAGAGAGAGAGAGAGAGAGAGAGAGAGAGAGAGAGAGAG
>NW_026000026.1:36954900-36996019 GCF_001458135.2 Marmota marmota marmota
GAGAGAGAGAGAGAGAGAGAGAGAGAGAGAGAGAGAGAGAGAGAGAGAGAATTCTTTAATATTTATTTTTCAGTTTTCAGCGGACACAACATCTTTATTTTATTTTATGTGGTGCTGAGGATCGAACCCAGCGTCCCGCGCATGCCAGGTGAACGTGTTACCGCTTGAGCCACATCCCCAGCCCCAAGAGATATATTAATTTGATTGTGAAAACTAAGTAAGTAAATGGGATTGTGGAAGCAGAATTGGTTGCTTTGTATATAAATGGCAGCACCCCTTGCTATCTGTTAAGAATTGATTAGCCACAGGAAGACAGTTTCCCCCAGCTAGCCAGCTTTTATGATGTCAAACTCAGACAAAATAGAAAATTAAAATAAAAATATGATCAATACTGTTTTTTACCTTGCGATGTGGAATTTTCCCCACTAAATGCTGGAGTCTGTTTCTCCACTCCATAAGGCTTATACCTGACTTTGATCTATAGGATGAAGTAGAAGTGACATGGTACCAGTTCCTGGCCCAGGGTCCCATCTTAGTCTGTTTTCTGCTGTTACAACAGAATATGCAGAATGTGTAATATATAAAAAAGAGAACTTTATTTGGTTCATGGTTCTGGAGGATGAGAAGTCAAAGAGCACTGGCATCTAATCTGGTGAGGGCTTTGATGCTGGGTGGCGGGGGTCACTTGGTGAGAGAGTGTGCGCAAGAAACAAAGAGGGAGCCAAACTGTTCCCTTTCAAAAACCAACTGTCTCACTGGCCATGGTGGTGCATGCCGATAACCCCAGTGATTCAGGAGACTGAAGCAAGAGGATTGTGAGTTCAGAGCCAGCCTCAGCAACTTAGCAAGGCTCTTAGCAACTTTAGCAAGACTTTTTCTCTAAATAAAATATTTTAAAATGGGCTGGGAATGTGGCTCAGTGATTAAGTACCTTTTGGTTCAATCCCGGGTTAAAAACAACAACAACAACAAAAGATCTCTGCTCCAACTCACTCACTCCTGTGATAGCAGCATTAGTCTATGCCTGAAGGTAGAGCCTCATGACCCAGACACTTTGCCTTAGGCCCACCTCTTGAAACTATTATAATGGCAAAGTCTCATTGTGAATTTTGGAGAAGACAAACATTAAAACCATAGCAGTCTAGAAGGGAGGTCCTTTGAGGGACTTTTCCCAGAAGTATATTGATCTACCTTTGGATCAAACCTGGGTTATTCTGCTGGATGGTGAGACACAGGGCCCACTCACCATTACCATCAGTCAATTGCTAGTCCTTCTCTAGAAGCTGAATTATCAAGCTGAGCAGCTAATACCTCACATATGGTTGAAGCTAGCTGGGATCTGGGACCAAGAAAAACCATACAAAAACCCACCCCGTATCTCCAAATGGCTGTTTTAAACTACCTAAGTTTTGGGATGGTTTATGATGAAAAAAAAAGTAATAGAATTGGCTCATAAAATTAGGGCTATATTAGTTAAGGAGAAAATTAAAAAGGGTATTATTTACGCAGCTAGCTATATCTGTCATGAGATCTATTGGTATTTTCCAACTCTGGGGATATTCTTGGGGATCAGTAGAACTGATGTCCTTTAAAGTTTATTTTTAAATTCAATAAATATAATAATGTTTAAATTAATGTTTTAAAATAAATTTGAGAGGCTCAGGATACTTATTTACCGGTCACATGGCAATCAGATTCATGTGCAAGGACCCTGTAACTCCCTCAGTTTCTCACTCAAGGGGACATAAGCCATCATCATGAGGTGTAGGCCATTATCTGGTATATGTTTTCAGTTTTACTCATTTATTGTTTAATTCATATCTAGGTAGGACTGATGGTTAGAGAGCAGGACAAAGACATGCTAATTTGGAAAATTAATGAGATGCATAGAAATCCCATGAAGATTGCCTTCACCAGGCATGTGGGCTGCAGTCCTCTAATTAATTTCTTACAGATCATGGGTAACTTTCCATGGCATGCCAGGAGCCAATGCTTAAAAGGAAAAATGTAGCAATGATTATTATATCCAATTTGTCATATCAGTTATTGAAATAAAACCACATTTATATTATGTAATTTGGAAAGAGAGTCTTTTAAAAATGAGTCAGAATCCTTCTCTTCTAAATCAATCTTTGAGTATCAGTAAATATTGGATATCAGTAATTATAAAAATAAATCATTTTAATGCAAAATATAAAAATTTCAAATATCAGTTCATCAAATATCAGTTCATTTCAAATATCAGTCATGTCTATATTGAATGCTGTGATATGAAGTATTTCAAACTACAGTTTTATATTTTTACTATCAAAACTAGTTGTTATGTATCTTTAAAAATTAAAGTGATTCAGCATCTCATAGTAAATGAGGAAATTTAAAAATATGATTTTACATATGATGCATAATTATTAAATACTTTAAATGAAATATGTATGTACATTTATATACATTATCCGGTATATAATATGTACATATGCACACACACATAGTATATTTGTATGTGAATTGTGATTTTTTTTTCTCTAATTTGGTCTTGAGGTTTCTCTGTACAGTGACTTCAAACTCTGTCTCTGATGGAAATCCAAGGGATTTGGTCCTGGATGTTTACAGCGTGCATTTCATGAGAGATTTGTTTATCTGTTGGATGACTAATGTCTAAGTGTCTGATCCATAATCAGGTGTCCTTCTCACAGAAAACTTGTTTATACTGGTAGGTGCCCTAAGGACTCTCATCTGACCTCTCTCCTGTTTATTCCTACCAACAGAGCCAGTCTCTAGCAGAATCCAAACCAGTAAAGACATTAGGTTTGGATGTGTCAATTAGGTGAGACAGGGAGACAATACAAGGCACATGAAATAAAAAGAAGCGGTATGTTACTTACAGGTCTCTCAGTGAAGAGTGGTAATGACCAGGACTGACAGAATGATCAAGGGGTGCACTTTGCTCAAACACCAGGTGGGAGCAAGAGAGTGAGAGAAACCAGGGGCCAAAGCATTTAATGGATCCAGGGAATGACCCAAGTAGTCTTCCCTTGGGGAGTTCTAATTGGTGATCTTAGAGAAAGTGGACATGAATCCCAAGGGACCATGCTATGATTTATAAATGGTCACGATAGCATATTTATACAGTTTGTGCAGGGTATGGAAATTATTGTGGTGAGTCCAGTAAGATGTATCTATGCTTTCCATATGGAGGTGGTTGTCAGGAGGTAATTGTATCTGAATGGACCACACATAGAAAGAGTCAGCAAAGTTGAAAATCCTGTCAAGGGTGACTAAGCTCTTCTTTTTCTGTGAGACAGCCTTATACTCAAAATGTATACTAAGACAACCTAGAATTACAAATATTGACTACAATATATATTTGTATATATGTATATAGTTAAAAGGGAAAATTCTGTAGGCCAATTATACCAACTAGAGTTTATTTGAGCAAAGAAAAACATAGCAAAGCAAATAAAACAAAACAAAACAAACAATGCAAGGATCAAGCAGCTCCTAGAACCAGAGTAAGTTATGAAGACTCCAACCAACAATGCAATCAGGCAGCATTTATAGAAAAATGGAAATGAGGCATAGAAAACAACTGAATTGGCCACAGCTTAGTCAATCAACCAGGCAGTTGGTTATAGCATAATTAGTTAATTGGCAACAGGCCAGCTTTAGCTAGCCAAAGTCCACTTAATATGATGAAATCCCTTGTTGGTCTGGTCTGTTGGGCCAAGCCCAGTCCAAATTCATGCCCTTTTACAAATTTTATTTAAATATACCCCCACACAAATATATTGTAAGTTACCTAATTGGTATTTTACTTAATGTTTCTCCAGCACAAATGCATAAGGGCAAATACAGCTCTGTGGGTAACAGAGGGAACTGAGGTGGAATAGCAAAGATGCAAGTAAGAAATCCTGCTATGCTGATTGGTGTGTAGGTCAAGGGCTGCTGGGTGTTTTCTCAAATTTTGGAACATATATTCTATCAGCTTGACAGTATATCAGCCCCTGGCCATTGACAGGGGATGGATGAGCCATTTGCCAAATTAACCACAGCATCAGCAGGATCCAGACTGGCTACCCCTTCCCAGCCTCTGTGTGCTCTGCCTGGGTATCTCTTGCTCCCTGTGTGTCATAACAATGCAACGCATCTCTTCCTCATTTCTGAAATAACCTTTTCTTAGCAAATCCTTTCATATGGTGGACTCTTTGGGAATTGTGGGTAAAGCTAATTTGTCAGGCATGATTCTTATTAGAATTTATTCACCGTAAATCGACTTCTGATGATCTTGCACCGATTCAAGGGAGAAGTGCCGAAATTTTTCAGAGGTTAAATGGAATAAAAAATAAGGAAGGCCATCCTCTTGATTTTTTACCAAAGGACTGATGGAAGTCTAGAGTGTCAATCTATTTTGAAGTTCCCAAGCAGCCATTTTAAACTAATTAATACAATAAGATTTTATCCAGATGTGGTCACATTTTCATATATAGAACTAACTCCACATGATTTATAGCTAAGCACTTGTATTAACTGCCAGTCCTTATTCACCATGGACTTGCTTTCTGAACCCCTTCTGTAGTGGGTCTGGTTTCTTTTTTAAACAGGGGGTACAGAGGAGTCATTGGTTTCCCCAGCTTCTCATGAAGTTGTAAAGAATTATTACAGAGGGTTCATTGTTGGAACCTGATTCAGCTCTCTTGGTAGAACTGTGTGTTCTGGATGCGTACCAGAAATTCCCAAATAACAATAAATGTACCTTCCTTAGGTTCATAGTCTGAGCTAGTGAACTGCCAGGAACAATTATAGGTAAATCTTTTCTTAGGGAGGTCAGACTTTCACATATAAAAACAGTGTTATATGGTTTTTGTTGTTAGAAAGTTCTTATTTCTGAATTAGATTTTATATCTGTTGAGGGACTAGGCTCTATTTTATTCTTCATTCTGATACATATTTATATTAGGAATATATACAAATTTATTAATGGGAATAATGAAGGAATAAATAGATATGTTCATAATTAGAGGAAGTGACTTCTCATGCCTATGTGTTAGTTATCTGGACAGAATTCCAGAAGCACCCAGGATATCGGAATAAAGATCTAGACTGGTACATAACTTAGAGTACTTTAGGTAAGGTCAGAATAGAAGCCAACCCCTTGGGGCCATGAAAAAAAAATCAGCTTTGTGGATGTTGTACCATGCACTCTATGCAGAGCCTCTGCCAGAGTGCCCAATGCATAGTGACAACTTGGGATATGTTTATTGGGGGTTTCCCTTGGGGTATGCATTTTGTTTGGTGCTTTTTATTAAACTGGTTTAATTTTCAGCACAATTCTACAGCATTGTGGTGAAATGCTACTATTCTCACCATATTGCAGAGGAAGCAACTGAGAAACAGAGAGGGTAAGTTACTTGCCCAAGGTCACATATCCAGGAGCTGGGACTTCATCTAACTATTAAGCTATTTTGCCTCTTTATTAGCCATTATCATTAGTTAATGCCTATTAGCTATTGCTATTAGCCATTACTACCATGTGTTAATCATACCATGTAATGCTCCATACTTCTTCTCTGCACCACCCTCAAATGCTAGTTATTAGTAATTGTATTAGAGTTAATACTCTAATAATTATGATTGTACAGTTTAAAAGTGTCTCACATCTGGAATTTGGGCTACGAGAGCTTAGATTATTTTTCTTCCATTTTCTGTGTATTGAAACTAGTTAATTTGCCTTTCTTAATTTGGCATTCTCATCTAGAAAATGAGATTTGTTAGCTTTTTGTTGCTGTGACCAAAATACCAGACAGAAACAAATTGGAGGAGGAAAAGGTTATTTTGGCTAACAGTTGGAGAGGTTTCAGTTCATGGTCAACTGACTCCATCATCTTGGGCCTGAGATGAGGCAGAACACCACTGTGAAAGGACATGGCAGAGGAAAGAGTCCCAGATCATGCCTGCCAGGAAGCAGAGAGAGAGGCAGAGACCTGAGAGAAGGTAAATCCTTCTAGGTTTCTGTCCCAGTGACCTACTTCTTCCAACTAGATCCTACCTCCAGGAGTCCATTCAGCAACCAGTGGATTAAACCATCAAATAGGTTAATCCACTGATGAGGTCAGAGCCTCACCTAAAAGCCCCACCTCTCATTGAAATTTGCTGCATTGGAGAGCATGCTTTCAACATGAGACTTTTAATTTGTAGAGATGTTGAACAGTTTTTCATGTAATTGTTGATCGATTGTATATCTTCTTCTGGGAAGTGTCTGTTCAGGTCCTTAGCCCATTTATTGATTGGGTTGTTTGGGTTTTTTTTTTGGTATTAAGTTTTTGAGTTCTTTATATATCCTGGAGATTAGTGCTCTATCTGATGTGTGCATGATAAAAATTTGCTCCAATACCGAAGACTCTCTTTTTACTTCAATGATTGTGTCTTTTGCTGAGAAAAAGATTTTTAGTTTGAATCCATCCCATTTATTGATTTTTATATTATTTATTGTGCTTTAGGAGTGTTGTTAAGGAAGTCAGGGCCTAATGCAACATGATGAAGATTTGGATCTACTTTTTTTTCTTTTAGGTTCAGGATCTCTGGTCTAAATCCTAGGTTCTTGGTCTACTTTGATTTGAGTTTTGTGCATGGTGAGAGATAGAGGTTTAATTTCATTTTGCCACATATGTTTTTCCAGTTTTCCCAGCACCAATGTTGAAGAGGCTATCTTTTCTCCAATGTATGTTTTTAACATCTTTGTCTAGTATGATATATGTATATATGTTGGTCTCTGTGTCTTCTATTCTGTACCTTTGGTCTACATATCTATTTTGGTGCCATGAGACTTTGGTGGATGTTCCAAAGTCAAACCATAGAGGGTCATACTACTATTTTTTTGTGTGTGTGTGTTGTGGGGAGTACCAGGAATTTAACTCGAGAGCACTCGACAATTGAGCCACATTCCCAGATCCTTTGGTATTTGATTTAGAGAGTTGTTTAGTGCCTCACTTTTGCTGAGGCTGGCTTTAAACTCACAGTCTTCTTACCTCAGCCAACGAGCCACTAGAATTATAGATGTGCACCAGTGCGCGTGGCACTATTATTTTGAACATAGTTGTAATCCTCTTCTTGGCCATACAATATGATTTCCCTTCATCTACTGAAGGTGACCATTTGACTCACATTTGGTCAAAGAAATGTGAGTAGAAGTGATTAGTGTAACTTATAAGCAGATGTTTCAAGAACCAGTGAGTGACATCCTTTGTCCAATCATAATGGAGTCCGGAGTCCCTGAGTGACTACCTTGAGCAGAGTTATCAGATAGCCCATGATGGGAATGTAGTGTGAGCAACAAATGAATCTTAGTTTAATCACCTGAGATTTTTGCAGCATAATCTACCCATCATGATCTAGTTGCTTTATAACCCAATCAATAAACATTGGTTAAGTTACACTTAGAACAAGGAACTCCATAATGACATTGTGCAGCTAATAGTATACTATAAATTGACCTGCTGCTTTTCTCCATGTCATCCTCATTCAGGGACCTACGCTGACAAAGGAGCTGCCAGTTTGACACTTCCTGGTTTCCATGGCAAACCAAGTGAGAGCTCATAAAATTTCTGCAGGCAACTAAGGCATGCCACTGTTGCCCACATCTTGAGAAACCCACCTAACTGAAAGAGTGCAGGGAACAATTCTACCTCTACTTTAGAGAATTAGAGGTACTCGGTCAACAGTACTGATACATGACTTACAAATCTTTCTTCCTTTCCCCTATGTGTGTCATCCAATGCATATATTATCTATATTGCCAATTTAAAATTAGTAGTTACATATAAATATCTAAAGAATGAAAAATAATGTCAGCAATTGACATCTTAGTTCCAGGCTTAAAAACATTTAATAAAATCTGTTCAGATGAAATGTTTTGGGGGACTTAGAGAACTTCTCTTATTGAAAAGGAGACTATGGTCTCTATCTTCTCAAATGTTTAGTTACCAGAGTACTTTTGGAAATATTAAACTTTGGCATTCTCCACTTCTAGTTCAAGGACATTCAGAGGGATATCGATAGAACTTGTTTTTCCACCCCTCCCCATTTCACTCTTCTTTATTGTAGCTTATCCAAGAAATGCTCACTGTGGTTGTAATATAAAGCAAGTTATAATCATTTTCTGCATTGCCTACTATGTATACCTCATTTCCATTCTGCAAAGAAATTACTGTATATATTATTAAATACGCAAAATTGAACAATTAAACTTTGGCTTGATTTCAAATCTGAACCTTATTTATGTATGCTCAAACTTCTTAGTTATACATGCCACATGGATACGACTGCTTTGATTAAAACAAACAAACAAAAAGACTTAGAGAAATAGAGAAGCACTGCATCTTATACCATTGCTATGATTTTTCATTTTGATAATAAATCCCTCCAGTATCTGAATGAGTTGCCATTATATAATCACTGATCTGGAACTTTGGATAATGTCACTGTGATGCCTACATGCAGATCTCTAAACCAGTTGAAGGCCTACCAGCTTGCTCTTATAGAAAATTGGATTCTGTTACCTAGAAAATACCAGGGACAAACAGAATTTGAGATCAATGCAAATTAATGACATATTGCTTCATACAGATGAAGAGAAGAAATGTTGCCTCTTGGGGTTAATCATGACCTTTCTAAGGACCAGTCTCTTGTTTTGAAATCCAACTCCAGTATTTCTTGTCTGTGAGACAGATGCAGTTTAAGCAGCTCAGCTGCATATAGTGACAAAGGCAGGTGTATGATGAAGTTTTGTAGCTTTTGAGTTGATGAAGGGGAAAAAAGTCTATTAAGCTATTTGTCGGGGTTTCAATTTTTCTAAGACTTTAATGACAGAAATATCTACAGATAACTCCCAACAAATCTCTGGCATGGAGTTCACAAATGGACTCACATGTGTAGCCACTGAAAGTTTCACTCTTGACACTGCTGCTGGGAAGCTCAGAGTCTAATCTGTGGCACAGCTTAGACATTTTTGCAGAACTTAGAACATTTAGGGGTACTGGGCAGCCATTTTTTTGCTTTCACTAACCACACACTGTCTTTTAAAATTACTTTAGTGCTTTATATAGAAAAAAAAGCAAGGAATGAATGAATGCATGCATTAGTTCATTGGCTGAATGCCATTCATTAAAATTGCAGTGACGAGACAAAGACTTACAAGATATGAGAGAGTATTATGAGGCCAAAATATCTCATAAGCTGAAGGATGCATAAACCTATAGTGATTGATGAGGTTGTTGAAATAGAATGTACTTGGATCAACTGGTGGCCAATCTCTGGGCTATTTTGAGTAAAAAATGCATTTTTTTTCAGGAAATATTAAGAAGTGTGCTGAAATCCTAAAGAACAAAGAAAAGATCAACTGATTTGGACTAAATAAATAATAAACCAGAAAAAAACCAAATTGAAATATAAGTGGAAATTGTTTTTTGAGCATCAACTTTGAAAGAAGTCAGTGAGTGCTTTATTGTGAGAAGCATGAAAAGTTATCAATATTAATAAATTCCTTGCAGTTCTTAGGGGAGCCCACAATGAGTGAACTTCTGGTGCAGTCCAATCAACTTGCTTGGTTTATCAGCTGGAGTGGAAGAAAAAAGTTATATTATGGTCATAGGGTGTATGACATTCTGTATAAACTACAGTGTGGAAAGACAAGGAATATAGATTACTGTCCCTAGCTCATATGGCATTCAGAATGAAGCTCCTAGGGCTGTCTGACTAGTAATCTACTGGTTATGGATAGTGAATCCAGGGGGAATACAAAGGCACTCTAGACCATGCTCTTCAGAAATAGGAAATGGGCCAGAGGCTGTAATTAGTGACCAGTAGCTAAGTGGTGTATATATTTTGAATGGACCAAGTGCCCATGAATGGAATAAAAGGTGGTGTGTGTATGTGCATGAATACACACTCAAATCCATACCAATATGGAGTTGTGATTATGAAACATGGGTAGGCTTGTTTCTGAATCTCCTGTGATGATATGCATGCATGCCCAGGGTTCCAGAGATAGTATATCAAGTCTTGATGCAAACATTTTGTAGAGCTTTACATATATTAATTCATTTTTTAGCTTTGTGATGTTGCTACTATTATTATGATCACTCTTAAGGACAGGAAATTATTTTCTATATTTTTATTGGCACATTGTTTAGATTTAATAGTAGAACTTGTTACTACATATTTGTATTTGTATATATACATGGAAGAGCAATATAATTTGTTCAGTATTTCTCCTTTCCCTTTTCTTCCTCCTCTTTCTCTACTGGTCTCCCTTGTTTTTCATAAAATCCCCCCCCCACACACCCCACCCGACCGACCTCCTGCCTTTATCCTTTCTAGCTTCCATATGAAAAACACAGGACCCTTGAATTTCTGAGTTTGGTTTATTTCTTGTAACATAATGCTTTCATGTTCCATCCATTTTCCTGGAAATGACATATATTATTTAGGAAAAGCAATTGAGACATAAAAACACTTGAATCACTTTCTCACAGTCTCTCAACTTCTAACTCCAATTCCTGGGATTCACAGGCGGTGAGACTTTAGACTTATCAACCAAGTTATATACAGCTGTGCTGTTCTGAGTCTCCTGTAGAATGGCCATGGCATACCATGCAGGGACTACCAGGATATCAGGAGTGGCAGGGTCAGAGGATCTTCCAGCAACGGCATGGGCTATGCTCACATCAGCTCTTTTTCCCTTCACTGTCACTGAACACTTTGGTCCTGTTTTTTAGCCTGAATTTCTATCACAAAATTTATCCTCTTTTCATACATGTCTAATGAGGATGATTTTCTTCCATTTAGGAGCACAAATTGGTTCTTGGTGTTTACTTGTACTTAAGTTGATGGTTTCCTCTGCAGTGAACAGTTGGCAACAGGTGTGGCATCTTTTGGACAGCTTTTTAAAAATAGTAAATTCTCCTTCTTTCTGGTTCCTTTACTGGCCCTCCAAATATATACTGTAGGGGTTTGCTCAAATGATTCTCTGCAGGACAAAGGAAGTCTGAGTTAAAACAAGATTCACCAAAATGTTGTGCCTACTTCATAAGTTAAGCTCTCAGAAATCAGACTCATTAGAGCCCCTAAGTACTGACATGACCACCAATTATCTAATCACTCTTAGAGAACTTTGCTTTTGTCACAGGAGATCATGACTAGACAACTACCTGCTTGACAGTGAACATCCGTCTCTAATAACTCACTGAAAAGACCACTAATGGTGACACTCTTGTCTCTGATCTGCAGTATGCTCCAATTACAATTGACAAGATATCAGGAGACAATCTACAGCCAGGCAGGAATATTGAGTGCCTTCTGCTGTTTGAGAAAAGTGCAGGATAGAAAATGTTGATTTTACCCAATAAAGTATCTTTAGTATAAAGTAAACAATTGAAGGCAAGTGTGAAAAGAAAGTAAAAAAGAAGAGAATGAGATGACAGTGCCCTTAATTGTTTCTTAGATTTTCTCTCCCTCCCTTTTTCTCTGTCCTTTTTTTTTTTAATACTAGATCTGTCTCTTTCCATGTTTACTGTAAATTATTTTTGTCTTCCCCAGGATTCAGGCTAAATTAACACCAATAGGGAAGATTTAAGAGATGTCAATTACCTAGGAATTCTAATGGCAATTAAAATGTTATCAGGAAAAATTTAAACTCCAACTGAAGACAAAGAGAAAGAGAAACAAAATCTATGATGACATTTTAATTCTGGAAACCAAATTCTTCCTAGATTTTGTGGGTAATGCTTTGTGCATTTTAACATAAATGTCACATAGGACAGGGACGGCCCACCTCTCAGTGCAGAGTAGGCAGCTTTGCAGGAGCAGCGGATGCAACTCTAGGTTCTCAGGAGAATGAGGATTTACTTATGGTCCATGCCTGGAGGACTGTATTGGTCACAGTTCAGCCTGGAAGAAAAAGAGCAATCATGACCAGTACTAAATGAGGGCTTTACGATGAGAATCAGGTCTTTTACAATTGTGGAAACCGGTGGGAAGTGCAAATCTGGGAGGAGAAATTGAAGAAACAGAGAACCATCTGCTAACTAGCCTTACTGCAACACTGATGTGAGTGATATCAGAAGTTAGAGGAACATTCTACAAACAAGGACATTTGGTCCTTCAAGTGAGATCACAAAAGGAGGCACTGAAGGAGGGCCATCTCACCTCAATGGGTCCATAGCCAAACATCTGGTGGTGGACCTGGGACAGCTGTTGGACAGCAGGACCTGAAATGAGAAAGAGGAACAGAAGAGAGAGCAGAGGAAATAGGAACAAACAACGGGACTTGCCAGCCTCCTCCACTCTGTCCACTGCAGCATCTCAGCACCATGACCTTGGGAGAGGAATTGTTTCTGTTTCACTTCCTCTTCCTTTACCCCATGAATATTTTTTCTCTTTGGCCAACTCTAACTGGGATTACAAAGAGAGAGAATCCTGGAACCCAGTTCCTAGGGTAAGCCAAGTTGACATAACACAGTCCAGCACATGGACTAGGCAATAGCTGATTTATCTCAAGGTTTTTGGCTATTGATTTGTTCAATAAGCACCCAACTCTGTACTCATCACTATTTCAAATATTAGCATGTCATAAAAAGCATCTTTTTGACTTTTAAGGAACTCATAATGTAGTTAACACAGAGATTTGTGTATTAGAAATGAGGCATGTGTCTTACACAATTGTATAAATTTACTAAAAATCACACAAGTATATACTTACAATGAGTGAATCTCATGGTATATAACTTAAACCTCTATAAAACTCTTAAAAACATTACTGGTCTATCACTGGACCCTAGCAGTTACCCTAATGTGATAAATATCCTGAACACATTTTTTTGTGAGATAATTTTGTAAGTCTGGCTTTGCTTGTTAGAAACCCATTATTTTAGTTAGGCTCAACTTGCAGCTGTGACATATACATTCAAAAATAGTAGATATTTATCCTTGTTGTTTATCTTCACAAATGCATGCCCCCCCCCCCCATTGGTAGGAAGCTGTAATTCAAATGCTTTTTCAGGGACCCAGACTTGTTCCATCTTGAATATTTTCAAAGTAGATCCCAAGAATGTGTTGTTCATCAGCATTAAGCCAAGGAGGATAAGGAAAGCATGAAAGTCCCTATGTGTTAGTGGTGGAGGGGGGTTTAGAGGCCAGACCTGGCAGTGATGAACTTCACTCCCACTCTTATTTATTGGCTAAGACTCTATCATCTGACCACATCAAAAGCCAAGGAAGGCTGGGAACATAGTCTGCCAATGTGCCTGGGACAAAGAAGAAACAGACTTGACAAAGTGCTAGCTAAAATTCCCCTCACCTCTCTTTTCACTTCCTCATCTGAGATTTGCAAGTGCTACAGCAAGACACACTAGGCACATGCCGATGCTATTTCCAGTGAATGACTTTTTCAATAGAAGGAGTCTTTCCCAGCACTACCGACCATGAGCCTGACAATGCTGCTCAGACAATACTGCCTTTGCTGCATCATTATGCATTATCTTCTCTGGAATGGGCTGCAGAGTTTGCAGAGCAAGATTACACTGATACCAGAACGACTCTGCAGTTATAAATCAGACTGAGGCAGAAACTACAAGAAAGTATAAGCCTCATCCAGCTGTGACACTTCCTTTTCTTTGTGAGTGTGTTAGGCTAGCACTCTTTCATGACTGGGGGAAATGAGTGAACTTAGCATTTGAAGGGGCCTGCTTTCAGTGATGGAGCAGGTTTCATGATGGCAGAATTTGGCTCATTACCTGTAATGACTTTTGTGATTTAGCAATCTGAGCAGCATCTCCACTTGAGCAAAGGGGTAGCTGCTGTTTAGAGAGCAGATCGATGCAACTACATATGATATCAATATTCTAGCTAATTAGAACATTCTACCCGGGGACCAGTGGTAGAAGCCATAAAAACAATGGTGGTCCCTTTGTTGACAGATCCTAACCTATTTCATTCTCTGCTCTACTAATTCTCTGCCTCATAAAGAAATTATCTAAGGGGGTTTATTAAAGCTTTCAGCATCCTCATAAAACAGTCCTAGGGTGGCGAGAAGAGGATATTGATGGATTGTCCATTATCAGCCGTGTGTGGGATCTCAGAAAAGAGCTGGATGCTTGTTGTATCTCATGATGGAAGAGCAGAGGTGCTTAATTACACTGAAGCACCATTATCCCAGCAGCACTTCTGTTATCACTATAAACACTTGAAATCTTTAGGATGAACTGCTCTGACTCCATACTGGTAATTGACTGGAAAGAAACATTTAAAACACTCTGCTTGTACGTTTGCACTTGTCTTATGATCTCAAGTGTTCCTGCCTAAAACCTTCCAATGCCATCCCTCAAATGTCCAGCTTCAGCCCCATGCATCCAACCCCACTCAACTCTGCAGAATCACCTCCCTCTGGGCCTCCCTTCCCACATTCCTGCCACTCTGGCCTTTCCTGTGTTTCCCAAATAAACCAGTGGCTTTCAGCACTGGCTGATTATTTTATTTGCTGTTCTCTCATCTTGGAGTCTTTCCCTTAGCTTTTCATAAGGCTGGCTCTTTTTCAGATTTCAGCTGAAATATCACCTACTTGAGGTCTTCCTCTGCTATTCCACAAAACATCATCCTCAGCCCTGTCTATTACATCATCCTACTTTATTTTCTTCTTAACACTTTATTATCACATTGCTTAGTTTCTCTACTTGGTGATATCTGTCCTGATAGAACATTAGTCCCATACAGTCAGGGATATATTTTTCTGCCTTGGTCACCATTATTCCCTGCATCTAGAACAGTGCTGGTTGTGTAGAGGTATGGAAATAAACACATTCCACCCAATGAGAACAAGCAAAGGATATTCATTCAGAGCTTGTTATAGTAAGGAAATCAGCCTCCATCATCTGCATTTAGCAGAGACTCAAAGGTCATCAGAAGAGTGACAAAGCTTTATCACAGGGAATGAGGAAGGCTTTGGGTATACTCTGACTGGAGACTGTTGGCATGGGGCTAAGCTGGAGACAGGCTGTCTTGAAGTGGGGTATCCTGCATGATTAGGTAGAGGGGCCCATTTGGCTTTCTCTAATCATTTCCATATTGGAAGCAAGAACAACAACAACGAAATGATCCAGTCCTGGTCATTTCAGAACATTTGCTACAGAGGTAGTGAATCATTGGGCATCCTGGACTGGTTGTATGAGATTGTTGCCCAGCATTCTATTTTTACTTATGACTTCGTTGCAGTCTGTTTGTGTATTTCAATTTCTCGAAATTAACTCAATGCATATTTGTTATTTTGGAGTCTTTCCTTGCTTTGATTTTATATCTGGCATTAATTCCTTACCCATTGCCATATCTTCCTTCTTTTCCTCTTTTACAGAAATCCTCTTTCTTTCCTTAGGGCTACCTCTTATCAGTAGACAGGTCACTTAATTCCAATGGCTCCTACAACCATCATGTCTATACTTCCTGCCATGTTATCTCCTCCTTATTTCAATTTCAGGATTTCCTTTCTATTGTCTACCATCTTCCATTCCTTTTCAATTGTGTCCCGTCACCTCTAATTAGTGCTTACTTTACCCACTATGCACAGAATCTTTTCACCTTCTTTGTTGAGTCCATACCAGCCTTAGGAATTTTCTGTATTATTCAAACCACACCATTTTATATGATCTCTTCTATATTTCAATCTCTGTACTCCATTCCCTACTTCTTTTTCACCAATACTAAGGATCTCAGACTATGAGTAACTCCAAGGTCCTCATGGTTTTCCCCTGTACCTCTTTTAATACCCAAAATAACACTATCCCATAAGAAGTAGAAAGGGAAGTTGGCATTCTTGTCCACTAAATTCCTTTCAGTTCCTGATATTCTATGCTCTCCATTAGATGTTACAAAGAAAGAAAATATCTTCTCCTTCACTGAAGACATTCTTACTTAGAGATCTTCCCTTTAAAGATGAGATGAAGCAAGTTAAAACATCTCTACACTAGTAGAAGGGACATGCTATTAAAAAAAAAAGGAAAAAGAGAAAGAAAGAAAAATGGTTCAAAACAGCAGTTCTTTTCTCCTAGGTTTAAATGGCAAATTATCATGCTTGGCCAATTAGCTAAGCATCACTTAGTTATGAAATTCTTGATGAAACTGCATATATGTTGTCCTTTTTCCTATTCAGAATATGAAAACTAGGAGGACAGGAACCAAGTATGACGTGATTTATTTATAGAGCCAAGTCAGGGCTGGCTCACCATGGGCACTTAAATGCTATTGATAAATAATGCATACAATGAAGCTCTGGTTTGGAATTGAATTAAACCTTGAGTTCAAATGCATTCTCCCTCTGGTTATATCTACTTCATATCTTAGCAAAATGAGTCAGTGAAGTTCAATATCAGGGGCTTAGAGGAGTGAGAAACAAGCCCCAGAGAAATAAAGTTTGTGCATTCTGAGTTATTGAGAATCTTTGCCCTAAAAACATAAATTTTCAGCTTGATACAAGGGTTTTATGATAGGCACAACATTTGCCTACTTCCAGCTGATTTGAAAATGCAAAGATGGACTGATATAAGTGGCTATTAACTACCATATGTGTAAGAGTATAAAGAAGATGCAGGAATCCCTACCTTCAATGAACTTATAGTTTATTAGGAGCAAAGAGATGTAAACACATACTCATAATAAAAGGTGCTGAGAGAAAGGAAGCTATCAAACATAGACTAACTTGGCCCTACAGAGGTAGAACTGAGATTCAGTTGGAATAAATTGGAAAGGGCTTTATAAATGAGAGCATTTGTTAAAAAATATTAGATGGTAGAAAGAAAGCTGCAGGTTATATTAGAGATTGTTCTTTAGACAGAGAAAACAGAGTGAATGAACTGATGCAGAGAGAATGAAAATAGAGTGGAACTTGAGGGAAAGATAATTAACATGTGGTCCATTGACAAGTAGCAATAGCATCGCCTGGAAGTTATTAGAAGCATCAATTCTAGGGCCTAGCTTTGACCTTCTAAATCAGAATCTCTGGGTTTGGGGCTATAAATTTGTATTTTTTATAAGGCAATCCCAAGTTGTTTTGATGCATGTTAAACTGTGTGTGTGTGTGTGTGTGTGTGTGTTTTTCCCCTGTAGTGCTGGGGATTGAACCCAGAGCATTGTGAATGCTCAGCAAGAGCTCTACCATTGAGCTACACCCACAGCTACATGCTAAACTTTGAAACACTCTGATCTAGAATAAGTAGATATTCAGTCAGAACAGAGCCTGCAGGATATTCTTCCCTCCTGCTTCCTCTCAAAATGTGTTTCCTCAGCATTCCTTCTAGTACCTTCCACATCTTCCTCCTACTAGATCCTTCATAATACGAGTGGCCAATCATAAAACCCAAATTCCAAAATGCTCCAAACTGAAAATTTTGGGGGGCATGGATATGATAACCACTGGTGGAAAATTCTGCACCTGACCTCATATGATGATTATATTTAAAATATTGTATAAATTACCTTCAGGCTATACGTATAAGTTGTATATGAAATAATTTTATGTTTGACTTAGGGTTCAGCCCTGACATACCTCATTGTAGTAGAAAATATACTAAGATCTAAAAAAAACAAAAAAATCCCCATGTGAAGCATTTCTTGTTTCAAGCATTTCAGATATAAGGAATATTCAATCTGCAGCATATAAGTTTGGCAATGTCCCTTTCATTCAGATAACAATCTTCCCTTTATCATATTTTCCCTTCTAATCCTTCTATCCAAAGTCTTTTCTTCTGATCTACTAGCTTCAGCTGTTTAATTTGGACTTCTTCCCCACTCTTCTTCAAACATCCATTTGGCTAATGTCAATGAACATCTCCTGAAGCTAAAAGAATTTCAGTCTTTGACTTCTCTGAAGCTAGCTGTTGCTGCTCATGCCATCTCAGATTGCCCTCTTCCTTGCAGTTTAACACCTCTTTGATTTCAGTGGCGCACACATTTCTGATGGTATGAATATAGTGACCTATTTTTGACTGTCTTCTATTCATACTTCGTGTTTCTCCTGTGCCAAGTGCTCTCCTCATTGCCTTCTGCTCTGTCCCTTTTCCAGGGTGACTTTATTTATTTCTATGAGCTGTAACATTCCCTGGGTGTTGGTGGTCTGCATAACTGTGTCTCTAGCTTCAGTGTTCCAGATTTCAGCATTACATATCCAACTTCTTGAGACATATGTTGCCCTGAGTCACTAAAAAGAATCTCAAAATCAACTTGCTTAAACAGTACTCCTCTTCTCCCCTCCACTGGGTCTCTCTGCAGACCCCAGTTTTAATTATTGTATGCACACATGTCACAAGCCTTCCTTAGATAAATGTCAAGGTTATCACTGAACCCTGAATATCATCTTCTTAACAGTTCTCAAATCCATCCCTCAATTTCCATCTCTGATAACCTCACATTAATTCAGGCTAGAATGTTTTATACCCTGGGCCACTTTCACAGTTTACTTCTTATTCTATAACTCATCTTCCTTCCTTAAATTCTTCATTTTTGACATCTTGCAGAGTCTCTAATAATAGTATCATCTATTCCTCAAACCTACTAAAGTCTTCTTTGTTACATAAAAATTACTTGGAATTTTGAACCTTAGAGAACTTTAGAAATTTTAGAACCTTAGAATATGAGAACCTTAGAAAGGGACTCCCATGGTCTGTATTTATTTACCTCTTACTGTCTTATTGCTCACCATTCTCTACCATTTATGATATAGCAATATTCTTCGGATATCAAATGTGCTCTCTGCCTTTGTTTATATTGCCAGTTCTACCAGGAAAGCTCTGTGCCTTTTCTCTCTTTCTCTGAGCAACTCCTACTCAGTCATTAAGATTCAGCGTGGGCATAGTATCTTCCCAGAAGACTTAGATTGAGTTAAGTACATCCCTTTATATTTTTGCATCACTTTATACACAGGACCAATGTGGCACTTAATTTACTATAATGCTAGAATCAGATCTTCTGCTTATCTACTATGGACTCTGAGATCCTCAGTTGAAAAGAACTATATCTTCTTCAACTTTTGACACCCAGCATCTGGTGCAGTGCCTGTAGTCATTAGAGGCTTACAAAACTTTTATAAATGAATGAATTTCTGGCTCGGATGATGGCCCTCTCTAGGAGTCCACATGCTTTCCCAAAGCACAAGATGTTTTTCTTTAATGTCAAAACTGTTTGGAAGAAAACTATATTCACAGTTTGGTTGGTATTTGGTGGTTTTTGTGTAGACCATCAGAATTTTGTTTTTAGACAATCTCATGGGATATATGATTCACTTGAGTGGGCAAAAAATAGAATTGTTATAATCAGTTGAAGATAATAAGCTTGTGTGTGTGTGAAATCAAACCCAGAGCCTTGTGCATGCTAGGCAAGTGTTTTACCACTATGCTATACCCCTGGCCAAATTATAAGGTTTTAAATAAACTTAACATCAAGGAATTAGAAAAATTATAGTAAGTAAATACAATATATAGGGTGAATATATACCATATATATATATATATACACACACATATATATATAGCATACTATACCTATAATAAATAACACATAAGATATATCAATAGAATATAAAATGTGAATTATACTGTATCTTCATTAGTTTTTTTATACCTTTTACTTACTTTCCTCTAGATAACTTTTCCTATTAATAAGTAAGTACTCCATATAATAAAGATACTTTCCCTTTTTCTCATGTTTGGAAAAATTTCCTTCAATTATTTGCCTTTTAATTTTGTTTGCGGATTACTCAGACATAAACTCCAGTATAAAATTAGAGTAGAAGCTCTTCGTCCTGCATAAGACTTCAGAATGAATTTCTGCCTCCGTGTCACATGCTCTGAGTTAAGAAATTTGCTAGGAATAGGGAAAACAGAAAGCCAGGATAGGTAACAGAGGAGGTGGCTTGTGAGATGCTTCTAATTGTTGGGTATAACATGGATATTTTCACATATGAGGAAAGTATTTTTCTAGCAATAATTTACAAAAGTTTTACTTCTGGAGAGTTAAATTTTATTTAAAAAATTTCAGTACTGATATTCTAAGTGCATATGTATAAATGTGTGTGTGTGTGTCTGTGTAAATTTATATAGTTTTTATTTCTCTGACCTATTGATAAACTTTATCAATAGAGTTATTAAAAATCAATCATCCTTGAATTCTTTTGATAAACTCTGTAAAGGAGAAAGATTTAAAAATAAAATAGTAAATTCCTTTGGCTCATATTTTATTTGGTATACATGAATAATTATAAGTGAAATAGTTATTAATAGTGTTTCCTAAATTTATATCATGGGCAAACAAGTATTAAAGTTATCTTAATAAATCACGTCTATCCTCAGATAAGTGTTAGAAATGTATATTGTCTCTCTGTTAAGAGATTCGAAATGAACAATTTTTGTAGGCAGGACTTCTGCTTAATGGTTTTTTAAGTGAGGTTTTTCAAAACTTTTAAGTGAGGTTTTTCAAAACTTTTGGATTATAATGTGTTTTCTTCTATAACAGTTTCTCTAAAGCAACAAAAATTAATAGAGCCAGAGATACAATGACCAAAAGTTAGACATAATTCTTGTTCCAAGTAATGTGGAATTGGCTAGGAGATATAAGCAATTAAGAAAAAATGTGATAAATATTGTAGTAAGAGAGACCAGGTCCTATCATAACACAGGATTTCCCATTTAGATTTAGTGTGCATAGTGTTTATGTGTGTACAGGTATAATTTAGGGCATACAATGTAGGATTCTCAAAAATATGGAAACAAGATGGGGACAACCCAAATGTCCTTCCAAAGACCAAAGAAAAACTGTAATCCACCCATGAAATGAAATATTTACAAAAGCACAATAAAAAACAATGAGCTATTAATACATGGTGTGACTTAGAGGATGGAAAGGGCATTCTGCTGAATGAAGGAAGCCATCCTTGCTTCAGGACTTTATCTACATCCAGCTTACGAGAGGACAAAGTTACAGCAACAGAAATGAGATTGATGGTTGGTAGAGACTTTAGGACAGGGAAGAAGTGCCCACAGGGTGTTGGGTGGCGTGTCTTCACGGACTGAGCCGCTCTGTGGCCTGCATGGGATTGTGAGTATCTGAATCTGAATGTGGGATAGCGTTTCTTTCAAAAGTGTAACTTTTTTTCATTTCAAAAAAAAAAAAAAAAGAAAGAAATTTTAATAAGTGTTAAACAATTTGTAATATCTAAGGAGATATAGATATGGTTTTTAGTTGACAGTGTTGAACCCGCTCAGCTTCCTGGTTTAGACTGTGATTCTATAAAAGGTTATCATTTGGGAAAACTGAATAAAGGAACAGAAACTGCCTCTACTGTAATATTTTTGGATGATTTTTAAATTTCAAAATATAAAGTTTTATTTTTAAAAAATCCATTTCTACCTTATTATAGTCTTTTTTTTAAAAAAAAAAGAAGAAAAAATGGCTAAGAAAAACAATATGAAAGCAAAACATTAATGTGGGTTTGTGGTATGACTTTGAAGAATCCTTTTGAAAAGGTGTTGACTTAAAATGTTTTCTGTGTCAAGTTTTGATATAAAAGCTATTTGTGTTTGTTGTTATTTGCTGTGTTGGGGATTGAATCTAGGGCCTTATACATGCTAGGAAAGTACTCTATCAACTGAGCCAAATCCTTAGCCCACTAGTTCATTGGAAAGAAAATATTGGCATGACTTTTTCCCACATATTACATGATGAAATAATTATTTGTTTCTGGAAGTATAAATATATTGGACAAGATTTCTGGTTAATTTGGGTAATTCCTAATCCCTTCCCCACAAATTGTTTATTTTTAAAGGAATTTTTTTTTTTTTTGCTAATAATGCATTATACAATGTTATCTTCTTCTATTTCTCTCTTTGATTTCTTAAGGATCATAGTAAATAGAATACTACATAATAATTACTTACATTATGTAAAGCATGAGTGCTGAGTGGATATCTCCCTATGAAAGAAGCAGAACCATTATTGACATTTCCGAGATAAAATCTGTGGTAGAGGGCAACTTGACTGATACCACTCAACTAGTAGGTGATTGAACCAGGTTTCATACCCTATGGTGTGGACTTGACTATTGTTACTCTATTTCAGATCTCAAATGTATGCCTACGTTTTACATACACATATATGTAAACAATCTAGCTCTAGAATGTACCTATTCATTATTTTCTTTTTTTCAAGTCTATCAATGGCTCTTTTTAGGTTTTTAATTTTCTTCTGTCCTCTTTTCTTCATATTTACTTTTGAAAATAATTATTTAATTTACTGTATTCTTTCTCTTTAAATTTTGAAACCAGTATTAAATTAAATTTGGCCTAATGGTGCCTCCTTATATAGAAAATTTAAACCTGACTTAGTGTGTAAATAAAGTGCAACCTAATTGACTTATATTCTTGTTAGCAAGAAGCTGAGTCTCAGCAAATTATAGCAGCCAATCACAGGCTGAAAACTACTGAGACATGTCCAGATAAGGCTTTACTTCATCAGGCTGTTTCTGTGTGTCATTCCTCAGCTCAGGTATTACCTAACTCATAAATAATTTCTTTGCTCTAATAAACTCTGCTATATTTAATGTATCTGAAGTTGTTCTTCTAACACAAGTAAAGGGTTTGACTGTATAAATGCATGGGAATTTGCAGTACCCCGTATGTTGTATATGCAATATTCTCATGGTTGTTAATACTAAACTTTAAACAGTGAAAGTATCCCTGCCCATCATGGCCTACTAATTATTTAGAAGCATATAGAAGCATTAATTTCTGTTATAGTTTGGATCTAGAAAGTCTGCCAAAGACTCATTTGTTAAGGGCTTGGCCCCACATAGCAGCAGTGTTCAGAGGTGGGACATTGGGAAGTGATTTGATCTTGAAGGCTCTATTCTCAACAGTAGATTAATTAGTTGAGTTTTTATTCAGTTTCATTAAAAAATTGTTCTTTTTAGATATACATGAGAGTAGTAGTATTTTGACATGTCATGCAAACATGAAGTATAACTTATTCTAATTAGAATCTCATTTTTGTGGTTGTACATGATGTGAAATTTCACTGGTGATATATTCACATATGAACATAGGAAAGTTATGTTCAATTCATTAAATTTTCTTTCCTGTTCTTATCCCCCCTCCATTCCCCTCACCCTCTTTGTCTAATCCATTAAACTTCTATTCCTCCTCCTCCCCTCTTATTGTGTATTAGCATCTGCATATCAGAGAAAACATTTGACCTTTGGTTTTAGAGATTGGCTTATTTCACTTAGCATGATAGTCTCCAGATTCATCCATTTACTGGCAAAAGTCATAAAGTCATTCCTTTTCACAGCTGAGTTATATTCCACTGCATGTATATATATAATTTATCCATTCATCTGTTGAAGGGCACCTAGCTTGGTTCCGTAGTTTAGCTTTTTTGAGTTGAGCTGCTATAAACATTGATATGGTCATGTCACTATATTATGCTGATTTTAAATCCTTTGGATATATGCCAAGGAGTGGGATAACTAGGTCAAATGGTGGTTCCATTCCAAGTTTTCTGAGGAGTCTCCATACTGCTTTCCAGAGTGGTTCCACCAATTTGCCATCCCACCAGCAATGTCTGAGTGTACCTTTTCCCCCACATTCACCAACATTTACTGTTGCTTGTATTCTTGATAATTGCCATTCTGACTGGAATGAGGTGAAATCTCAGTGCAGTTTTAATTTTATTGGAGGTTGATAGAAACTTTAAGAAGTGGGTTCTATTCCAAGGAAGTTGGTCACTGGGGACAAGCACTGGAAGGTTATATCTTGTCACTGTTCTACCCACTGATTTGACTTTCTCTCTCTCTCCCTCTCCTTCCTAGCTTCTGTGAGGTGGCAGTTTTCCTTGTCCTTGTCCTTCTGCCATGATGTTCTGCCTTGCCTCAGGCCCAAAGCAATGTTGCCAGCTGACCATGGACTGAAACTTCTGAAACTGTGAGTCAAAATAAATCTTTTCTCCTCCAAGTTGTTTTTCTCAGGTATTTTTCGAACAGAAGGAAAGTTAACTAATATGATTTTCAAATAACTTGGATATTTTTCCTTCTTACTTTAACAATTTCTAGTTTTATTGAATAATAAAACAACTTGTTTGCACTGCTTTCTCTTATTTTGGATCTGTTCAGATTTGTTCTCCTTTCAACAGGGAACATAGGATCTCTATTGAAAGGAAAATATTTTAGATTAATTTGAAAAATTTGATCCTACCAAACACCATATCCAGTATCACAATATTTAAATTAACAAAGGACAACATGAAAAATTATCCTTTATATTGCTGATAAAAGTGAATAATTGGCTCAGATTCTGTTTTTTCATGTTGAACTTTCCATGTTTTCTTTTGATTGTTCTTTTCTCTGTGTATGGACTACATTTTATTTATGCTTACATTCAGCAGTTGTTTTGGAAATAGATCTATTGTTTTAAATTATGCTTGTGGATAACTTTAACCTTATCAAATTTCTTCTTATCAAAGAGGAAACAAGCACTATTGACTCTCCTTTATCTCCACGCAGAGAAAGAAATAGAGCAATAGGGCACACATATTGTTTTTCTCCCTTTCACCCCAGAAAACAACCTTTCAAAATTGTTAAAAAACAAAACGATTATTAAATAGTTACTTTTTTGACCACAAAAACCTTCGTTTTCAGGAACTGTTTGGCTAGCAAACTCAAGTTTGAAACAATATTCATACAGCTGTTATTCAACTAATATATTGAGGTTGTTTCAATGTTTATCATATTTGAATCCCCAATGGATTTCACTTAAATTCATGTTTTCTTAGTAATTTTAGAGGGGGATGGGTTATGCTGGTTATATTTTCTGAGGCATACATAGCTGAGAATGTCTCTCTGATAATTTGATGTCTTAATAATTCAATTTTGCTGAATACAATACAAAAACTGTAAACATGTGCAATTCAAATGACACACACACTGTTTTGTTTATTTGGTATATGCAATATTGTAGAGATTTTTAGCAACAACCTTAATGATTTTATATATTTATTGACTCTGCCCTGCATGAAGACTCCAGTTTGTTTATTTCTTGTATTTTAGAAAACAAACATCCAAGGTTTTTGGTCTAGAAGTAAATTCTTTTGAATTCAAGAATGATTTTATGTAGAAACATTTTTCTTTCCTTCTAGTTGTGATTATTGCATTTCTGATTATTACATTTTATGCCTAAGGAATACTTGAAATTCTTCTTTTAACTCCTCTTTCTGCATTTTTTCATTTGTGCTTGTTTTTATCTCTATCTGCCTTTATTCTTGATTCCAGGACTGCTGTTTAACTTGATTCAGATATATAATGTCTTGATTTTTTTCAGTGGCCAGAATGCTTTCATTGCTTTCCATTTACAGTGCATGAATTGAATTTTCTATTTCCATTTATTTTAAAAATTTAACCAGCCTTTCTTTTTAAATTTCTTTTAGTTGTAGATGGACACAATATTTTTATTTTACTTGTTTATTTATGTAGTGTTGAGGATCAAACCCAGTGCCCCCTGCATGCAAGGCAAACGCTCAACCACTAAGCCACAACTCCAGCCCATTAACCAGCCTTTCTTGAGTCTGTTTTGATTGCTCTCTTTAGTAATTATACTTATTTTTCTTTGTTAATTATTTTTTAGTAATTATACTTTTTTTTGTTTCTGTATATTAATACTTACCTTCTCCCATTGAAAGAAACGTTGATATATACTGTAAATTTTATCATGGATTATAGGAAATAAGTTTCAGATACATGTTTTAATGAAAAATTTTATAACCTGTATGCTAAGAAAAAAAAGCTTATATAAAATCAGTGTTTTTAGATTGTCTTGCATGAGAAATTAAAGTATTAGTGAATTGAAATGTGGATGGACTATCTTGATGGTCTCCGTTTTTCCCAGGAAATGGATGAATCCAGTTTAGATCCAAGAGATAGATCTAGGCATTCTTCTGCCTCTCCCAACTGACACATCACACTCTGACACCCCCTGTGACACATCCCAAAGGTCCTCCGTCAGTATTTATTCTGTTTCTACTCTGCCTTTCAAGGCTTATCCTTATATTATTAAATATTTCAAGACACAATCTGCCTCTAAGTCTCCTACTCTACCTTCTGCCACAGGGAGACTTGGCTTCCTCAGAATGCAGCAAGAGGGATGCAGACAGGGCCAAAGGTGGATGGGAACCTTTGAGGTGGCTTAGGGAATGATTGCTTAGCTCTGAGGATGTCCTTCATCCAGGATGCAGAACAAAGAGAAAGCATGGCTCAGTATTTTTCTGTCTTCTCAGGCCCTGTTTTGAACTTGTTCTGGATATAGAACAAATATTGTGCAGTCTAAGACTAAAGATCTTAACTTCAATCACTTTTTTCTTTTTTTTTTTCATTTTTATTTTTTATTTTTTATTATTTTTTTTAATTTTTTATTGTTGGCTGTTCAAAACATTACATAGTTCTTGATATATCATATTTCACACTTTGATTCAAGTGGGTTATGAGCTCCCATTTTTACCCCATATACAGATTGCAGAATTACATCAGTTACACATCCATTGATTTACATATTGCCATACTAGTGTCTGTTGTGTTCTGCTGCCTTTCCTATCCTCTACTATCCCCCCTCCCCTCCCCTCCCCTCCCCTCTTCTCTCTCTGCCCCCTCTACTGACATTCATTTGTCCCCCTTGTATTATTTTTCCCTTTCCCCTCACTTCCTCTTGTATCTACTTTTGTATAACTCTGAGGGTCTCCTTCCATTTCCATGCAATTTCCCTTCTCTCTCCCTTTCCCTCCCACCTCTCATCCCTGTTTAATATTAATCTTCTTCTCATGCTCTTCGACCCTACTCTGTTCTTAGTTACTCTCCTTATTTCAAAGAAGACATTTGGCATTTGTTTTTTAGGGATTGGCTAGCTTCACTTAGCATAATCTGCTCTAATGCCATCCATTTCCCTGTAAATTCTATGATTTTATCATTTTTTAATGCAGAGTAATACTCCATTGTGTATAAATGCCACATTTTTTTTATCCATTCATCTATTGAAGGGCATCTAGGTTGGTTCCACAGTCTTGCTATTGTGAATTGTGCTGCTATGAACATCGATCACTTTTATTGTCATTCGTAACAATTTCCTTCCCATTCAGGTCTGTTCTTCTCTTAACTTGTGTTTGCATTATTATTAATGATTTTTTGTCTCTTTCTTTAACTTATTTATATTCCTTGGTATTTTAATAAAAGGCAGAGAGGATGTATGGCAGGCTCAATTCCTTTGCTACTATTTAATTAAGAAATCATATGTATGTAATCTAAGGAAAAGCTTCAAAGGCGTTTTTAATGAAATGCAAACAATATCACTTGAACAGTTTCCTCTTTGCTTGAAATTGCACTGCTGCTGAACACTGAGGCAAACAAATCACAATAATTCTTGTCAAAGAATTATTCTTTCCATCTTTTTTTATAGGCAAGGTGTCTTTTTGCTCAGAGTTTATTTATACAGATTGATTATTCCTGATACAAAATGCTTGGAACCAGAAGTGTCTTGGATTTGGGATTATTTTTGGATTTTGGAATACTTATGTATACATAGTAAATAGACTTGGAGATGGGACCCAAGTCTAAATGTGAACTTCATGTATGTTTTATGTGCATATTACATATTACATACATTGCATGAAGGGAATTTTCTGCAGTATTTTTAGCGTGTCTGCATTTTGAGAATACATCACCTTAGATCAAGTGTGGAATTTTCCCACTTGTGGGGTCAGAGGATTTTTGATATGGGACAATTCCAGAGATTTTTGGATTTAGGACACTCACCCAATTTCTGTCATGGTGACAGAAATTCCTTGGTAACACACAGGTGAAGTGAAGTTTGATGCTTAGTCACATAGACTCCAGAAACAGACCACTCAGGTCCAAATTCCAGCTCCTTCACATTCTAAATATGCCTCTTCTCTATTTCTAACTACTGCATCTTCCATTGCAAAAGGAAGATGATAATGCACAGATTTTGTGATGATTTACCACAGGTATTGTAAGCAATTAATACAGTAAAATCCTGAAATGAGTATCTGACATATTGTAAACAACATATGCTCCTTGCTCTTATTAAAAGAACCAGGTTTTCTTTTCTCTTGAATATTTAAAAAAATATGTACAAGTTAACTTCAAAACCCAATTAAATGATTTTTGTTTGGAATGCTTTCTCTAGTCAGTATTCTCAGTTCTTTGCATAATTCCAAGAAAATTGTTGCGAAGGAACTTACTAGTCTTCTTTACAAACTGATATTTGTCAGGATTACATTTCGCTTAAGCTCAAGTAACAGGGAGGAGTTGTCTGACTTTTTCTTTGTGCCTCTGCCTGCCACATCGTGGGAGTAATGTTACTGACTATAAAGTTTTCATAAAATTGCTCACTGTCATTCCCAGGACACCCACGACAATGATTAACCCGGCATGAACAGTGCATTGCCAAATACACTGATGAGATGTGTGCAAAACTTTTAAAATAGCACCCTTTCTCTTCTCTAACCAATGCTTCTATTAGGCAAAGAATGGGCCTAGAAATTACTGAGGAGTGGGTGGCACAGGAGTACTTGGAAGCTGCTCTGCTATTTAAAGAGTTTGTCATTCTCTTAGGTTTGCATTTTTTTAAATAATTTTATTTGTATATGGACACAATATCTTTATTTTGTTTGCTTATTTTTATGTGGTGCTGAGAATTGAACCCAGTGCCTCACATGTGCAAAGCAAACGCTCTGCTATGGAGCCACAATCCTAGCCCCTTAGGTTTGCATTTTAAAGCATGGCCATACAACCCTGTGGGACTTAACACACAGCTGCCTGAGGCTGATGGGGAGGTGGGGTGCTGAATCATTACATCTCTGGTCAATAGGGATGATCTGCTTCACGATCCCAGGGAAGAACAAACCCTAGAGTCCTGCTCCAGCTGTCATTAGGGGCAGGCCTACTAGACATTAAATTAAGTAGACATGGTGAAACTGACCTGGTTTGACTGGTATTGTCCTGGTTTTTGTACTAAAAGTCCCATGGAAAACCCCTCAGTCTTGAGTGTGCTGGGATAGTTGTCTATCCTACCGGTTGTTAAGCTACTACTTTAACATTTAGAACCAGGTATATGAACTTGGATAGACCAGGTGGCTTGCTAAGACGTTATTCTTATAATGTGCAAACCATAAGACCTGCTTCATGGTATTGTAACAATAAAAAGTAATAGGGTCTATTAAGATACTTTTTGTGTTCTGTGAGGTACCATGCCAATATCAGTAGATGCATGACTCCAAAGCCAATTGTCTTGGAGTTGGCCGAAAGGCTGACAGAGGTTTGGCCATGGAGGTGGGGTGTGGACAGCAGGTATCACAAAGATCCTGATGACTTCTGTTTCTACCTGGTTTTTGTACTGTCGTTGAGCCTAGGTGCCCACCCAAACCTTTTCTTGTGGCCTAGACAAGTCTGAATTTTCTGTTGAAACCTACTATTATGATGTGTGAAATGAAGGACCATTTTACCTTGACTCGTGGTCTCTTGACTCCGTCCTGAAGCCTTATCATGCTAGTGCATTTCAGGTATTTGAATTGTGGGAGAGGAAGATGGTTTCCCTAATTCAATCCATTTTAGCTCTTTTGAAGTTACCTTTTTTTAATCTCATTATTTATTTTTTTCATTTCTTTAACATGCTTTCTAATGATATCCTTTGTACATTTATTTATTTGCTTCCATGTTTTCTTTGAGAATATTAAGTTTCAAGAGAAGTGGGGAATTTACCTGTGTTGTTGACTATCATCTTTCTCCCCTAGCAAGGAAACTACTTGGCCAAGATGCGTCAAACAAGTGAATAGATTGAATGTTCACGGTTGTAGTTTATGGATCCCAAGTCACAGCAGCTTTATAGTTTTGAATGAATAAATAAATGATTCGATTAAAGGTCCCAAGTATGAATAGTTATGTTAGAAATAACACAGACTTTGTGTCAGCAATATTTTCTTTTCCCTCAAAATCAATCTTTATTTAGAGTTGATAATGAAAAGAACAGAAGATATGGGTCACCTGGTTCTTAGATATGATTAATATAAGGAGGTTGTGGATTTTTCATATATGGGGTCAGTGGGCAGGAGACTGCTTATTGGAAGATCAAGGTAATATGGAATACTCACTACACATTAACTTCAACTATGAGATAACACTTACCATCAAACTCTTCCTTTATTCCTCATCTCATAGGAGGTCAATACGGCTAATGTTAAAACTGGTAACTGATTCAGAGTATGACTGTGGTGTGTTTACATATGTTGCCTGAGATGACTCTCGTCTTCTTTCCTGCCCTTTATCCCAATTCAGCAATGGGAATATTGAGTGGCATTAAAGTAGGAGGAAAACAGGAGAGGCAACAGAAGGGCTAAGGACGAGAAGGGAGGGTGCGTATCACTCTCAAATTAGGTCTGCTCCTCTGTATGATCTGCAGCAGATGTTATCTGTTAAACTCAAACAGCTGATCCTTGATTTAGGGATAATTTGTTTATTATTATACTAAATGGAGCCCGTAAATCTCTATTATAGGTTGATGAGAACTGAAGAAAATAGTGTGTGCTGAAAGCACTAGTTTACATTATTTTTTCTCTTAGCTTCATTCGCCCCCATAATCTGAAACACTGATAAGAAATATTGACATTTTCAGAGAAGCTTATAAGCAGTAAACAATTCAAGCTTTGTATATGAAATGTGTCTGGAGTTACAGCTTCAAATGAAATTGGGCTCAGCTTTTGTGATCTACCAAGCAATATGTTTTGTGCCTACAGAGTCTTCTCCTGAAGGTCTGCATCTTCTCAAGCTTCTTGCCCACATCCAGCTCCCCAGGATTCACATTCTCTGGGAGAAAATTGGATGCACGAAGAACAGAGTTTGCATAAGGCTCTTGTGAGCTGCATTACAGCTATTTACACAGCTGTAATCATTATAAATAAATTACTTCATAAATTTCAACAAATGAAATCATGTTATTTTATTTGGTCTGCTTTGTCTCTTCTTTGCGCCGCCAAGTTGCCAGCGTGTCGTTTATTTTGGCTTATTTTTGTTGAAATGAGATTTAAAGAAGAGTGCAATTATAGTATCTGAGAACCACTGCCCTCTCCCACCCCAGCTTTCTGTTTTTGTTGTTGTTGGAAAGGAAAAAAATAGCAGAAAATATGAGGAGTGTAAGCGCTGACATAAGAATAGCATATATTCCATTCTTGGACCACCTTTGTTTTCTTTTGTAGGATAGATTAAGAAATAACCGACATGTAGTAAAAGTTGTGTTTTATAGAAGTACTCTCCTTGGAATGGTGGCAAAGTGTGGCACTATGACTAACACCATGATTACTGTATAGAATATATCCATCCCTCAAAGACTCCGTATTTCTGTATAGTCAATCCTACCCCATCTATTACTGTGTTTATTATTTTCAAAAATGCCACAAAAAGGAAATCAGAAAGTATGTGATCTTTCATATTTGTCTTCTTTTACTTGGCCTGATGCTTTTGAGAGATATGTGTGTCTGTGATCCATGTCTTCTCATTGCTGAGTAGTATTTAATTGCATAGATGTATCAGTTTTGTATTCATTCCTAAGGGAGAGATATTGGTTATTATCAATTTAGAGTTATGAATAAAGCTCCTATCAACAGTCTTGTACAGGTCTTTGGGTGGATACCTTTGTACTACTTTTAGGTAAATAACTAGGAGTGGGATTTCTGTCTATAAGGCAGGTATATGTTTTCCTTTATAGGAGATGGCAAATTATTTCCAAAATCTCTATATCATTTTAAAATCCTATCAATAATGCATAAGAGGTCTAATTGCCTCTCCCTTCTCCCCAGAACTAGGATTTGTTAGATTTCTTTTTCTAAAGTCATTCTAATGGTTGTATTGTAGCATCTGATTATGGTTTCTATTTGTATTTTCCTGATGCATAATGATGTTGGGCCATTTTCTGTGCTTATTGGATATTTATATTTTCTTTAGAGACAAGCCTATTCAAATTATTTGTTCACATTACTCAAATAATTACCATGTAATCCATTGTTTTCTCTCCTGTGAAAAGAATTGAAATCAAGGATTTAAAAAATATTCGTACACCAGTGTTCACAGCAGCACTATTTACAAGAGCTAAAAGGAGTGAGCAATCCAAACATCCACAAAGAGATGAATGGATTAACAAAATGTGTTACACACATACAATGGAATATTATTCAGCCTTAAAAAGGAATGGAATTCTGAAACATGCTCCACCATGAATCTTGAGGATGTTATGCTAAGTGTTCTTGAGGATGTTATGCTAAGTGTTATAAGTCAGATGCAGAAGTACATGTATTGTATGATTCCACTTATACAAGTTACCCAGAAGAGGCAAATTCATAGAGATAGAAATGTAGTAGTAGTTACCAGAATAGAAAGAGAGAAAAGGGGGAATTTTTTATTTAATAGGCCAAAAATTCTGTTTGATGTTATGAAAATGTTTTGGAAATGAATAGTGGTGAAGATTTTAAAACACTGTGCTGTATTTATGACCACTGAATCATACTTCAAAAGGGTTAAAATGGTCTTACATTATTAATGTCTTGCTAACATAAAAAACAACACAAACTCCTTATCTGTTTTATAATTGGATTATTTTGAGTTGCAGGAGTTCTTAGATACTAGGTCCATACCAAATATTGTCTTGCATCACTTAACTTCTGGGATATGGTCTAATAAATTTGTTATTAAGTAATTTTATTGTTGTGTAAATATCATGGGGTGTACTTACAAAATTTAAGATGGCTATGATGTCACAAGGCAATATAATCTCAAGGAACCACTGTAATATTTGCAGTCTGTCATGGATGGAAATATTATACATTGCATAACTATAACATGATTACTGGTAGGGTGATTAAAGTCTGATGCTTTGTTATTTGTCTTATATCTTTTTTCTTCCTCCATTCTTCCATTATTTTCTTTCTTTGTGTTAAAGAGATATTTTCTACTATGACAAATGATTTCTTTGTTGTTTATTTTGCTGCAAAATTTTTAGTTATTTTCTAAATGATTACCATGGGAGTTACCATTAATGACTTAATTTTTAACAGTTTAGATAGATTAATTTTCTAATCCCACTTAATTTCAAAAGTATACAAAAAATGAGCTATGTTCTCCCTAACTTAATGCTATTATTGTTACAAATTTCATCTTTATACCATATAAGGCCACCAACATGATTTATGATTATAGGATTATCCAGCTGTCTCATAATTATATAGAAAAAATAAAAGTTACAGATAAGAAATATATTTATACTCTCATTTACATTTTTATATTAGCCATTTTTTCAGTTATCTTTATTTATTAATATAAATTTGAGTTTCTGTCTAAAGTCCTTTCATTTTACCCCAAATAGATGAATATTATATTTATTGTAGTTCAGCACTGCTAGTGACAAACTTGCTTTTTAATATTTCAAAATATCTGAATTTTCCCTTCATTTTAAAAGAATTTTTTTTCATATAAAGTTCTTGATTTACAATCTATTTTTATTGCTTTAAAGATACCATCCCAGTGCCTTCTGGCCTCCATGGTTTTTAATGAGAAATCATGTGTTAAACTTATTGACGATCCTTTGTATGTGATGAATTCTTTCTCTTTACCTTCTTTCAAGATTTACTCTTTGCTTTGGACTTTGCTAGTTGACTAGTATGTGTCTTAATGTGCACCTTTTTAAATTTATACAATTGTAGTTCATTGCATTTCATGGATGCTTACATGAATGTGTTTCCTCAAATTTATGAAATTTCTGGCCATTTTTTCTTCTTGAGCCTGTTAAATTACGGGTTATAAATATTTATTTTTGAATGTTTAAATTTATCCTTGCATGCCTGGGATAAATTCTGCTTGTTCAGAGTGTATACTTCTTTTATACACTGTTGGATTCAATGTGCTAATACTTTGTTGAAGTCTTTTGCTTTTACATTCAGAGAGATATTGGTCTATGATTTTATTTTATTTTAATGTGTTTGTTTCTGATATTAGGGTAATGATGGTCTAACAGAATAGTCTAGGAAGTGTTTCCTTTACTTTTATCTTTTTGGAAGAGTTTGCAGATAAATGATATAATTTGTTACTTAAATGTTGAGTATAATTCACCAGTGAAATCATCTGGACCTGGTGATTTCTGTTTTAGAAGATTATAATTATTGTTTTTATTGTTGATGGAAGTCCTGAGTATTGAACCCATGGTTTAGTGCATACTAGATAAGTTCTCTACCGCTGAGCTATACCCCTGCCATCCCAAAATATTATGCATGATTGATTTAATTTATTTAATAAATGTATGTCTATTGAAAGTGTCTATTTTTTCTTGAGTGAGTTTTGATTGTGTATTTTAAGGAATTAATCAATTTCATATATGTTATCAAATTTGTGGGCATAGGACTGTTCCTAACATTTCCTTAATATACTTTCTGCAAAAGGTAAAACCTAAGGGAATTCTCAGGTCCTTCCTGAGTGTTCATACAGCCTTTGGAATTGTGGATGTCTAGTTTTCTAAGAGTATGTTGGAGGTTTTCAAAACTTCTATGAACACTTTATTCCTTACGTTTTTCTTTTAAGATTTTTGGATAATCTATTATTTGTTGTTATTTATCATTTCAGGCTATGACTTCAAACCTCTTGGTTTTATTGTTTTGTTAAATGTCCTCAGGAAGATACACATACACACACACACACACACACACACACACACACATATATATATATATATATATATATATATATATATATATATATTACTGGATGAGCTCCAATTTAGGTCAAATAAAGTAAGTTTTTCAAGTGGGATCTTCCAGGGACTCACCAGTCAGGTAAAATAAATGACATTTTTTTTACATTATCTAAATTGTATTCACTCATAAAATCTTACAGTACTGCCCAGGTTGACCACTGGCTTGAATTTGGCATTTAATTCTTATGGCATGTACAAATATTTTGCATATAAAATCATTTAACATTTAATGTGGATATTCCCCTAAGATATGGCAATGTATTTTTCATCTAATATAAGAGGCTTATGGGCTTTTTAAAGTATATACACATTTTTTAGTTATACATGACAGTAGAATCCATTTTGACATAATTATGAAAGCATAGAATATGTCTTGTTCTAATTCAGTCCCCGGTACCTTTCCTTCCCCTTCCCCCAAATCTCCTGCTCCCTTCCATCTATTGATCTTTCTGCCATTTACCCATAGTTATTTTTTAGTTTATTTCTTGTAGATATACATAATGACAATTCTTTAGAAATAAAACTTCGTAAAAGTTTCAACTCCATTCTGTTCCTTACTAACTGGAAATGTGGCTTGTTATTTTCAAGGATACTGCTGAGTTGGATAGTGAGGAATAGGACTAGGGCAAGTTGAAATGCCACAAAGCATTTTTTTTCTTTTTACTTAGATTCACATATATTCCTTAAACAAACATCCTCATGTTGTTGAAAGTCCTTGGTTAATTCCCAGTGTTCTAAAAAATTCAGTGTTCAAAAATAATTCTCTTTTTGTTTTTGTTTTTGTTCTTTATAGCTTTTCATTGTTTATAATGAGGGGTAGCTAGCACATTCCTCTAATTCCAGTACCTGGGGAAGCTGAGGCAGGAGAATCACAAGTTTGAGGCCAGTGTCAGCTATTTAACAACACCCTATCTCAAAATTAAGAGAAAAATTTTCTTTTACTTTGAGTAGTAGGAAATATATGAGAACTAATTTACTCACTGGTCTAGTATAGAATTAGAAATGGAAGGGCAGCAGACAATAATTCTATAGTATTTTGTAGGTCCCAAAGCAAATCCTTTTGTAGGACTTGGACATCCCCAAATAATTAATGCTTCTTAATAAGTACATCTTTCCTTGGTCACTAGACTCTCCCCTAAGGTAGTTGAAGATTGATGGCCTTAAAAATAAATCTGGCTAATTAAATTTTATGATGTAATAGTTCAAATTTAGACATAAATGCAGAATTGAAATTAAAGAGCATGATTGGACTTTTGTGAAATTATTTTAGAAGATGGAAGGATTATTCCTCCCTTGATAGGGCACTATCTGAATGCCTGACCCCTCTCAAGACCAAGAACTACAGAGTTTAGCCCTTAAAGAAAAATGATCTAGTGGTCATTCTGCATAAGGGCAAGCATGTGACTTACTGTTGCCCCAACACCTCAATCCTTCAACATGAAGTTGTTTTCACCTCTGAATCTGAGAAGAATTTGTTACTATTCAAACCTCATTCTCTGCATCTTCTTACCTCCATTTTTCTTCCCTCTTTGTTTCTTCTCCTTATGCTATGTTTACAGTGGTGAGAGACTGTAGGCTTACTCTTTGGTTGGAGATCCTCCTTTTCCTTCATGATGGATTTAGAGGAGACAGTATGTGGCACAGAAGTTTGTTTTGAATCCCGTCTCTAAATATATGTTTTTTTTCCATAAAGCCCTATTAATTTGGAAAAGGAAAAAATAGCCACCTCTTTGTACCACTTATGTAACTAGGAATTTATTTCTAAATAAAACTGCATTAACAAGTATGTGTTTTATGATGTTCAGCAAATATGTAACTCATGACAGTGGATGACTTAGTTTAGAAAGAAGTGGAGTTAAGTATAAAGTACGTGTTATAATAGCTTTGAGACTGATGTGGACTACACTTATGAAACAAACTCTTTATATTTGGTCCATCACTTGACTGAGTTTAAACTCTGGTTAACCCAGACAGGATAAATTACATTCATCTTGACTCCAGATGGCAAATATACTTATGAATTCTGATACTTGACTGCATTGCAGTTCTAGTGACATATGCAGCTGTTAACTGGATAATGTTGTGTTGTATATGGGATATATGCAAAGTATCTGGAATGTAAAAATTTGTCTGTAGTGTAGGTTCTATGTATGTCATTGATAACACCTAGCCAGCGGATACTAGAGCTATATAATATGTTTGATATAATCATTGTGGCCATCCAGACAACTAAATTAGATTGATGCATAATTTATATGAATTATTCTTTTACTATTGGTTACCTGCACTGCAAAACGTCCTGAACTAAGTCCAATTATATTATATTTAGCAGACCTAATTTGAGATGTGAGCAGAGCACCTTCCATTAATTCATTATTTATTTAATAAATATTTATTAGAAGCCTTTTACATGCCAACAAATTGACCTGATGCTGAAAGATGGCAGCCAGGATGATGCATGATGAAGAAACAAAGCTTTCCCTTCTGTTAGGATCATAATTGTCAGAGGAAACATCAATACAAAATTGGAACAAGCAGTTACTGGAACACAAATGAAATGAACTATTTTCTGTCTCATCACAGTTGTTGTGTAGTATTGTTCTGTCCAGTATGGTAGCCACTAGTCATATGGAGCTCTTTAAGTTTAAATTTAAAATAATATTAAGTGAAAATTAGATTTCAGGTTGTCAGTCATACTAGCTTCATTTCAGGTATTCAGTGACACATGTCTAGTGGCTATAGTACTGGACAGCAAAAATGTAGAATAATTTTACCTTCACAGAAAATTATATTTAGCAGCCCTGATATAGAAATTGGAAGGAAAAAAATCCCGGTAACTGCACTAACAACGGAATGACTAATATCTGATGCAGTTTGCAAGTTAACACTATTTTCTTACAATAGACACATTTAGGAGGAACAAAAATTCTCTGAAACAGGTTTTACAAGTTTTAAAGATAACACAAAAAGACAGACTGTAGTTAATTTAAAAAGTTGTTACTTAAGGTGTCCTCATTTTCTTTAAAATGAAAACTAGGGAAGAAAGAGAGATGATAAAAACTAGAGGTAAGGATTATTGCAGGAATTCTGACACCACAAAGTCCATTCTCCTCTTCTTGTTTTCTAACATATTACAATAATATTATGCCACTAGGCTGACCAGCTACATTGTAGTGCTGAACAGCTGGGTGGTGACTTGGGTTTAATAATGGAGTGTGGACTGAAGTGATAAATTTTAATTGGTTGATGTGCTTTCTCCATACTCTCTCTCTCTCTCTTTTTTTTTTTTACTCTGTTGTAAAGTCAGCTTCTGTTCCATGGTTTTCATTATGCAAAAAAAGAACACCCTCATGTATATGGTGCTGGCAAAATATGAAAAGCCTGAGTCTGTAAGATCCTGTGCAGTCAACTGGCCCACTAACCTGGAACTTGAGCTCGTATGCAAAAGAAAAAGACGTTCCACCTTGTTTAACCCATTGCATTTTGAGGATTATTTGCCGCAGGAGCTAATAATAGCCCACCTTTCATAAGAGCTGATAATAGACTTAATCTTGCTTGGAGACATTCTTTCAAATTTAAATGCTGGAAATCACACATTTTGTTTTGCTCTCTCCATTGCAAATATTCTGATTCCTTTGCATATTGTCACTCAGAAAAAAATAAATAAATTTATAGCACTTTCCCTGAATAAATAACCACTTTTATCCCTAGTGAAATTGCTTCCTTGTTGGAACCCAGGGTGCTGCACATGCTCAAGCACCCTGACAAAGATATATTCTTTAGCCCATTTCCTACCTTTATGAAACTCTTGTCTTAAATTGGATTTCCCTCAAACAGCATCTGAGGTGGGGATTCTCTTGCATTTATTAAGTGATGACACTTAAGAGAAACCTGTAAAGCTGTGAGGAAAGCTGGGCAGAAAAGGGAAAGAGCCAAGAAAAGATGTGAATTAACCTAGAAACTAGCTTTAGCCTGATTTCACAGGAAACTCTAGAGTGGAAATCCCACTGCAGAGTGGTGCCTACTTGAGGCAGTAGGTTGTTTTTGAACCTTGATATCCATCATTCACAAGCTGATGGAATGTCCCAGGCATTCCTAGGAGGATGGGCACTTATTGCATGGCTGCAGTTCTCTGCAGAAGAGGGTAGCTGTGAGCTGAGAGCAGCCAGCATGACCATAGATAGGAAATACTTGCACCAGCCCCAGTGAGGTCACCACCGTAGTACACCAGTCTCCATTATTGTGCCTTTCTCTTAAATATGTAAATTTGCAGTCTCTGGTTCTCATTAGACAAGATGAATAGGAAGTCTTTTCGTCTTTTCTCAAAAGGGGACATGTGAGGGTTTTTTTTTTTTTTTTTGTGTGTGTGTGTGTGTGTGCGCGCACACTGGGGCCTTGTGCATGCAAGGCCAGCACTCTACCAATTGAGCTGTATCCCCAGCCCGACATATGAGTTTTTATGACGCCAAATATGGTCCCTAACTTTGCAAAGTAAATCCTCCTGTGGAAAAAGGATAGTTAGAAAGTTATGTTTGACAAAAATACAAAACCTTGGGCAGTGGGGTGCATAAGAAAAGTATGAAAGAAAAGAGGAGGGAAGTATCAGCTCTTGTTGGGGTGCCACAATACCCTGTCCCTGAATTAAAGAAATGATGCGAGAGAGAGTGTCAGGGTGTTCTTTGAGCTTAGTGGTCTTTGCTTGAATCAAGATTTTGTCACTGTCATACCATGTGACACTAAACAAGAAAACTGCCTTCCCTGTGGCTCAGTCTTTCCTCTGTAAAATGGGGGTAATGAGGGATAAAAGTAGTTATAGGTTTTTGAGCAGGTTAAATATTTCAATGTATACAAAGATCTTTTGAATTCTGTTTGAAACCCGGTGGGAGACATATAAAGCGGCTGTTATAATTGAAAGATAGGTCTTGACATGAGAGGCCAAGTTTTCCAGGGACAGAATAGGAGAGGGCAATAGTTAAGGAAGTCCTGGGCTTATGAAGACAGATATTCTTGAATTGAATTTCCTTTCTAACATGCGTGATCTCAGCAATTACTTAAATTCTTTATGCCTCGTTTTTCTTATCTTTCAGCTTAGAATAATGATAGCACTTTTTCATATAAGTTCAGTGAAAATTAATCACTATGAAATAATTATTATGAAATTTTGAATAGTACCTAGTAGTGCAGTTTCAATAAATGTTGCTATTGTTGTGTTATTATTATTCTACAAGGAAAGGCAGGTGCTTTCAAAGAGAATGAGAAAAACTCCATTGGGATTGTTTCCTTGCTTGTGCACAAAGGTTTTATGAAGTGAATATAAGACTGTAAAGATCAGTAGAGGCTGGAGCTAGGAAATTACTACTGTACAAAGCTAATGTGCTATGACTTGGTGCTCTAGGCAGCAATAACCCTTTGAACACTGAATATGTTTTTCCCACATTCCTCTCAGGGTAAAAAATGGTATCAGTTAACTAATGCTGCATAACAAATTATCCCATAACTTAGGGTCTTAGGCTAACACAATTATTTAATTAGCTCATGACTATGTACTTTAAAGATTTGGGCTAGGATCAATTAAGAGAATTGTATGGTCTCAGATAGGATTCTTCATGATCTGTCTTGTTTTCTGATCAGATAGGTAGCTCTATTTCAAAGGGCCGGCTGAGTGTTGATTAGGGCACCATGGTTCTCCATCATGTGGTCTCTGATCTTCTGATACACTAACCCAAGGCTTTTTCTCCTGGAAGAAGCAGGGTTCCCAAAGAAAGTGCATAATGGTGCTTCAGGCCTAACTCAGAACTGTACGTCGCTTCTAAAGCATTTTACTTGTTAAGGTAAATCATAAGGTCTATCCCAGATATAAAGTAGGTGGGGATGATAAAATCATAGCAGAAAGGGCATGGGTACTGAAACAGAGTTAACTGATGTCCACAATGAAAGCAATCTAGTTAATTCTCTAGGGATCACTGCCTTACGTCATGGGAATGAACAGAGGCAGTGACTACAGCATTGCTACTCCCTTTATAGTGGTGAACTTGTGAAGGTCCTGGTAAGGTCACTGGTAGGGAAGTGAAGAAGCACAAAACTTTCTCTAAGATCCTGGGAGGGTTTAGTTTTACATGCTCTAAAGTGGTGGCAGCCCCCCGCGCCTGCCAGGTAGGCGGAACGGTGACCACCGACAGAAAAGGCCCAGTGGCCCGTGGCGGGACAGAGCTTCCAATCACTCCTGCAAGGTAGGCGGGCCTGCGACCCAC
>NW_026000026.1:36998951-37018385 GCF_001458135.2 Marmota marmota marmota
GGGATGAGAGATGGGAGGGAAAGGGAGTGAGAAGGGAAATTGCATGGAAATGGAAGGAGACCCTCAGAGTTATATAAAAGTAGATACAAGAGGAAGTGAGGGGAAAGGGAAAAATAATACAAGGGGGACAAATGAATGTCAGTAGAGGGGGCAGAGAGAGAAGAGGCGAGGGGAGGGGGGATAGTAGAGGATAGGAAAGGCAGCAGAACACAACAGACACTAGTATGGCAATATGTAAATCAATGGATGTGTAACTGATATGATTCTGCAATCTGTATTTGGGGTAAAAATGGGAGCTCATAACCCACTTGAATCAAAGTGTGAAATATGATATATCAAGAATTATGTAATGTTTTGAACAGCCAACAATAATAAATTTAAAAAAAAAATAAAAATAAATTAAAAAAATAAATAAATAAAATAAAATAAAATAAAATAAATAAAAAATAAAGTGGTGGCAGTACCGCTGGGCTTCTCTGCCTCTCTTCTGTGTCCCCAGCCTCTTATATTTCATAGGACAGTAGTGGCACCAGCTGGAGATCTGTTTGGAGAGACACCTGCCTCTTGGAGGATAGAGTTACCCTACAATTACTCATGATTTAAAAAGAAGCACACAGTACTGAGGCCAGGAGAATTTGTTGTTGAAAAGAAAGAAGAATTGCAATACATAAAGCCAGAACTTTTGGGGGAATAATTATGCTCCACCTTTATCTCTTTATTCAGAAATCCAGAGAATTAACATAGTCTCCTAATAGAAGTACTGAAGAGATAATTAGATAATATTAACTAGATGTCATATGCTTGATAAATTACAAAGCAGTATTTCAACTGTATTTTAAACCATATGTGTTTGATATACTTTATGTAAATATTGATTTCTACATAGCTATTTTAAGTTGGTATAGGGAATATATATTTTGTTAAGGGCCTTCAATATGTAAGACAAGAATTAATTGGGGACCCAAGGTTAATAAAAACTGAAATCTATATTTAATTTTTTTTTCAGTACTAAGGATTGAACCCTGGACTTTTCACATGCTAAGCAAACACTCTACCACTGAGCTACATTCCATGCCCAGTCCTTATATATAGTCTGATATTGAATTTAGGAATCAAAATTTAAAAATTCAAGAATTTAGGAATTTAATTCAAGCCTTATATACAGATTCAGCTTGACATAATTGCAACCATCTCAAATAGTAACCACTATGATTTTCCCAGAGTAAACTAGTTGGTTTTTCCTGCATAGTTTCCCAGAAAACTATGAGTAGACAAAACCATCAGAGGGGTATGTGGAGCTTCATAATTGAACCTTAGTGCCAGGAATGTGCCTCCACTTTTTGACATTAGTTTAAGATAAACCAGGTACATTACAATTAAGATAAAGTCATTTTTGTCCTGACCAATCTAGATGTTTCTCCTTCTGACCCAAACTGTGGGATCCACTTGGTCTTGCTCTTGCCCAGGATGACTCTTCTGTTCCAGTAAATCTCCTAATAAATTTCATTCTGGGAAATCCTGGACATGTGTACCTCTTCTTCAATCTCATGCCCTTGGGGCTAGTTCTCATACCCCAGGATTGTGTTGTTCCAAAATACATTGCCTAGGTTTCTGTAGTTACTTACCTATGCTCTTCAAACAACAGTTTACTCACTCATTAAAAGGTATCCCCCCCACCCCGTCCGACAGTTGTTTTTAGCAAACTTCCTTAGAATTTTCTAGGCACTGAGTACCATGTCATTCCTTCATCATGCAATCACTAAAACTAACGGAGTTTAATTTTATCTTTAAAGAGAAAGGAAATTAAAAATTTAAAAAATATATATTTTTTCTTTTTAATATCAGATGTTGATCCTTGAATTGAACAGAATTGGGTTATGTTTTCATGGCTGGGTTGCCCCAGCAGCTCTGAGATAAGGATTTTAGTGTAAGTAGTTTACCTAAGAAGGGAGCTCAGGAAACCTCAGTAGGGAAGGGAAGTAACAAACTGAGGTAAGGAAAGGAGAGGCTAATGGAAGATATAATCTCAAGAGGTTACCACTGTGAGCACTTAATCCTACTGGAGGAGCCTGGGTAGCAACACAGACCACATGACCCAGAGATGTCCTGTCTGAGAAGTAGGAGCTGAGGTGTGTCAGCACCACTGCCATCAGTCCTTGATTGAGGGATGCTTCCAGGAATCAGTACTTTGCCTGGCATGTCCATCCAGCCTGTGTGTCAGAGCAGGCTTCTGCAACCAGAGATAGTCTTTAGCAGAAATATGTAAATGATGTGCATGGAAATGGTAATGGCTGTGGCAGTGTGGATTGCAATTTGACAGCATCTGCTCCAGAATTAATTCTGATTTTCAAACCTTTGTTTTTTAAATAGCTGCTCGAATTATTTTATGGAACACAAAACAGCATAAAAAATTGATTTAAAAAAAAGTGGAGCTACTGTAATTTCTGTGATTGTGAGCATCTGCTTGGGCCTAGTGCTCTTTCTCTACAGCTTTGAAAACCAGCCCAGAGATACTTCTTGAAAATGCACAGGCATCTCAGAAAATAATAGAAATGCACATGATTTAGATCTTTAAGGCCATTTCCAGTTCTAGCTCCCTGGTTGACATTTTTGTACCAAGCTGGCTTCTGTTGGTTCGTACCTTTTCTGTCTCTTAAAAAAATGAAAAGCAAAATCTTTTAGAACAACATGAAAAAATTCTGTTGAATTTCAGTGGTGTTAAAGTAAAATAAAAATGTAGAGGGAAAAACACAACAACATGGTACAAAAGAGCTAATTGGATGATTATTTCAAATCCACACTGACTACTCAAGAGTACGGTAGTCATAGTAACACACCCAGGAATATCACCCTTCAGTGTGAGGACATGTTAGAGGTGGAGGGGTGCTACAGTGGGCAGGGGTCAGCTGGGTAAGAGGCTCTCCCAGTGCAGATTCAGTATGTAGACTGTAAAAGAACAACCTTAAACGAAGCTGTGAATCTCCTCAATGAACTGTATTTTTGGCAAGTTTCTTGTGGAATTGAAATTTGGCTTCTTTAGAGATAACTTAAATGGAAGCATATTTTTAAAAAATCTTTGATAAATCTTACACTATGAAGGGGGAAAAAAAAAGAAGAAAAAGAAACAGAAGACCAAATGGAAACTGTGGGTGGAAGCTGGGATTGCGCCTTTTCAGGCTGTTCCTTAGACACTGCTATGGGTTTGGGCTCCTGTAGCATTGATATTTACATGAAGTGGCTGTGTCTGCATTGGAGCCCTAGTGAAAGTTACAGTTCAGTGTGCCTGCTGTACTGAACTGCCTCTACAGGAGTGTCCGGGAAACTATGTCCTCTCAGTCAGCCAATGACTGACTGATACTGGAGTAAAACATCTTCTCCCCTTGGCTCATTTTTGGGACATAAATGTGGTGACCATCATGCTTCCCCAGAGGATCAACCTCAATCCGATACCAACTGAAACTATTTGCATCTCTTTCCTCTACTCTGCCAGTACCCCGTGTTTCCTTCTAAGAGTTCTCTCTCAACAAAACATTTGCAAAATAATCTCCTTTTCAGGACTGTCTTCTAGGAAACCTATCCTAATATCATGAGAATAGGCCTGGAGTAGGCATGAGTCTACCTTCCCTCAAACTGTGATCCATCCATGAGAAGCCAGTGTTCAACACACAGTGATACAATTATGTGATGGTAAAGTTGGTTTTTGAGTGTATGTGATTTTTGTTTTGTTTTAATCAGAACCCTATTTTTGCCTAGCTCCTTCCCTTTCCTATTCCAATTTCCTCTATTTTTTACAGGTTTTGCCAGAGATCACTCTATCAAAACATCAACTTGCAACTAACCTCCAGCACCCAGATCAGGCTTGGTTTCTGGAGAACCTAAGACATAGCTTCACGGGAGCCAACCTCAGTCTATGAGAGACTGATACCATCCTTCTCTCTCCACGCAGGCCATTTTCATTAGATTTCCCCAGGATTTCTAGTGACTGACAGCTCTTGGATATTAGTATCTGAAAACTGTTGGACCAGATGAACTAGGTTGAGGCCAACCAACTGTTGTGGTTGGGATTTCTCTACAATCACTCCGTGATGGTGTCCCAAGTTTGCTGGGATTGGAGAATGAATGAAGACAGGCCAAATACTAAAGAAAACATGGTTAGCTGGAGCAGGCATGGACATCAGTAGGAAATTCTTCAGACCATTTCTTTGTTCATTTTTCAAAGTCTGCCCCCTTGTGTCTGCTTCCCTGGAACTCAGACCTTTCATGATTTTATTGCCCTATGTGGATTTCTTTTTGTGGACTTGTAAATCTATGCTCCAATATTCTTTAGTGAATGGGAGCCTTCTTAGCTGAATGTGCCTGGGATTTTATTCCCTCCTCTCCAAATCCCACCTATTGGTCAGAGGTAGCCATGACCAATGAATGATGCTTGAGTTTTAAAGTCTATCCTCTTGCCTACAGCTGAGACCACTTGGCGGTAAAATTCATACTCCCCCACTGCTCATGGGATCAGGCTGAGGACAAGACTCCAGCTGATACTACATCTTTGCTCAGCTATTCTGTTCCTTCTTCCTTCCCTCCCTTACCAATTTCTCCTGATACCAGTCCCTCAACAATTTATTTGCAAAAGAACTCCTAGGTGAGGCTTTGCATACACAGAATTTGACATGCCAATACTTCAGAAGACTGAGGGGCACAGAGAATGAGATTTGGCTGGGGACTGATCACCAGTTGTCAATATTGGGGGCATAGGAAACAATTTACAGCCTTAGATTTAGAAAAGCTTATATTTCATTTCCTTTTCAGCTTTCTCAAATACCTCTTCAATGTGTGAAAATTAAGAGAAACATTTCTAGTGTGTTTTTTTTTAATTAAATAAATTAGAGAGTGGTTTTCATTTGTTTGATTTTTTTTGTAGCTATGTCTTTAGTGTTTGTAACAGGGGATGTTCAAATACTTGTTGAATATATTTGAATAAAGGTTCAGAAAATATCTAGTTGGTAGACTTTTCTATTTCTGAGTACATTTAGAATACTATAAAGATATTAAAAATGGCAAGCATTAGGGATGAAGTAGATTAACCTACTTTTAGGTTTATTAACTTTGCTTCTGTAATCTCTTCACTGAAGTGGAACAAGTCTTATTAAATACTAATTATCTTCCCCATTCTTTAGCATTCTGATTGTTTTCTTCTTTTAGAGTGTGCTTCTTATAGAGAAGTTAACTGTTTTCAGAATTTTGTATTCAAATATCTGTCCTATCTGGGCTTGAAGCTACAATTTCTATGGACTGCACTTTACTAAATTCTAAATGCCATTTTAAAAGCTAGATTTGACATTTATTCAAACCATCTGAGTTCTCTAGTCCTCTGGGAAGACCCTGTATGGTGCTGAATGACTAATAGGAATTCTGCTGGCCTTTGAATGTTATATGAAGCAGAGAATGGTATCAAGATTTTTGAAATTTTAAATGGGGTTGAATCTGCAACATTTTTGCTGGTATATTTCTTTATTGAGGACCGAATATATATATATTTCTCAATAGAGTAGGAAGAAAAGAAATTCAGGAAAAAAATGCCCATTTTTTTCGTGCCTGGAATATGTTTATTTTAATTTCCTTTTCATTGTGCCTCAGTCATAGCTCTTTGGGAAGTGCAAAGCTGGGCCTTATCTCAAGTGTAAAATTTTGGGGCCTCAAAACTCAGCAGTTAAATAATAGTTTAGTGCTATTTTTTATTGTGGTAAAAAAATTTAATATAAAATGTACCATCTTAACTATTTTTAAGTTTACAGTTCAGTATTGTTAATATGGCTAATAGAGTAACATTCATATGGATGTGAAATAGATCTCTAGAACTCTGTCACTTGAAAATCTGAAACTCCCTACCTATTTATCACCCTCCTTTCCCCTTTATCCATAGCACCTGGTAAGCAAAATTCTTCAATTCCATTGAGCTGAATGTCTTTGTATTCCTCTTCATGGTGGAATCATGTAGTGTTTGTCCTTTTGTGACCACCTCATTTCACTGAGCATAGTGTTCTCAACATTCATTCCAAGCTGCAGCATATGATAGGAGTTCCTTCCTTTCAAAAACTGAATAATACTTCATTTTACACTATAGTTTGTTCATCCATCCATCTAGGGATGAAAATGTAGGTTGTTTCTACTTCTTGGATATTGTGAATACTGCTTCTATAAATACAAGTGTGCACATGTCTCTTTGATACCATGGTTTCAGTTCTTTTGGGTATGCATCCAGAAGCAGGACTGCTAGGTCATATATTTATTCTACTTTTTAAATTTTTGATAAAGCACTATCCTGTTTTCTGTAGCAGCTTCTTCATTTTGTAATCCCACCAACAGTGCAGAGTTTCCCATTTTGCTACATCCTAGTTAATGTTTATTTCTGTTTTCTTTTTCTTTTTTATGCTTGATAGAACCCCTCCTAAGGAGTATGAGGGGAGATCTCCTTGTGGTTTTGTTTGCATGTCTCTGATTATTAGTGATGGTCATAGTGATGGTGATGTTGATCATCTTTCAATATGGTTTTTGGTCATTTGCCTATTGTGTTTGGAGAAGTATTCATTTGAGTCCTTTACATACTTTAAAATTGTGCTATATGATTTTTATTTTTGAGTAGTAAGAGGGTTTTTAAAAAATATTCTGAGTATTATCCCTTATCAGATATATGATTTACAAATATTTTCTCCCATTCTATAGTTTTTATTTCACTATGTTGACTATGTTTTTTTGATGCACAAAAATTTTATTTTTGAGACTTTCTCTTTTTTTTATTTGTGTATTATATTTGGACCATAATAGTGAGATTTGTGGTTACATAATCATACATATACAAAATATAACCTATGATATGGTCAAAAATTCTTTAAAAACAGTAGGTTTGTACACAGTTTTATTTTTCCCCACATTTTTATTAGTACATTATAGTTCCACATAATGATGGGATTTGTTCCTGCATATTTATACATGCATACAATGCAACAATATAATTTGGCTTATGTCACTCCCTAGCACATACCCCTCTGTCTTTGCCTCCTACACCCTGATCCTTTTCCTTTACTAATCTCCCTTTGATTTTTATGAGATTCCCTCACTCACCTTTCTTTTCCTTTTTCCTCTCTAATTTCCACATATGAGAAAAAATAGGCTCTGACCTTCTGAGTTTGGCTTATTTCATGACATAATGGTCTCAAGTTTCATCCATTTTTTCTGCAAATGACATAATTTTACTCTTTTTTATGGCTGAATAAAACTCCATTGTGCACATATACCACATTTTCTTTATCCATTCATCTGTTGATGGACACCTATGCTGGTTCCATAGTTTGGCTATTGTTGATGCCCAGAAAGTTTTGTTAGATTTAGTCCCATCTGTCTATTTTACTTTTGTTGCCTGTCTTTTGATGTCATGTCCAATATATCATTGTCAGGTAAACTTGCATGAAGGTTTTCAACTGTGTCTTCTTCTAGGTGTTTTAATAATTTTAGGTCTTTACTCCATTTTGAGTTAATTTTTTAAATATGTCTCAAGAGTCAAAATTCATTATTATTCAAGTGGCTATTCAGTTTTCCCAGCACCATTTGTTGAAGAAACTGTACTTTCCTCAGTAAGTAATCTTGGCACCCTCGTCAAAGATAATTGGACCATAGATGCATAGATTTTTTCCTGAGCTCTCTATTCCATTAATCTCCTTGTTGGTCTTTATGTCAGTACCATACTATTTTAATTAATGTAGCTTTATATGTTTTGAATACAGGAAGTATGATGTTTCCAGCTTTTTTTTTTTTTTTTGGACATAATATCTTCATTTTGTTTGTTTGTTTTCATGTGGTGCTGAGGATCAAACCCAGTTCTTCACGTATGCAAGGCAAGTGCTCTGCTACTAAGCCACAACCCCAGACCCAGCTTTGTTCTTTTTAAAACCTGTTTTAAATATTTGGGATTAGAGATTCTGTAAGAATTTTTCTACCTCTGCAAAAAAAAAAAAAAAATGCTGGTGAAATTTTGAAAAGGGTACATGAAAACTGTAGATTGATTTGGTGAATAGATTGGACATTTTAACAATATGAAGTCTTCCAATCTGTGAATATATGCTATCCTTCCATTTTGCTTTTTCTAGTGATATTTTGTAGGTTTTGGTGTGCAACTTTCACTTCTTTTAGTAAGTTTATTCCTAAATACTAATGTTTGGTGGAAGATTCTGTATTTATCTGTTGGATTCATCAATAGTGTGGTTTAAGTACTCTATTTCCTTATTGATATGTTATTCCATTTTCCTATTTTTAATGTGGGCAATTGAAGTTTCCTATTATTGTGTTCTTGTATATTTTTACCTTCACTTATGTTTGCTTCAAATATTTAGCATCTCGGAGGTATGATACATGAATATTTATAATTATTATATGTTGGTAAACTGATCCTATTATTATCTCTGATAACAGTTTTTAGTTTGAGGTCTATTTTGTCTGATATTAGTATAACAATTCTACCTCTTTTTTTGGCTCTCATTTTCATGAGTATCTTTTCCCATCCTTTCTTTTCAGCCCATGTATTCTCATAGATCTCAAGCGAGGATCTTGTACATAGAACATGATTGGATCTTGTGTTTTTAGTTCATTCAATCTATGTCTTTTTATTGGGAAATTTATTCCATTTATATTTGAAATAATTACTGGTATGGAAGATAATGATTGTGACTATTTCTTACATATACTACGTGCTTTTTCTTCTCCTTTCCTCTCTTACTGCTTTCATTTATTTTAGTTTTTACTACTTTATCAATACCTTTTTTGTTTTTATTTGATCTTTTTAGTTATACATGATAGTAGAATCTATTTTTATATATTTATGCAAGCATAGAATATAACTTATTCTAATTAGGACCCCAGTCTTATGGACATATATGAGGCTGAGATTCACTGTGCTGTATTCATATATGTACATAGGAAAGTTAGGTCAGATTTATTCCACTGTCATTCCTATTTCTATCTCCCCTCTATATCATTCATTCTCCTTTGCCTATTCCACTGAACTTCTATTTTTTCTCCTGCCCCTTGTTATGGGTTAGCATTCACATATCAGAGAGAACATTTACTTTTGTGGTAATATGCTTTGATCCCCTTCTTACTTCATTTTGTATACTATATATATATATATATATATATTTTTTCTTAGTCATTTAAATTTTATGCACCAAGCTTACAGTAGTACAGGTCAGTATGCTTCTCTATATATTTACCTTTACTAGAGAACCAACATTTATTTTCTTGTGACTTTGTGTTGTTGTCTACTGTCCTTCAAACCTGAAAGTCTTCCTTTAGCATTTGTCCTACAGCAGGTATAGTAATTTGCTTTTGTATATTTGGGCAAGTCTTCATTTCTCTTTAATTTTTGGAAGGCAGTTTTACATTATTCAGTCTTCTTGGTAGAAATTCTTTTTTCCCCCCCTCTTACCATCTTAACTGTATTCTTCTATTCCTTTTGGCCTGCAAAGTTTCTTCTAAGTAATCTATTTCTAATATTATGGAAACTCCTTTGTATGTGTTGGGTAGCTTTTCTCTTGCAACTTTAAAGATTCTCTCCTTGTTTTTGATTTTACATAGCTTGATTGATTGTAATTTGCCTCTAATTGTTTCTCTTGGATTTATTCCATATGAAGTCCTTTGAGCTTCTTCAATTTATATGCTCATTTGTTTTCTTGTATTTGGGAAATTTATAACTATTATTTTTTTTTTCAGATAAACTCTGCCCCTTTCTCTCTCTTCTATTTTTTGGGTTTCCCATAATGCATATATTGGTCTGTTTAATATATACATTAAGTAAGTCTTATAGACTCTCTTCACTTCGTTTTCCCCCCTTTTATTCTGACAATTCAATGATTTCAAATGAACGGTTTTCAATATTCCTGATTCTTTCTTGTCTGATTAAATCTCTTTTGGTTCTTTTCATAGCTTCTATTTTTGTTAGTATTCTTGCTTTTTCATGCATAATTCTCCTGATTTCATTTACTTGTCTATCTGTGTTCTATTTTGGTTCCATTGAGCATTTTTATGACAGCTAGTTTAAATGCTTTGGCACGGTGCTCAGAGTTCTGCATTTCTTTAGGGTCCCTTTTTTCAAATTTATTTTATTCATTTGATTGGTAATGTTTCCCTGTTTTGCTTGTATGCCTTATAACTTGTTTGCTGGGATTTGGACACTAGAAATGTCAGCTACATCTCCTAATCTTTGTGTATTTGGAGTTTGCAATGGGAAGGGGGGCATGTCAATAATTAGCCTACCTGCTGGTCCTCAGACATGTTAGACCTTTCTCATCTCTCCCACTGGTGTCTTAGAACTATAGCCTAGCTGCTTCCAAATTCTATCATCTAATGCATCAAAGATCTGAAACAAGGCAGATAAAATTCAGTTTTTCAGGATGCTCTCAGACAAGCCAGAATGTTGGGCATAGTCCATTATTTTCTTTGATTCTGATGGAAAAGCCCTAGTAAGAGGGCATACTTCCCAGTTATGTAATGGTATGCTATATGGGGCAGTCATGCCAGATGGTGTGATTTTCCTACCCCCTTTTCCAGAACTACATCTTGATGTTATAATGGCTTCTATGTTGTGGCTTCATACTTCAACGCAGAAGTTATTAGAGATATTTTAAATCATATATTGTTGTTAGCTCAGTGTCTCTGTAGGAGGAAGAAGAACTAGAACTACCTATCTCTCATCTTGTTCATTTCTAGAACTGCTTTCATGCAATAATTTTAGAAATCAAAATTAAAGCACAAAAGTCCTTGATAAAATTTCAAAATTTTAAGTAAGGACAAATCAGAGTATTTACTATATTTTAAAGGTCAAGTTCTCAGAGACCACCGACTTGGTATAGAGAATGATTGTTCAATGCAAGGGGAAAAAGGTGTGACTAAGTAAGTTGTCACTAATGGAGACAGTGTGAGATAGTTGTAACTATTTGTAGTTGGAATCTGTGGATTGTAATCACCATGTTGAAAATAAGGGTTAGGGCAAAGGTTGGTAGGTAGAGTATAAAGATACTAACTGAAATATTGAAGGTATATTTTCCCTTAATATGTTCCAATAACCTATGGTCAAGAGATAAGGAAGAATGAAAAAAAAAATCTCAAATGGAAAAGTTAGAGATCCAAAGCATGTGTTCTGTTATGCATTGCATTCCTGAAGAAAATGAAGATATTTCTTGTCTTTATACTTCACTCAAAAGTAGAATGTAGCTCAGTGCTGTGGTGCACGCCTATAATCCCAGTGACTTAGAGGCTAAAGCAGAAGGATCACAAGTTTGAAGCAAGTCTCAGCAATTTATTGAGACTCTGCCCCCCCATAAATATATACATATGAATGAGATGGGATGTAGCTCAGTTGTAGAATATCCACTAGGCTCAATCCCCAGTATCACCGAAATAAATACACAAATAAAACTGTATAAATAAATAAAGTGTGGAATTTTAAATTTTAGAACAATATGCATATTTTCCCCCATCCCTTTGGCAAAAAGTGCCTTCCTTTTTTGCAAGTCAGTTTAGAAACACGTGATAACTGAAGATCTGAAAAACAGAATTTTGGGTCTTGTTGAAATTGTATCTTTAAATTGTTCCTTACTGGATGGATAAAGTTGAATTTTCTGTACACAATCCTCCTCTGTACCCTTCCCCTGGGCTTTTAGGACCCCTCTCTCTCTGGCTCAGGATTCTTTGTGTGCACCTGCTCAGTTTCATCTTTCTCAAATCTGTTCTCAAAAAGACTTCAGCTTAGTGAGAATGTCAACCATTGCTCTTCCCTGTCTGAACCTTTGCATTTAAATGTTATTTGCTGCAAGAATAAAAGAATAACAGCTTGCTTCTATGTCAAAGGATTTCAGGCCTCCCAGTGGAGGCTGTAACTGCTGAGTGGAGAGGGCTGTATGAGGGCAGTTGGCAGATGCCAACCATCAGTTTTGTTTCTGTAAAAGATGCCCTTGGTAGTAGGGATCATGTAGGTAAGGACTATTGATGACAGAGACTGTTTGATATTGAAATATTTCACAAACTGAGTTGAGGTACTTTATAGAGAGAAAACTTTGTAAGCCTGTGCCATTTTTGAAGTTTGCATTCCCAAAAGTCATAGAAAAATTAGCAACAGGTATTTTCTAAGAACTCTCTAGAGAGTTCAGTAGAAATAAAGCCTATTAGATAGAGTTAATGGTTTTATCTGGAGTGAGAATTTATTACTTTACTCAACACGCACTCACTGAGATTACAGTATGTTCCAGGAATCGTTCCAGGTACTTGGTTTACAGAAAATAACAAATCTGATGACAATTGCTATGCTCTTGGAGGTCATGTTCCAGGAATAAGGAGAAGAGCAGACAGAAGACAATAGGCATCCTTCCCTTGCCCTGAAATGACTAATATGTCCATGTCATTGTGTACTACAGGATGAAAAGTGCTAAGAAATGGAATCGGATATGGCAGGAGAGGATAGGAGTAAGAAGGGAGGTGGGGGTGCCTTGCCCTTATAAGTGAGTGCTCTCTAGTGCTCTCAATTCTTCTTTCTTTAGAGGTACATAGAATAAACATTTGAAGTCTCTTGGGTCATATACAGTCTCAGTTCCATATTTTCCTCTTTGCTTATTTTACACAAACTTTTAAAATATAATAAGGCATTCTTAGCTTCTAAACATACAGGGAAGGGTGAAGTCTGGATTTTGCCCACTGGCACTGGTTTGCCTACCTTTACCCTGAAGCATATCAAACTGAGAAGTTTACTTTCAGGGTATAATCTTGTGTATTTGAAGGGGAATATACAATATCTTAAGGGCTATCTCACAAATTTCTTTCTCCCCTGAGAAAACTTATCAGCATGCAAGCACAATTGATAATGTTAATAGGAATAGACTTTAATGATACTGAATTTATTTTCACTAAAACAGATTACTTGGTTAAGATGACCAACTCCTTTGCATAACACCCACACAACACCAGAAGCCAGGGAGAGCTCCCTGTGGTTCTCTGATCTGTAGTCATTGCAAGCCTGGGGGATCGTTCCTGGATATTGAAACTTGAAATGGGCCACATCATCTTTGCCTATCCTGTGTTCCATCACAGGTAGACTGAGTTATGCCAGGGTGCAAAGCCCCAGGCCTACAGAGACAGTCCTTGCTACTTCTCTCTTATTTTTTCTTCTCCCCAATCCCCCTGTGTGTGTGTGTGTGTGTGTGTGTGTGTGTGTTACCTCCTCTTCCCTGAAGCAAAGGAAAACTGACAGCCTTTTATCATGTAAGACAGAAAAACATAATAATAACTTGATAAAGACCACACAATTGGAATAAATATGTGAAGAAATGACACTCTCAAAAGTAGCTCCACATATTTTTTTTTAAATATTTTTAGTTGTAGATGGATACAATTCCTTTATTTTGTATATTTATAGGTGGCGCTGAGGATTGACCCAGTGCCTCACACATGCTAGGCAAGCGCTCTACTACTGAGCCACAACCCCAGCCCAGCTCCATATATCTTGAATATTTTTAACTTTGTATGTAATATCCATTTTGCTAGAAAAAATTAGTATCAGCAAATAAAATTCAGTTTTGACATGTATTGTGCTATGTGACATGTATTAAGCAGTAGTTTTCTTGATCAGAGATAGGAATAAGAGCATGGTTTGAAGTGGTCATATCTTGAGCAGAGCCCCTGTTGAGACACGCTGGTTGGTAACCCTTGACTGCATTCTTGATTAGCCTGTGGATATTACCTTCCGTTAGGCAACACACATAACAATATGTGTACATGTGACAAGTTGGGCCTCTTGAAGGAGGTTCTTTTAGGTCTTTTATTTATAAGACCACCAACATAAGCCACCTGGGAAGCAAGCCCTTGTCTGATTCTAGGTTTCTTCTACATCAGTCTTTAGAGAAAGCTCAGATCTGTCACGTGTCAAGGCATGGGTAGGGCTTGGCTCTGTCTCTAATATGTGATGTTCCACAAATAAGAAAACAAGACCCAAAGACCTAAATGTAGATGATGACAAGGTCTTCACTGACTTGTCACTCGCCTTTGTCTCCAAATTCAGTTCTGCACTGCCATCCAACTCTGTAGTCACCTCTACCATTTCGGTTTCTAGTGCATCCCAATCTTACTCCTCAGGACCTTTCCCTTGCTCTATCCTTTGTCCTGAGTGAGTTCTTCTCTCAGACAATCAAATGTCATGTTCTGTCAACCCTTTATTTCTCTGATAAGTGGTCACCTTTACAGAAAGACCCTTATTCCGTCACTTTCTTCCCATAATTTATTTTCTTCATAGTTCTATGGCTTGTGCATTTGGTGACTTCATTTGTTTCTGTCTTTCCCAACCAGCACATAAGCACCATAAGAACAGAAATCATGTGCCTACAACTGCCCAGGACAGCATGGGACAAAGACTTGACACTCAGAAAAGTTTTGTCGAGTAAACAAAGGAAAACAGGCAGAGGGGAAAACAGAGATAAAAGTTGTTACAGATGGGCTTCCTTGGATGTGTGTGTCACCTGAGGATGTCACACAGCAAGACAGGCAGCTTCAGAGACAAGATCACTGGTTTCAACTGTATACAACAACAACAAAATCTTCTAAAAGAGTGGAACTTGGTGTGTTAAGTTCTAAAATCTCTTTTATCTTGTGCATCAATTAGAAATCTTGCTTAGCAGGCAACTGATTCCAAATAATGATGATTAACACAAGATGCTAAGAAAACCATCTGAATCATCAAAGAACATTAGATGCTTTTTTAACATAGAACCTGGGTTAGAAGCATTCCCTAATTATTTGAAAAATCTGTGCATTTCTATGATTCAGGCAACATGATTAACAAGAAGAGTTTGTTCCCAAAACTAGCAGAGTAACACTGGGATTACTGTAATGCGATTGCTCAAAGCCAGCATATCTGTAAAAATATCTTGGAGGAATCAGGAGGCAAATATATTTTAACTTTTCCGGAATTGGTGTAAAAGCCAATTATATGGAAAATTGAAAAAAAAATCCTCAGTAGTTCACAGCATTTATGACACCCAGTATAAGCCCATGAATTTGCAGACAACAAAGACTGAATGTTCTGCTTCCCATATCACCTGTATTTGGGTTTCAGTTCTTCCTCAGGTGAATTACAGAGATAGTTCAAAAGAGCCTCACCTGGGAAGAGCAAGAATTTACAGATTGACATTGCTCAGGGTTACTCAGAGATATCCAAATGGAACATCTAGCTCATTGGGTAACAAGCCAATTGATGTCTTTTTTTTTTCACTTCAAAGTCCTAAAAAGTAGAATCTAGAAGCTGTGCTATGAGAAATTGGCCAGGTGGGAATACACAAACAGCAGGTATCTGGGTACATATGGCCATGGTGATTTCCTCATGTTTTTTGTAGTTCTTTGTTCTTAGTTTTTTTGTTTTTGTTTTTGTCTTTTTCTTTTTGTCCCCAAAATGCAGCATCGGTCTCGTATCTATGTCTAGTATCTTTGGAATGATACTACATGGTGTATCACTATATATAGAAAGAATTGCTAATGGCTCTGAGTCACTGTGGCAGGTTTCTTAAGTGGGGTAAAGAGAACATTTGAGATGTAATAATGAGTTTTAGGCCCAATGCACTAGGGGTGGAAAAAGTTAATAACCACGGGAAAGAAGACATTAGTAAAAGAAGTCACTTTTAATCAGAACAGTAGAGAAGGGCTCCGCTCAGAGAGTCCAGAATGGGAAAAGAAAAGCAAGAAGGTGAGAAAGAAAATAAAACAGCCTATCTACCTCACAATAGAAACAGAAAACACTTAAAAAAAATACCCTCTTTGTTTCCTCTCTAGCAAATAAAGAACTTGAAATTCTTCTGTCCTAACAATAAATGCAAAGTTAAAAACTGAAAATCAGCAGCTCTTCTTGAATCTGTCAGACTTGAGGTCACAGGTCAAACCACTGCCCTCAAAATTGGAGAGACAGACAGGTGGATACGGAAAAATCACAATTTATCTGAGCAGAAATCTAACCACAAACAGAAACCTCCATGGGAACCAGGTCCAGGGTCAAAAAAATGCAATTGATGAATTGCTTGGGGCTTAATGTAGACAAGTCTGAAAGAACTTCAGGGGGTCTGGTCTTAGGGGCACCCACACTTTCGTGAGCTTTATCTTCAGTTGTTCTCACAGTGAACATCAAAGGGAAAAATCTCATGTTTTCTGCACGGGGTTCAAGGGGGAAAATAGCCTTTCTGAAATATGCCAGAGCATTCTGTTCTTAACAAGTCCTGTCCTTAGATTAATTATTGTACCAGAGTCCCCATTTCATAGAAATATTCTGGGTAGCACTGAACAAAGAGGGTACCTGCAAAGGACAGGGAAGAACTCACCCAACCCATATCAAAATTCACCTCTCAAAGAAGCCAATGATCCAATGATTTTCAGGGTTACATTTGTTTTTTCTGTTGCCGAGTGTAGCATTACCTTGAATAATATGTGAGACAATTTCAATCTTTTGAACTTAACATTCTGTAGTTTTGTTTAAGGTGGGACTACGAAGCTAAGAACACGTTAAAATGAGAGCCTGTCACCATCAGTGGGCCTGTGTATCGTGTACAAGAGGGAATCTTCTTTGTACTTGCCAATTATGAGACCTGACCTAAGGATTGCCTTTGGCAATGATATAAATCCCCTGTAATAGGCCTGTCTAATATGGCAGCCACTTGCCCCATGTGGCTACTGTGGACCTGAAATGTAACTAGTGCAGCTGAGAACCTGATTTTTCCATTTTACATAAAACTTAAAAATGACATACAGTGACTACCATATTGTCAGCACATGGAAGACCACACTCTATTCCGATACACTTGTCAGATTAGAGTGGTAAAACAGAACACCTGGGTCCCAAGGCGATTGTTTCGTTCATTCTTTCATCCTTTTAATAACCATTACTTTAAATATTTATTACATCTTTCTTCAGTGAGCGTGGCATGTTACTTGAATTTCTTGAAACTTGTAGAGTGAAAAAAGGGTACTCAGGAGGTACCAGGGTTAAACTATGCTATTTTGGCATACCGACCCAGTTAAAGGCACTGGGAAAAAACAGCAGGTGCAAGAAGATCACTTTGACCTTTTTTCCCTCTCTTAGGAACCACAGAGGAAATTCCCACATGGTGAAAGACACTCTCCTATATCAGAAGAAAAGACAACATCCTTATCCTTCAAGGTCAAGAAGTTGAGCCCAGGAGAATACTAAACAGACCTTATTAGAATAAATCTTATCCTTTAAGCCTCCCCATATAACATAGTCACATTTTCATAGTTTACTATTCTTTATTCAAGCCAGTTTCATAGTAACTGACTCTATGGATCTTTGTTTCTATCTAAAGGCTCCCCTGCCCCATGAAATTTGTTTTATGCATTTCTTCCTGTTGATGGGTTATGTCAGTGAAATCCTCACTTAGCTCAGCTGGGACCCTAATAGAAAGGAGGTAGAGCTTTTCTACCCACTCAGTTTCAGGCTTCAATATATAATACTGAAGTGAAAAATTTCAAAGTAAAAATTAGTGAGTCATAGTTGCTAAATTTATATTCCATTTTATGTTGAGACATTATCCCCCATATAAAGGGTCTTGATTTGCAGATTTACCTTAAAGTGAACACTGAGACAAGGACTTGAGTGGCAGTTTTATTCAGTATAAAATTCCAGCAAGCACAATGAAGAAAGAAGTAAGATCCTAAAGGTATGTCAGTAAGCCATTTCTGTGTATAACTAAGGTGTAATGCTGCTGAGACCCTCTGAGAGACTGTAGGAAGTGTTCCTTAAAATCATTCCCCAGGAAGAGTGGGGCAGGGATGTTTTGTCCATTTCTGGATGAGAGACAGTGGTCTTCCTGATTAGTTGAGGGTTTGGTCTCTGGATGGTCATTAACATTCCAGAATTTCCACCTTCTATAGCCATAGCTTCTACTTTTGCCAAAAATAATTCAGTGGGAGTTTGAAATAAGGACTTGAAGATGAAGCAGTCTGCGTGGTCAGGAACTGTCCTTAGAGCTGCAGATGACCTCCAAGTTCAGCTAGGAGGAAGTCATCAGTGCATGAAGGGTGTCTGCTCAAATGTTCGAGAATATCATAAAATTCACCCTTGGTCCCATTGCAGGGTAAGGGACAAATACATAACCAGAATCTGAGCAAATTATTAAACAGGACATGGTGAAAGAGGAAACAAAAAGTGAAATGAACCCTCATTATTCTAGGTGTCTCAACATCCATCCTTCTCCTCCCAACAGGAGCTCGGGACTCTCAGGCTGCCCTGCAATCCCCTCAGTCACATTAGCCCCCATTACCTCACTTATATCTGCCCTTACTAGATGGTAAATGCTCCCATCTACCTCCTTCCATCAAAATACCTGTTTTCTGGATCTCACTGTTATAATATTCTGATCTTAGATGTGAGAAAATCCACAATTTCACTAAAAATCATTCATTGCCAATGTGTTTTAATATGATGAGGTTTAAGAGAACCCAGCCATAGGAAGATCCAGAAACCTTGGTGTTTTATATCTTGCAACAGGTTAATGGAGATGCTAATTGGGGCCTGGAATGAACATTGTCTCTCTTATCCCTAGTGTCCATCACTCCCTCCTTCTTCTTTCCAGTCAATGGAATCAAGATTTCTTAAGACAGAACTGAGGGGCTGGGATTGCTGTTTAGGGGTAGAGTGCTCGCCTAGTATGTGTGAGGCACTGGGTTCAATCCTCAGCACCACATAAAAATAAAATAAAGGTACTGTGTCCATCTGCAATTAAAAAAATATTTTTAAAAAAGACAGAACTTAAATACACCAGGATATCAGGAAAGGCAGGCTCCTATTCCACCTTCAAGAGTTATTTCTGGACCGATCTCAATATGTTCTCCAAATAGAGTCCCTAGCTTTAGCTTTAGAGTCCCTAGCTTTAGTGGAACTACAATACGTCAAATAGTATCCATTGATTTGTTCTGTAAATTTGAATACAACTGAATTTTAATAATTTTATAAAATAGTGTAAACTATTATTTTTATGTTGATTATATGGAAATGATAAAACTTATAATGCATTGGATTAAATAAAATAAAATATATTATCACATTTTACTCTATCTCTTATTTTTACTTTTAAAGTATGGCTAGTAAATAACTTAAAATAACATATGCAACTTGCATGAAATTTTTAATGAATAATGCTGGTCTAAACCAATCATGATTAGCTCATTTCTAATGGCTAGTGTGATCAGTTTGGTGGTGACATTGTGACCCTGTTCTCCCAGTAAGTAAATTTGTTATTTGTATATTCTGTGAGAGTCTTTGCCTTCCCAATTGGGAAAAAAAACCTGCCTTTTTAAAATTAGGATTTCCTTTCCTCTTTTACTGTGTTCTTTTTTTTTTTTTTTTTT
>NW_026000026.1:37018410-37027859 GCF_001458135.2 Marmota marmota marmota
TTTTTTTTTTTTTTTTTTTTTTGGAACACAAATGGGATGGTTGGTAGCATGGCAGCCACACTGTGATTGTGAAACAACAATAAGCCACCAATCACAAATGAGGCAAAAGTAACTCACTGGGGAATACATGGGTTTTCTGTTATTGTAGAGCAACTGCATCAGTGTTGTATTGTGTTTTCTTGTCAAGAAGTCAAGAATGAAATATATCTTTTCTGTGTTTATTAGGTACAAATAAACACACTCTGGAAGGCAGGCAAATAGCCAGTTTCTGGTAACACTCATCTCCCTTGGTGCCAATATTGTCCTGGACTGTGAACTTGAAGAAGAACTTTGAGTAGTTTTTTTTATTATTTTAAATGGTCTTCCTCACTAGAGAGGCAGCAATAGTTCTCTTATCTATATGAATAATTGGTTCTAAATTTGTATTTATCCAGTGTACAAAATAATGCCAGGATTAGGCTAGCCCTGGAACAGAGTACAGTAGGTATTGTGTCCAGATCTGCTTTGCAAGGGTAGTATATATTCATAACCCACTGCTACAAGCAGAAGTTATTAACAGCTTGTCACTACCCCTTTCTCCAGTTAGCTTTCCTCAACCCTTGACAGTAAGTTCACCCAGAAATATCTGGAAGATTGTATGCCCTACCCCTGGGGGCAGTGCACAGCAAATGGTGGAATAAAAAGGGACACAAAAGGGACCACTTCTATTTCTCCCAAATTAACCAATTCCTTGGCATAATTTGAACTGCACAACTCCCCGTGGGTTCTAGGCTTGACTCCAACAAAGACCACATCACTGCTTGGATCCTTGCCCTGCCTGTTCTGCTTCCCTCTTCCCTTTTCCTGGAGAGCTCTCCTTGAATAGGTCACTTGGTCAAAACACCTGTGTCAGCCTCTGCTTCTGAGGAACCTGGCTTAAGGCATCTATTAAAGGAAGTTATCCCTCTCTGTTATGGTTTGTAAGTCTATGGAGAAACTTATACATCACCATGTCAATGTTTTTAATGGTGTCTCCAAACAGAAACCAATTTCATGAATGAATTGGTGAAACTTTGATACAGTTTTTTATTATGTTTTTTACTAAGGCTGATCTTCATACAAAGAGAAGGATATTCCTCGGTGTGAAGCAAAGATTGTGTGCCAGATCCCCCATAATCTTGTGTTGCTATGAATCTCCATTTCACTTAAACATTCAATCTGCCTAGAAATAGAATGCTCAAACTAAGTAAAATATCTTTTCCTTAAGATTAATTTTACTGCTGCACCAATGAATAGAATTGAAAAATCATAGATGGAAAAGTGGTTTGGGATTGTCATAAAATTGATTTCAGGCTCGACAGGGGCATGCACTTGCTGAGGAAGTTCTCTATAATTTCAGCCAGGTGCCCAGAGGAAATTAATATGTAGATGTTGGAAGCATAACTAGACTTCTAATGCTGAGTTGGCCACAGAATTCTGGTGGCAAGAGTGACTGGATAAGAGATTCTAATTAGAGAACTGGAAGAAAGGAAATGAGCGTGATCCTCTATAGATCTGACCAGAGGTGAAGTTTCCATTCACTCCAGGTGGCTGTGCTACCCAGAGCTGGTTTTGCTCCATCAATCAGGGGAGCACTGTGGATATGGCCTGGGTATAAATGTGTTTTGTGTGGCACTACCTGTATTCTCTTCTTCACATTTTATCAATTTATGGAAAAGCTAAAATATATACAGAAAATTGATTATAGGTTTTAAATCTTTGGAAAACAAAAATTCATATATCTGGAGTAGGATGACTACTATTTTTCATTCATATGATCAGTATTTTAATATTAAGTATTAAATGTATCAGATCTTTCAAATGCAAGGGACATATCATCCAGATTATTTCACCTATTCATTTTAATACAGTCACTTCTTGGCCATTTTTGTTCATTCAGAAAATAGTTTTAAATTCCCATTTTATCTAAGGCTCAACACTAGATGTGGGTAAGAACTTAAAACTCCATAAGGCAACAAAGAATTTCAGTATGATCCAGCTATACCACTCCTCAATGGTGTGAAAGAATTAAAATCAGCATACTATAATAAAACACACATACCCATGCTTCTCGTGGCACAACTCACAATAGCCAAGTTATGAAGCCAGTCTAGGTGTCCATTAACAGATAAAAGATAAAGAAAATGGTACATGTAGTCACAATGGAGTTTTATTCAGCCATACGGAAGAATGAAATTATTTACGGGAAAATGGATGGAACTCAAGACTCTTACATCAAGCAAAATAAGTCAGACTCAGAAAGTCAAGGGTCATATGTTTTCTCTTAAATGCATTAGAGAGAAAAAAGGAAAATATGAGCATTTCATGGGGTGTCTTATGAAATTAGAAGGGAGACCAGTAGAAGAGAGGAAGGGGATGGGGGAGGTAGGAAGTGGGAAAGAGAAGGTACTAGGGAATGAAATTGACCAACTTGTGTCATATGCAAATATAAATATGTCACAATTTGAATCCCCCTATTGTGTACAAATATAATGTATCGAGAAAAAATAAAACATAAACAAATATAATTTTAAATAAAGATGGAAAGGGATGAAAGACATACATATGAACTATCAGGACATTTATAAGAAAAGAAAAGATTATCTTCAACTACAATGGTCCCTGGAGGACAAGATGGTGAAAACCTGGAATCATTATTAACATCATGGTGGATAGTGTTTACATAATTCTATATGTTAAATAGGGAAAAATGGGGCTATGATTTTCTTAATCTTATATTGAAATCACTTTGCACAATGATCTTTAAAATCCTAGAGGTATTTACTAGAAAATGTCCAAGGATTTCAGAGAACGACTCACTAGATGGAAAGCTCTCTTCAAAAATCTCTGGAGATACCACCATTTGACCCTGTTATCCCACTCCTCAGTTTATACATAAAGGACTTAAAATCAACATACTACAGTGGTGCAGCCACATCAGTGTTTCTAGCAGTACAATTCACAATAGCTAAGCTATGGAACCGACCTAGATGCCCATCAACAGATGAATAGATAAAGAATATGTGGCACATATACAAAATGGAATATTATTTAGCATAAAAAAGCATGATTTTATGACATCGGCTGGTAAATGGAGGGAGCTAGAGACTATTGTGCTAAGTGAAATGAGCCAACTCTCCAGAAAACCAACGACTGATGTTCTATTTGATATTCAATGCCAACATTCAATAATCAGGGAGGGAAAGAATAGAAGTTCAGTGAATTAGACAAAGAGAAATGAAAGGAAAGGAGGCGGCATAGAAATAAGAAAGACAATAGAATGAATCAGACATAACTTTCTATGTCATATATGAATACACCACCAGTGAATCTCCACATCATGTACAACCACAAGAATGGGATCCTAATTAGAATACATTATAATATTATAATATGTCAAAATACACTGTACTGTCATGTATTTCTAAAAACAACAAATAAAAAATAAAAAATAAAAATAAAAACAGTCTCTGTAGACAAATTCCCAGAGGTGCTTGATTACATTCACTTATTAAAAAAATGCTTTTCCCAGCATCTCTTTAAAGTGGAGGATCTCATGCTGAGGAGCCAGAGTTTTCCTTATGTATTTGAAATTTCCCATGAATTCATAGGTTTTCCAAAATCACCAAAAAAGAGAAAAATATACAGTCCCACCTCATTTCTGGATCTCTGAGACACTGAGGAATGAGAAGGAGGAATGAAGGAAGAGAAAGAGAAGGAGGAGAAGGAGGAAAGAGAGAGAGAAAGGAGGAATGAACACTGATTATTAATGAGTTTGTAGACGATTTTATTGTCTTATGTGTTTGACCATATTTTCAAACAGAAAAAAGGAAAACGTTCACCATCTTCAGGGTGAAGGCAAGGTACATATTGGAGAGAATGAAAAAGCAAAACAAATACCAGACTGTTTTCTTTAACTTTCTGCTGTTTGAGATTGGTGGCAGATCTTAGGAGTTTCTTACATTTGCATGTTGTTGAGCCATATTTAAGGCACAGAAAATCATTCAGAAATGGCCTAAGTACTTTATGCTTATATATTATCTATTCACCAATTATCTACTGGAGATCTGTTGTGTACAATATGCTGTGTTAGACATCAAGTTTGCAGAGATAAACAGTTTATTCGATACAACTTTGTAATCTGGTAAAGAGAGGATACAGAGAAACAAACATACAGTTCTCATCAATATATTTAGTACTTAGCCCATAATACTGTATTACACTGCCTAATCATCACAAATTTTGTGACAATTTTTTTTTTTGCAAAAAAAGTAGATGAGACCATTATTTGAAGCTTTAGAATAGTGATACTAATATTACTTAAAATAATTTATTACTAAAGTGTCTTTGATGCAAGTTTAGGATGCATGGAATATTTGTGAATATACATTAATGCAATGGTGACAATTATGTGGTGAATTACGGTATATTTCAAATGCTGTGCTAAGGGCCTTATTTGCATTAATGAAGAAAGTAGGATCTCACTATCCTAATAAACAGGAACCCACACAAGTTAATTAACTTCCCCAAGATCCATTCTGCTTAGGACTGGCTGCTAATTATCACAGTATTTGTGCTTCATTTAAAAGCTAGGGAATTTTTCAAGGTTCTCTGACTTGGGAATATTTGAGATGAGTGTTAAAGTGGATGGAGTCATGGGAATTTGTGCAGAAGGACAGGAATGCAAGCAGATAGCAGCTAGTTCAGGAGAGAAAGCAAACATGATGGCATTCATGTCTTGTTTAGGTGTTTGGCAAGATGTCAGGATTATTAAGGGAGGTGATATCACAGGACAGCTTCCAAAGGAACAGACCTGAGGTCAGGATTCAGATGGCAATGACTGATTTTGGAAACATTCTCAGGAGAAGTTGGGTGGAGAAGGAAGGAGAAGGAAGGGAAAGAGGCCAAGCCAAGATGTATTTTTAGGCAAAGTCTCAGTCTCTGCCTGATCCCATGGGGCAGCTTTGGAGCATAAATTACAGCTCAGAGTAAGTTTTTGCATAAAGACAAACCACCTGGGATTTCTACTCCCACACCTGTCAATCACTGGCTGCAGCTGTCCCAGAGAGATATAAACACCCAGAGACTTTTAGTTCTCTGTGAACATAGATGAAGCAACTCCAGTAGCCCAATAGTGGACGTCTGGGAAAGGGTACAGAATCCAGTCATTATTAACAGAACAGGCAGAAGCTGGGAGATGATGTGTAGAACATGGGCTGAGGCCAACAAAGTATTCTGCAGCTGGTCACAATCATAATTTATGTTAGAATAGATGAACCATTTAAAGGTCCTGAAACTTTTGAATTAAAGATATTAAAATCACTAGGAATATAGTCTATTAAAATGTATTATAGGTGGAGATAGTATTATATAGTGGAGATGTAGTATTATAGGTGGAGATGAACGCCTATAGAAATGCACAAAGTAACACCAAACTGTTGACTACTTGCTGAAGATAAAAACACAACCAAGGAAATCATATGTCCACTTAAGTAGCAAAATGAAATCATTTTTGTCATGAGGACAGATAGATTACACTTTCTACCACATCATTTTTATCCCATATCTGTAATTTTGGAGAAGCACTATATTCAAACCCTAAGTTGAGACAAGACAAAAGATTCCTAATTACTTTTCTCTTTAGATCTCTTAGTGTATATTTCTAACCTCTGGGGAGTTAGATGTGACTATGTGACTGAATCCTTAAATGTACATATGGGTGAAGCATCTACAAACACTACTTCTAGGCCTCCCTGGAAAAACAAAACAAAAAAAAAACAAAAACAAAACAAAAAAAAAAACAAAACAAGGAGGTCATTTGTGTTCTTCTTTTCAACATGTAGGCCATGATAGGGAAAATTCAAAAGAAATAGAAAATGTAGATGGACAAAAGGTAAAGATCCTAGATCCCTGGATCATTAGATCACTATGTGGAGTAATCCCTTCCCTCCCCAGCTAAACTAAACATCTGACCTTGAACTATAACATGAGGAAAAATTGGACATTTAGGTCAGGCTTAAATGATTATTTGCTGTAATCATTTGTTACATGTGATTGTTGGCTTACCCTAATATGTGAAATCATTACTAACCTCAGTTACTTTTCCAAAAATTTCATTTTTAAATTATAGATTGATTAATAATTTTATATATCCATGGGGTATTACTTAATATCATCATTTATGAATACAATGTGGGACAATTAAGTCAAGATAGTTAACATATCTATAACCTCAAATGCCTATATTTTGTGGTGAGAACACATAAAATTAATTCTCAGTGGTTTTGAGATAAACGTTACTTACTATATTCAACACACTATACAACATATCTCAAAAAAGAAAACCTGACTTTTCTTTCTGGAGTTTTTACCCTTTGATCATTATTTCCCCCTTCTCCCCATTTTTCTAGTTTCTGGTAAACCACTATTCTGCCCTTTGATTCTTCAAATTCTCCCCTCTGATTCTTCCAGGTATGGGAGAGAACAAGTGGTCTTTGTATTTCTGTGCCTGGCTTATTTCACTTAGCAAAATGTTCTGCAATTCCGTCCATGTTGTCACAAATGACAAAATATTTTTTATGGGTGAATGGTTTCGCACTGTGTACATTTCCCACATTTTCTTGATCCATTCATCTGTTTACAGACACTTAGTTTGATTTCATAACTTGGTGATCACATGTAGTGACACCATTCACTTTGAAGGACAGATTGGGGTTTTAAGTTGAGATAGTGGAGGGAAGATGTTCCATATGACAGAGTCAAAGACAAGATATGGATACCTTCCTGGAATAAATTTAATGAGAGGGGTGAGGCATTAGCATCAAATTTTTAAGTTCATTGGGGCTGCGGTTGTGACTCAGAGGTAGAGCACTCGTCTAGCATGTGCGAGGCCCTGGGTTTGATCTTCAGCACCACATAAAAATAAATAAACAAAATAAAGATATTGTGTCCAACTACAACTAAAAAAAAATATTAAAAATTTTTTTGAGTACATTGAATTTTAATCTACGTTGGCTGTTGCTATATAACAATTGCTTAATTTAGAGAAACAAAACCATACCTGTTTATTATTTCTTACAAATCCATTATTTGCCTAAGAGAGTTTCGCTGCTAGTGTGTAAGCATGGTTGATCTTCACTGGGCTCACTTATGTATCTGCATTCAGTTACAGGGTCAACTGAGAATGACTGATTTTAGACACCCTCAGCTAGGGCAAATTGTCTCTGATCTTTGTTTCTCAAATCTCCATCATGCTACCTGGGGACATAAGAGAATACCTGAAATCTCCATCATGCTAGTGTGGAAATATTTTTTACATGAGTATCTGGGGACATAAGAGAGGAAGTTGAAATGCACAAATGCTTCTTTTTAAAGTCTCTGCTTGCATCAAATTTGTTACTATCCTGTGGCATAAAGCAAGTCATGATCAAGCTGAACATCAGTATGGAAGGGCACTACCCCATGTAGTGGATAGAAAAATGTGTGAAAAATTGGGACTCTTAATGGCAATGATATCCATAATTAGTATAAATATACTCAAAGTTGTGAAGAAATGACTCTGAAATTAGAACTGCTTAGATTAACATCCCAGCTCTAAAATTTCCTAGCTGTATAGTTTCGAGTATGTAATTTAATCTTTCTGTGCCTAAGCTTTCTCGTATGAAAAATGGGGATAAAATATCATTCACATCATAGGATTATCTGAGGGATTAAGAGGCTAATATATTAAAGGGTGTTTAGCAGTGCTGGTCACACCTTAAATTCTCACCTTTAACATGTTAGTTATTATTGTCAAGTACACTAGAGATTTGCTGATGTGGAAATGTTCCCATACATGTACCACAGTAGTCAAGGGAAGCTGCAAGTCAAGGGAGGCTTCTTAGAATGAGACTTCCCTAAATATACCATTTGCCTTAAGCTGTACCTGATTAAAACTCTAGTTTCTTTATTAGCTTAACATCTTTTTAGAGTGTCAAAAGCAAAAATGGCCCTGAACAAAGTTAAACAAGCAAGAAATAATTTATTCAAGACTACTGCAGTAGAGGAGAGAAGTGAGAACTAAGTCTGAACTCAATTCCACTAAAACAAAAGGTGGCAGGGTTTTTAGGAGCCGGGATGAGAATGAGATCAGTTTGGATACAATGTCTTCCAACTGTACATGTGGTAACAGCTTAAAACCCACCACTATTGGGAGGTGTTAGAACATTTTAGAGATAGGGCCTCGTTGGAGGTCTGAAGTCATTGGGCATGTTCTGTCATTTCCCCAATGATGAAATGAACAGGCTTGTTTCACCAAGTGACTTCACCATGATGTGCTTCCTCACCACAGGCCTCAAAATTAATAGGGCCAACCTGCTGTAGACTAAGACTTCCAGAACTGTGAGCAAAAACAAATTGATTGTCTCAGGTATTATGTTACAGTAAAGTAAAGCTGACTAATGGACTAACTGTATTTACTAGTATCTTTATCCAAATCCCCTTCTACCAAACTCAACAAATCATCATAATGTGTATTTATGACAGAAGTTAGTTTTATACCTTGAAAGTCAGGCTTCTACCTTACCAGAGAAACCAGGGCATGGGACACCATCTTCCCTAATGATTACATTTAGAATATATGGTTCTCAGACCTTGAGAAAAATGTACCTAGATCAGAAAACTAACAAGAGACTTTGTTTTAAAAAATTGACATCTCAAAGGAAAAGTGAAAGGCTTTACAACTACAAATGCTATAAAGGAAATGCAGTAAGAAAAGGAAGGTCAGAGGAATAGAATGAGAAAAAGGCCTGTATAAGGTTTAGTCAAACTGAGGGATCATTAATTCTCCTTGGTCAGCATCATTCTTTAGAGTTCTGTGTGCCTTACTACTTCCAGGAGGGATTAAAAATGCAAGACTCAGTAGCTGGACAGTCAGTAACTTTTTATTTCACAATATTTCTGGTAGGATTTTAAACCTGTGTTGAGTTACTACTTTAGACTCTCAACAATGCCCTCGTGAACATTCAGAATGCCTGCTTCGTGGCTACAGATACTTGAAACAAAAAAAGTTTTACATGAATCAAAGGAAGGACATTTAAAATGTTTAGGGCAAACTACATTAATCAAAACAATGAGCCCAAGGAAAGAAGAGGCATTTTAAATTTCCATAACATATTTTTGTGTTTAGTTTTTAATGCGTCTATACATTCTTTTCTCAGACTAACTTTTTTCTTGGAACATTTTTATATGGATCTGGTGTTACAGATGGTGGAGGGAAGTGCGAGTCCCTTGGGGAGCTGAGAGAAAGAGAATTGGGCCTGGGATATAAAATGTGGAAAAAAGACTTGTCTAGATCCGAAGGGAAAAAAAAAGAGGAATAACAACAACAACAACAATAATAATAGTCTGAAGGTTGAAAAAGAAAGATTCCATAAAGAGTGGAATATATATAT
>NW_026000026.1:37027880-37037421 GCF_001458135.2 Marmota marmota marmota
ATATAAAATTTTATTTAAATCCTCCTCATGTGTCTTTTTGGAAAATTCAGTTCCCTTCCCTCTTTCAGATAGATCTTAATCTCTTTTTGCTCCCTTAAGTGGTTCCAAGGGGCATGGGTAATTATGAGTCCCAGTTCTCTTGGGGTTTGGGTATGCTACCAGAGATCAGCTAAGCAGTGCTGGTTAGATGATGAAGACAGAGATGGATGTGACTTGGAAGGGTGACAAATGATCCTGTTTTGCCCATGGCTAAGTGGTTTCCAAGGGAGTGTGATTCCAGTACTAGAATCAGGACAATCCTAGGAAAACCAGGCTATGGGCCATTCTTTAACTTCAGGTGTAGATTTTGGTGAGTAACAACCAAAATTAGTCTTTCCAACAGGATAGGAATATAAACTATTATGGTCAAATCAGTCAAACTAAACTATTATGGTCAGTTTTTCAATGAAAGTCACCTCATGAGGAATTCGGTAGAGGTCTTTTATCCTTAACACCTCCTATTCAGTCGAGTTAATGAAGACAAGTATATGAGTTGGGATACTAAATGAGAAATTGTGATTTTACAAAATCCAAATGGAGTGTGTCCAATATAACAAATGAAGATTCACATAGATTCTTCCATTTAGAGCAAGGTCATGTCACATAATAATTATGCCATATCCTTATGTGTCTACCAAAATTTTGCAGATATACCTGAAGAACTATTTGGAGGGTATTGCACATGAGAATAGTGAAGAAACATCTTCAAGGGGTTAGTTGTATATGCATTAGTGTTACTAATGTGCTGTCTACAAACTTTGTGTTGTATACAGATTCTATATTCAAATTACAAAACTTCTATAAAACCTGGGCCTCAGATTGGATTTTTTTTTTTAAAAAAGCAGAATCTGAGACAAAGATATCACTGTAGGTAGTTTATTTGGACATAAGCCCAGGAAAAACAAGTTGGGCAGTGGGGAAAGTGAGATGAGCAAAGAAGAAAAGCCAGTAAGGGCATATTAATGAACTGGTTACCGCTGTAAAAAATGGGCTCACTTCCTTTGAGAATCTGAGGAATTGTATAGAAAATCCCCCAGACTTATCTACAGGAGGAGGGGATGCTAGAATATTAATCTAGTGCCTTTCTTCTAATCTAGCTTGTCCCTAAAGGTTTTAAGCCCTGTGCTTTGGGGTTTTGCATTTGACAATGAGATGCTATATTTTATTCCAGAAATCAGGAAGTTGTGCAGAAATCATGGATGCTGAGGCAAGGGGGGAAATGCACCAGAGGTGTCTACTGCAGCATTCTAGCATTTCTGCACATAAAAAAAATTCTCTAATGTAAGCTAAAAAAGACCCTTGAAGATGGTATAGGGACAATAGGCTTATTTATTGATAATCAATAGAAGATGAGAGAGGGTGAAGAATGACTAGCTCATCTGTCCCCACTCAATGTGTGAATGTAGTCAAATGGCCTTGAACATGAGACAGAATGCTGCAAATTTGCCTTTGATATGCACATAAGGATTAAATGAGATTACTCTCTTCTCATGCTTGTAAAATTATTCTTAACTGAAGCATTTCATTGTAGAAAAATAAAGCATTCTATCATTTGAAGATAGAAACCATGAATTTGAATACCGAACCTTGTACCTACTTCCTGAGAAACATCAAACAAAGACACTTCTTAATCTCAGGTTGTTCATCCATGAAAGGAATATAGGACATTCCATTTAAGAATCAAATGAAATCAACCAGGTAGAGGTTATTGTGAGTCATAGTTACCCATCTTAGTTGTCAATATTACTGAAAGTACTAATAAAACATTCCCCAAGTGGGACTTTTTGGAGGGATACTGAACCTGTGAGTAATACAGGTTTTCCCCTGTCCTTCCATACTGCATGTGCAAACCCAGGGTAGGTGAGATATGCTGTAAAGCTTAGGGACGGCTATTGAAAATCCACAAAAATTGAACATTCATATAACAACATATTGATGGTTTTAGTTATTGACTGGAATTTAGAAAATGAAAATTGCCTTTGCAAATGAATTCAGACTACCTCAGGGAAGGTCACTAGTAGTATATTACAAAAACGGTATGGAACAGTAAGTAGCTTAGTCTACTGTTCATAGGCTGTTCAGGGTGCTCAGTAGAGCCTAGGGAATTTTGGTGTGTGTGTGTGTGTGTATGAGAGAGAGAGAGAGAGAGAGAGAGAGAGAGAGAGAGAGATTATACAGATTGGCCACAGAAAATTAGAGCTCTGTGGCTTGTAGATGGGTGTCTTGCCTAGAAACCCAGAGAGGCTTTGATAAGCAGCTTTCACATTATTCTTAAAAAGAAATCAGTACCTTTTTTTTTCGTCTGGCCCATTGCTCTCCTTTCTTCTTCCTGGTTTTAAATTTTTCTATTAGGTCATATGCAAAAAAAATTTTACCCCAATGCAGACAGATTTCAATGAAGGGGTGGGAAACTGCTGGGTTAAACTTGGTCTTTCAACTCAGACCTTCTAGGTGATAATCACTAAAGTCAAATTTCAATATCTTTAGCTTTTGTTAAAATCCTGTGGGTGATTCTTAATAAATCTGCTGTGTCTATATTCTCTATAAAGCTTACAACTATGGTTCACAAACATCAGACACAATTCATAAAGTCTCTGACAAAATAATGCAGATTTCTTGGAGGTGGTGGTAATGTTGAGTATTCCTTCTGACTCTCTTCTGAAGATTCTGCTGGAGGTTGACCTTGAAATATTCCTTCTTTTCTCCTGGAAAATTTTACCCTACTCAAGCATCAACATCCATCCTAAGTGAACATCTCCATCTTTGTGCCTATGTTGCTATAATCATTTAATCTACACATTAAAAAAAATCTGAACTTGACAATCTAGAGCTCATGCTAAGAATGCATGATCAGCAATAAGAAAATACAAGCTGTGGATATGTGCACCAAAATGGATGAATTGCACATATACTATATTTTGTTGAGTGAAAGAAATGAGGTGAAAAGAGATCATGCTGTATGAATCCTTTTGGATGAAGTTCAAAAACAGGTAAAACTAGGCAGTGGTGATAGAAGGCAGGAGAGTGGTTACATCTGAGAGAGTGTATGCATTGCTTAGAAAGCCTTATAGGGTGATGGTCTATCTTCTGATATGGTTGGTGACTACAAGGGTCCCATATATGCAAAAAAAATCATGGAAGTGTAAACTTAAGATTTTGATGTTACTCACTTTATTATAGTCATGCTATAGTCCAATTCAGTTACACACACATTCGCACACCATATACACAGAGAGAGGGCCAAAGCTAGGAGAACAGTAAAGAGCCATGACATCTTTATGCTACTGTACTTTGAAGGCCTTCTCTGCTGAGTTGAATTTACAAATAGGCAGAACACATAATGACTAATACCTTTTGTTCACCCACATCACCCACAGGCTGGCTGATATCTAAAATTATACTCTCATTTTCAAGTTTAAATTTTTTCTCAAAGGGTGCCACATATCAGGGAGAAATAATCATTTGCCATTAGCCTGTGAGCACAAAAGAAGTGGAAGAGATTTTAGAAGTAACCTAATTTAGTGATTCTCAAATCTGTTCTATATCAGGATCTTCTAAGGAGACTGTTAAGGGTATGGATTTTTAGGGTATATCTTAGATCAACTAAGTCAGAAGCTGTGGGAGTGGTGGCTTAAATATCAGTCTCCTTTTAAGTTTTTTTTTTTATTAAGTTTTAATATGCTTTCCAAAGTGACCATTGGACATGATCACTCTGGAACTGATCTACATGTGACATTTGGGAATCAAGAGTTAATCCAGATATAGGTTATAGTATTTCTGGAGAGCCTTCCTTTGGATTATGTTATGATAGTCTTTAACACTATGGGGTAGGTAAACATGCTCTCTTTCCTCTTTTTAACAGATGAGGAGATTGAAGCTCAGCAAAGTAAAGAGACTTACTGTTATTTCACTAAGATAGGAGCAGATGTCCTATTCGTATTTAATTTGACTCTCCCATGGTGAATTCCAAGCTCCCCTCCATACCAACTCCTTGAAGACCTTCTGGAATGTATGGCAAAATGGCTCCTATGATATGAGAGCCTAGTTCAAATTCTCTAGCTGTCTGTGGTGACAAATCTGCTGTTTCTTTAAAAATTACTATGCATTGAGATCCAATATATTTACAAAATACAATAGAAGTCAAAACCTAAAAAAAATTACAAGACATATCTAATACAAATCATATTTTTATGTAAGTAAATTATCTTAAAATTTAGTTAAAAATTAGAAAACACACCATAGAACCACTGCTAATAAACATTTCTACACTTTTCTCATCTCACACCAGTTAAAAATAGTTTGCTGCTCAGTGCTGGACTTGAGACGGTACTTTTAGGAGCTAAACTTTGGTTCATTATTAGAGACACAAGTCCTCAGAACAGGAACTTCTTTCCCTATAACTTCAAGCCAACAGGTTCAAGTTCTGCTTTCTGGAGCAATGGGGCACCAGGCAGACCCTCTTTGACATTATAATACTCCTGATACTGGAAGATGATCATTATGTTCCTTAAAGTCCTAACAGAATATTCCCAGTTTCTTTCTTTTCGATTTTCCTAAAATCCAGTTCCCTTGTAATCCATCTTATCCTGGGCCTTCTCATGTGAATGGATTATAGTTCATTTGTATTTTCCTAAAAGAGCCTCATGAGAACACAGAACTCCTGATATGAAAGTCTGCATATTCCTTGCAAGATTTCCCATCTTCTCCTTCCTCCACCCTTCACACTTTGGAGGTCACTATTGACCCTGGGCCTAGGAGAACTAATCTCACTACATCCCGTATCCTTGGCATATGTCAGTCACCCAAGGAATCCCAGGACTCCCACATCATGCTTTATTTTCCACATAATTATGTTTATCACTTTTTCTCACCCTGTGCCCACCTTTCCCATCTCCATTTCCCAAAACACTTCTCTGTGCCCACAGGACTCATAGTCATGAATGAGATCCCCAATAATCTCATCCTATCTTGGGAATATTCCCTTCACTTTTTGTTCTAGTGGAAACCTTAGCATCTTGCTTCCTTTGCAGATCAACTGATGGTTATTTTCTTTCTCTTACTAATTGTACCACTAAGTCTGAAGATGAGGTGGGCCTCTTATCTGCTCCTCATTGCCATCACCAAGTCATCTCCCTAATTCCTATTTAGATCCCAACAAAGGTAGACTTTCACATCATTTTCTTACTCCATCTGCTTCCCATTCCTTGATGCATTTGTGTGTCTACCTTTTGGGTCACCACATACCTTCCTTGCACACTGTAGCTCCTTGAATAACTGTCAGGCTCTCAAGACCCAATTCCTTGATGGCTCCATTTCTTGACCTTCTCTTATCCTGCACCATACCTCTCCAACTGCAAATCATCATACTCCAGATGTTGTCAATAACTGCAGCTCCCTCCATCCTCTCAGCTTTGAACATCTCACACCATTGCTACTAACTCTTAACCTTCCTTCTCATTCCCTTTAGTAATGACCTGCAGTAATTCTTAGTGGTAGGTAGGCATTCAGGGACACTAAGATGACAGAGACAGGGTATTAGAAAGAACCAGTGGAGCACAAGACAAGGAGATGTGTCCTGTCCCTGTTTATGAAAAGTTCCATTACCATGACAACTCCTGCCACTGAGGACTTATCACCATGACAACTCCAACCATAGGTTCAGTATTTTAAAATGACCAATGGGAGTAAAGTAGACAGTATTCTAATTAGTTTTTATAAAGTAAACCAATGGGAGAATATTGGATGATATTCTAATCAGGTATCAGAAGGTAACCAATGGGAGCAAATGGGGAAGGTCTTCAATCAAGTCTGTATAAGGAAGAAAATGCCTCAAAGCTCAGCATATGGTACACTAAGTTCTAGACATCAAGCCTTGAGCCTCCCTCTCTTGCTCAGCCCATTCCACCTCACCTTTCAGAGTGCTACTTTCACCTTCACCTTCAATAAATCTGTATTTTACCTGCTGCTTATGTGTGTCTCGGTCAGTTCTTTGTCTGGGACACCAATGACCTGGACCCCAACAGGACACCCGGACAATAACATTAGATCTCTCTTAGAACGCCAAACAACTGGCACCACCGTCTTTCTCAGTCTGGCAAAATTACCCATAACCCCCCACCCCTGCCGCTTTCTCCTTATCCAGCTTAAATCCCATGGCCAACCATTATGATTGTACTTTTGTGAAAACAACTCAACACATTTGTTCAAATACCTGCCCACCTAAGTCTCAGCCTTTGCTAAATACAACTTTCTATCTACCCCCAACCTGCTTACCTGTAGCTAATACTGACTGGAGAAAAACAGTCACACTGATTGGTCTCACATTCACTTACTATCCTCAACCTCAAGTATGTCTTACTATTGTGTGATACTGATATTTTCCTCCTTCCATTCATTTTCCCAATTCCCATGAAAATTATTTCATACACTCTCATCTCCCTTCTAATTTTCCACACCTTTTACCTCATCCTCACTCTCAGGTGATAGCTTTGCTTTTCATTTCATAAAGAAAACTGAAATATTCAAAATATTCCCCAAATCTCCCATTTCTATTCACATATCTGCCATTTCTATCCATGTATCTGTCCCCATAACTTTTTTCTTTTCTATTCACATTCTTCCACTAGCATGCTCCTAGCCAAGAACAGTTCCTTCATTTATCTTCTATTTCCCATCCCTTTCTCACCTTCTAAAAATTATAAATCCAGGAGTCCTTCTTTTCACTCTTTTCAAAATACTTTTTCCCTTTGTTGGAATTTCCCCCATAGAACACAATTATCTTGTTATTTTTCCATTCCTAGCACTAATGTCGTCTATCTAGCCATTACTGCAATTTTTTTCCTTCCTCTTTATAGCAAATCTCCTTAATAGGATTCCTAATTACCTAGCCTTCTATTTGTTTCTTCTGTTCTCTCTTAAACCTGATCCCATCAACTTTGGCCCCTACCACACCACTAAAACTTCTGTGAAGTTCACAAACATTTCTGCATTTACCAATCTCATTGTAGATTTATTATAATTTCTTATTTTACTTGAGCTATCAGAAGCAGATGATCAGCTCCTCTTTGACTTGAACTGTCTCCTCCCCTTGGATTTCTGGGTCCCACATGCATTGTCTAAGAGGCACTTAAAAATAAATACATCAAAACTGAGCTCTCATTTTTTGACGTAAAACTTGCTTATTTTCTGAGAATTTTCTGAGAATTCATCTCAGCAAATGTCAAACATATTAGTATTACCCTTGACTCCTCTGTTTCATAAACCTTATCTGATAAGTTAGAAAACTGGATTATTCATTGTTCAAAATATATCCAGAATCCTACCACATCTTATCCTCTTCAGTGTTACTATCTTGGTTCAGGCCACCATCATCTCTTACCTGGATGATTGGAAATGCCTTATCATTAGTTTCCCTGTATCTCTTATACCATGCCACTCCTGCTGATCTGGTTACATTTCTAGTCAGATCATGTTACTTTTCTATTTCAAGCTTTCTGATGGCTTCCCTCTTTAAGAGACCCACAAAGCCTTAGACAATCCACCTTTGATGACCTCTTGATTGCTTCACTTTCTACTTCCTCTAGCCACACTGGGCACCTTATCATCAGGAGTTGTGCCTGGGCCTCTGCCTCAGATATTCCCTCTCCCTAGAATTTTCCTTCCTGAGACTTGCATGTCTTCCTCATTTTCATTCTTCGTATCTTTCTCAAGCATTCCCTCTCAAGGAATACTTCCCTACCCACTCTATATAAACTTGTAACTCTCAAATCCAAACATTGTTTCCCCATTTTTGCTTTTCTTAACTTCTTATTTTTCTCTAGGATTTCTTTCTGATTCATTATTTGTTCTTTTCACTATAATGTAAGTTTTATGGGGGCAGAGTTTTATGTGGTGTTGCTCATTGATAAATTGCCAGCACCTAGAGTAGTGCCCAGCACATAGTAGGAGCTCAGTGGATATTAACTAAGTAAATGAATGATGAAATGAAGATAGGGATGTTGGGATTTTACTTCTCATGATTGAACGTGGCATCCCATACATACAAAATAAATGTAGATGGGCTTCTTGTCTGTTTAAGCAACCACATCCTAGTTGAGACGTATACCATGCTATGATCAGCTATCATTCCCATATCTCTTTCATATGAACTCCTGCCAAGCCAGGAGATCCCTATTGTGTATTCACAGGATTATTTAAAAATTTCTACACATGGCTCTTTATAAACTACATTTTGTTCTTTTAAATTCAAAAGCTCAAGTCTGCCAAGAGATAATTCTGGATCTTGATTTTGATATGTCTTATATTAGCATTGTCTTCTAGCTTTGATAAACTGTTATATTTTACTTCATTTAAGTTCATTATAATGTTTAATCAGAGAGAGAAAATTAAAAAGCCCTGTGGGCTATCAAAAGAGAAGTCAGAACAGATTGCTTATTCTAAAAATAGTTAAACAAATATATGTTCTTTTAAATCTGTGACACTGGCCTTATTTCCTATTTCTCCCATTGAGAGATGAGGTCTAAGTTCTCTTTCTCCTGAACGTGGACAATTGCAACTGCCTCAATCAATAAAAAATGGTAGAGATAACTCTGTGACTTCCAAGTTCATGTTAGTGGTGACACTGTTCCTTCCTGGCTCTTTCCTTTCTTGAAATATACATCATGGGACCCTGGTGACATATAGAAGTTCAGCTTCACTAAGGTCACCAGTATGTTAGCCTTAATCACAAGGAGAGTCCACATAGAGATAGAGATTGAAGTGTGAGGAGCCACAGACATTTGAGGCCACAGATGTTTACATCTCTGCAGCCTTGGCAAGGGCATGTGAGTGAAGAAAGCTTGAATATAACTCTACCATCTGCTTCCTCTTTCGCTTAGCTCCAGGCAGAGAAGCTGAGTGTGTAATCAGCAGTGGATTGTAAGTACCGGAGGCAAAGAAAGCTCAGTGAGCCCCGCCTTTTTTTTCTTTTTTTTTTTTTTTTGAATATTTTTTATACAGGGAGAGTTTGTGGATTGGGATTGTTGGCGGGGCTGTGGTTTCTGTGCCGAAAATCCACTCCGCGGGAGCCGCCATTTGCTTTCTGCTTGCTGTCTTGATGGCTCCGTATACATTGTCCGGCAGCCGCACCTAGAGGTTGGAGCTGGGCTGCGTGCCGAGCCCTGTCCTCCGAAGGCTGGACTGCAGCCTCAAGCGCCTCGGTGGCCTGTTTGCCGCTGCACCTTCGGGCAGAGCCTGCTCTGGGGTCGTTCTGCACCCCCCTGCCAGGGGACCCGTGCTCCGGAGGAGGGGGACGGAGAGCCGCGGCGGTAGCCGCTTGGGCCCTAGGGGCCAGGCACCAGGCTGAAGAGCTGCGGAGGCCAGGGCGGCTCTGCTATGGTCGCACACGAGCGCAGCGCCCGTGAGCGCAGCCCAGAGACGGAGGCGACGGCGGCGGGGTTTCATTCCTAGAAATCTGGACTGGAAACAGAAGCAGCAGTTTGTATAATCCCAAGAACTTGCTTAT
>NW_026000026.1:37040792-37109580 GCF_001458135.2 Marmota marmota marmota
CCCTCATTGTTATACAAAATTACATATAAGAGGTTGTGAGGGGAATGGGAAAATAAACAAGGAGAGAAATGAATTACAGTGGATGGGGTAGTGAGAGAAGATGGGTGGGGAGGGAGGTGGGATAGTAGAGGATAGCAAAGGTAGCAGAATACAACAGTTACTAATAGGGCATTATGTAAAAATGTGGACGTGTAACCGATGTGATTCTGCAATCTGTATTTGGGGTAAAATTGGGAGTTCATAACCAACTTGAATCTATTGTATGAAATATGATATGTCAATAGCTTTATAATGTTTTGAACAACCAATAAAAAAAATAAATAAATAAATAAATAAATAAAAATAAAAAAAATAACCTACTCTCACCTCATAAGGATCTACTCTAAGGTACTTGCTAGAGGTATTTATGAATTTATAGGTTTCTTTGTTTGTTTTACAAAATATGCAAACTGACAAATCATAGAAAAAATACAAAAACTACAATCATTTTATTGAATAACTCATTAGATAATAAGCCAGATTACCTAAATAGTTATGAAATTAATTTTAATATCAGCAAATGAATAATAGTTAAAATAATAGCAAGAATGAAAAATATCCTGTGGGATTGGCAGTATTAGTATAATATTTCTGTAGAGGAAACCAGGGATATGTATCTATGGCAAAGCACATTTATCCCTCTCTTTATAGTAATGTAATTTTATATTTTTGTTTTAAGACAATAAATATCTTGTAAGAACCTAAAAAAAAAAAAAAGAATATAACTCTAGTCCAGCCACCATCTGACTACAAATGGATGAAGGAATCACCCAGCTGGGCCAATCCCCAAAACGACCCAGAAGAATCATGAGAGATAATAATAATAATAAAAAAAAATGTTTGTAATTGTCTTCCACTAACTTTTGGGATCATCTACTAATATGGCAATAGGTGATTCTCACCTTCTGTGCTGTTGTAGGCACATGGTTGAGATATTGTGTGGACAGCAGTGTATCTACTGCATCAGCTTTTAGGTCCTGCAAGTCAGAAACACTCGGGCAGGAAGAAATCTCAACCTGTTCTGTGCAAATACTCAACTGTTTTTCTTTATTTTTGTCCCAGGTAGTAAGTCTTCAGAACATAGGACTGTTGGGGGTAAACTAAAGTGATGGTATAAGTGAATTTAGATACAGCAAAGATGACTAAATAGCAAGCTTTGGGAAACTGAGGAAAGAATAAAGATGAGAGGTGATGCCCGGTTTTGTTTAGGCTGACCGTGTTTTTTGCTTATTGTGGAAAATTTGAAAAATCAATTGTTTTTTTTCTGCAATGTTGAAACCTCTGCTGATTCAAATTCTATTTCCAGTCTCTCCCATGGCCACCTCCTTAGGTCTGGTGTGACAATGGAAAGACCCTATTACAATAACTTCTAAGCTCTTAGCCAGAATATTACCTCTTAACAACTTTGCACCAAATTCATATTTTAACATTTGAGTGAAAAATAGCAAAGCCCAAGCCCTTTCACTTACTCCACTAATGTTTGATATGTTATACCTTTTGGATCTCCAACATTTTATATGGGATTTCAATTGATTTCTTCTTGCCTTTTCTTCCAACTGTAGTCAGCCTGACTTTATTTAAAGGTACAAACTCTATATCAACTTTTTCATTTAAGAAGATATTTGCTCCACTTCTGTGCCTTTTCTCATGTTGCTGTCATAACACCGATATTTTAAAGTGGTTTTGTCCATATTAATCAGTTTCTCAACCAGAACTACAGATTTTCTAAGCTTGTGCTTTCCAAGAATAGACAATTTATTTCTGTCTTCTTTTCCCAGCATCTCTCCTATGACAGTTTTCTAAACCAATTCAATCATAATATCTGAAATTTTGCCTGTTGGACATTTCTTTAAATTGTGGGGTACATAGAATAAAGAAAACTAGTCACCAGTGAGTTTAAATTAAATTAAAATGTTTGACAGACTATAAGATATTGGGGTTCTTTTTATTTCTCGTTTGCCTATAGATTCTGACCATGTGCACAATTATAAGTAGCTAATAGAAAAGCAAAGAACAATTTTGTTCATGTATGGCATTTTTGTGTTAGAAAATGAATCCCACATTAAAATAAGAGTTGAGCTGCTTTTAGTACTGGGGTCAAACTGTATTGTTACCCATCTCCTAGTCACAATCTGAATAATGTCATTGGGTATATCTACAATGAAGTGATTTTGATAACTTCTCTTCAATTGATCCCATGGGAAGGATGGTGCTTACCAACCATCCTTCATCCTGGACAGGAAGTGAATTGAGCTTCCTGGTAGCAAATAAGAAGTGAAAGAGAATGGGTAAGACCTAGCAGTCTGCTTTTTACAGATAAAATTCCAATGCTTTCAATGCCTGACCCAACAAATACTTCATACTTTTATCTGTCTGATGGTCAACTCTTCTTTCTGTGGGAACAATAAGTGATGGAATGGAGAAGGACCAGAAACTCCCTTGTCAGTATTTCTCTGAATGGTGAGGAGTGAAATAAATGACCTTGGAATGGGCTACTTGAAGAATGGGGTATGCATCTTTTATCTACACAATCTTTTCTAGACATATTTCCCCTCATCCAAAATGTTTAATAGCTGCATCAATTGTTGAGTTTGATTGTGTCTGAGCCTTCAGAATGAATATGGCAAGCCACCCCGACACTTAGTGATTTAAAACAACAACTATTCACTGTTTCTTGAGAATCTATAAGTATACTGGGTGGTTCTACTCATCTTGGCTTGGACCACTCATTCATTTGCAGTCAGGTGGTGGATCAGCTAGAAGCTGGTTGGCCTCAGATGGTTTTAGATATACCTCCATTGATCTATGCAATTCCTATAACCAAATTGAGATTCAGAGAGTGAAAAGAACATAGTTTCAGAACAACAAGAATTCAGATATCCTATTAATTATGGATATGAGTGCACTCAGAAGAAGTCATACATCAGGCAATACTCTATGTCTATGATGTCCAATATGGCAGCCACTAATCATATGTGACCTTTTAAACTTTAATGTAGTTTAAATAAAACACAATGAAAAAATTAGATGAGTTCTTTAGTTACAACAAATGCATTTCAAGTCTTAATACTTTGCAGTATACTAATCACCATGCCTAGTATTTCATCTTAATTTATGGAGATGAAAATTATGTTATTTTACCTAGAATTCCTGGTAATAAGTAAAAATGGTGTATTAATTTGGTATGTTTGAGGCATTCTGTGTTTTACTGGGAACTGATTTAAATTGATTAGGTCAAGCTCAGTCAGTTCATTCTTTGGGGGAACTTTTAGCAGCCGAACATAATGGAGGTGATAGGTTTCCTCTCAAGAGACCTCCTGAAAACTTGCAATGAAGCCAAATCTCAGACCCAAGTCTGTCTCCCCTATAGACATTTATTAGCAAACAGTCTTGAGAGTCCACATGCCCTGTGCTGAAGGCTCAATAAAGACTCCATCTCTACTTTCAGGGGATTTTTTCCAGCTTTTTGAGATATAATTGATAAAATTGCACTTTTCAAGGTATACAAGGTGATTTTTTTTTGTACTGGGGATTGAAGGATTGAACCAAGGGGGTACTTTACCACTGTGTTAGATCCCCAGGGCTTTGTATTTTTTTTTTTTTTTATGACAGGTCTCACTAAGTTGATCGGGGTCTAACTTGCAGAGGTTGGCATTGAACTTGTAATCCTCCTGCTTCAGCCTCTATAGCTGTTGAGATTGCTGATTTTGCCTATACAACAAGATACTTTGATATCATAAACACTGTGAAATGATTGTACCGATCAAGCTAATGAACATATCCATCACCTCACATATTTACCTGTTTGTGTGCATTTGTGATGAGAATACTTAAGTTCTACTCTTTTAGCAAATTACAATTATTCAATAGATTATTATTAACTGTAGTCCCCTTGATGCACATTAGGTCTGCAGACCTTATTCACCTTATGACTGAAAGGTTGTACCTTTTGACCAATATCTCTTTCTGTCCCTCTCCTGTAATTTCTCTGTTTGTCTGTTTCTGTGATTTAAATTTGTTAGACTCTACTCATCAGTGAGACTATGCAATATTTGTAATGTCTTTCAGGTTCATTCATGTTGTCACAAATGAAAGATTTCCCTTTCTTGCTTTAATGTCTGAATAACATTCCATTTATATATATACTGTAATTTCTTTTTCTTTTTTTTGGTGGGGTATATTGGGGATTGAACCCAGGGGTACTTTGGCATGGAGCCGCATCCCCAGACCTTTTTACTTTTTATTTTGAGACAGGATTTCACTAAGGTGCTTAGGGCCTCCCAAGGTTGCTGAGGCTGGCTTTGAACTTGTGAACCTCTTACCTCGGCCTCCTAAATCTCTGGGATTACAGATGTGCTCAGCTTTAAGCCATATTTTCTTTATCCATCATCTATTAATAGACAATTAGGTTGATTACATATCTTGGCTTTTGTGAATAACGCCACAATGACCACAGGAGTACAGATATCTCTTGGAGATATGATTCTATTTCATTTGGACATATACCCAGCTTTTAGGTGATTTCTTCCATAAAATATTTACCTAAGACAAATGCAGCAGGTCACAGCTAAGCATATAATGGACTCAGGCAACCAATAGTTCTTTTCATAATCTGCTACATTGTAAATTGTTTATGAATAAGGCTTAGGGAATTATTTTTAATTGAGAAGAACAGAGAACACTCTGAATTCTGTACCCTATGCATGCAAAACAATGAATGACTGTTTCATGTTTGTAACCAACGCAAATACCTTGAGCATTGTTAATGTTACTGATGAAACCCATTTCTAAAATCCACTGTGATCATTAAGAAAATTAGTGGCCTCACTAAGGAAAATTAATTTCTGACATTATGCTAATTAACCAAACCTTAGGTGGTATTCCGATATCAACATTACCCAGGCACTTGTAGTAACCACCCTTAGAGTGTGGTCTTTGATGGAGTACTAAAAAATCAACTGGAAGGTGGGTTTTGCTCAGGGAAACCTACTGTTCCAATGGTGTAGATTAAAATAAACACACATGTATATGTTTTCTGTTTACACTGGGATATCTTGAATTAAATTTCACACCACCTAACATAATTTAAGGTGAAAACTCCTGTTCTTGTATCTGGTTCTTATGTCAACTTATAAAATTCATGCTTTCCAAAGCTAGTTTTTGTTGTTATTAGAAGTTTTTCTAGCAATTTCTAGTTTTCAAACATTTGTGCTTGGAAATCTGGCAAATGTAAACTTTTGTTGATTTCATTTAAAATCAATTTTTGCAAATATTTCAAGGGAACTTTGGGAAAAGGTCTATTTTTTTGTTGGTTGATTATATATTTCATTACTTCCCTACAAATTCCCAATATTGTTTTACATTAAACTCAACATGCATTTATTTACTTCTTCTGTAATTCATCTACCAAAAAGCTGACAAATCATGTTCAAAATGTTTTTCACTGGTTGTAATTTTGTCTATTTCATCTTAAAGTTTTTAATTTATGCATTTGGTGAACTGTTATTTTATGCATAGCATTTTACGAGTGCTAAATTTATATTGTGAGTGTATATTTTAACAATAAAAACATGACACTTTAATTTGAATCATCTTTCATCCAGCAGGAATATAAACTTTTAGTAATTTATTATTAACATTATTCAGGAAGGGTACAGGATTGATATAATTTCTGGAGACTTATTTGCTTAAAACATTATTTTTTTACCTAGTGATTTGACTGGAATAAAATTACTGGTTTAGAGTCCCTTTCAGTTTTCGGTTTTTTTTTTCTCGATTCTGTTCCATTATTAGTCGGTACTTATTTTTGTTTTTGCTTTTCTTTTGAAGTAACTTGTGTTTTTCAACCTTATTATTATTGTCAGATTGTTTTTGTGTTTTACTCATTCAAAATGGATCAAGTAGTTGTCTAGTTAAGGGCTTATTTATTTTTTACTATTTTTATTTGGTTGTTGCTGTGGGAATGTATGAACTGTTTTAACCCGCATGCTTGGATACTTTCTTAAGTTTGTTTCTTCAAAAAAAATAATAAAATAAAATATGTTGTTGTTTTGAGTTCAGATTTTCCTTAGTTTTGTCTCATCAAATATGCCTATAATTCTCAAATGAGATTTTCATTCTCTAGCTATCTGTACATAATTTCCTACCATGTTGTTTTCATCTCTTTATCTTTCTGTGAATTTCTAAAAAAAAAAAAAGAAGGAAAAAAAAAACCAATACACAGCAACATTTCAGTGATGTGGGTCTGCTCTTCTTACCTCTGTGAGGATTTCAGTTGGTTTCCCCAGTGTCAATGTCTTTAAAAATCCTTCCCTGTCTCCTAGGTCACCTTTGTCTCAGCTCACTGTTTGGGACCTTACCCTAAGGTTCTATATTCATCTTTCCTATGGATTTTTTGTCTATTTTATATAAAGAGTCACCCTCTGTGTCAACACGGATTCAGTCATACTTTGTTGAACACTTATTTCATGCTCAGTAGCACCTTGATTAGTCACAGACACTAAACCAAATAATTACACAAATTATTCTATACTGACGAAAATCACAGGGGGCCTGAGAGTTCATAACAGGAGGCCTGCTTTTATCTAGGGGGTAAGCAAAGGACTCTGAGCCAGTAATATTCAAAATAAAACATGAACAAAGAGCAGGACTCAGGAGGTAGGACAGAGTGGCTGAAGATTTTCTAACCCAAGTGCCCAGGGTGGCACAGGTCCAAAGTTCTGCTTCCTCCTGTTGTGCTCATCCTCTGATTCTGCAGGAAAAAGGCCTCTTTCCCTTAATCTGCATGTAGTATTTTTAAAGTATTGTTGTTTTATTTGTCCTTGGTTAAGGATTTTTTCTCTGGACTTTCCTCAGGGCATCAGATCTATGGATGGGTCTAAGCTGATCCGTCTGTCCGTTTTGGTGATGGTGGAAATTCTTTCTCATGAAAAGCTGAACTGTGAGCTTATGCAAATGTGTGTAGTTTCCAGCCCAATTGTGCTGTCAAGTGTATTTATGTCATATGACATTGCTGACTGCATGGTATCTTCTCCTACTCAAATTACCTGATGTGGCTGTCTTACTAAAGAATACGAGCTCTAAAGGAGCTGACAACTTTTCTGGGGGAGTTAGATGCCTCGCTGCTGTGACTCAAGGTCAAACTGATGCCTCCTCCACCCCCCCCCCAGATGAACAGTTTTATGAAACAAAACACAAGCAATTCAACTTCAATGGCTTTTAGAGACAGGATAGTCCTTCCAAATTCTGGAGCTAGGTCCTTCAGTGCTCTACTTTTCATTTTTGGGTGATGTGCTCATTATGTTTTGTTTTGGTCGTTTCACATTCTGTGTGTTTATTTGTGTTTTAGTGGGTTTGTAACAGTTGTAACACTAGGTGAAATTTCTTAGAACTAGTAGGTTTTAAAACTATAGATTCTTTTGGGGAGTTAAAATATCTCTTAACAGCAGGGTAGGGGGCAGATACGAAAGTTGAAAGCTAGGTCAGTATTTTTTATTAACTCATTCTTTTATTGTCTAATATGAACCCGTGGGGGATTGGGGTAATATACAGAGATGGGGAAGAGAGAACATTGATGTGTATGAGGAGTCCCAGCCCCGACATTAAATGTGACTTTCCTGGAATGGTTTTTCCTTCTTTGCCAAAGGAGGAGGAACTCACGCAAGTCAGTGTTTTTCAAGTTGTCCTCCTATGTCCCGAGGACTTGTCACTAGGAGTGTATTCCTATATCAGCAGCATCCTGTCACCTGAGAGCTCATGAGAAATGCCGTGTCTCTAAGCCCACCCCAGAACTAGTGACTCTGAGCCTGAATTTAAAAAACAAAACAGAAAACCCTCCAGGTGATTCCTATACTCATGTCACAGATGCACTGATGCTGGGTGAGTCTTTGGTGTGAGAAAGGATGTGGAGATGTGGGGGATGTGAGAGAGAGCAAGAGAAGGGCATTCAAACAGGGGCTGCCTTTACAGTGCTTGTTTCAACCTGTCTTAAAAAAGGCAACCCTGTTTTTTGTCTTTAAAAAATTTATGTAGATATAATGCTTATACATCTTTATGAGGTTCAGTGTAATGATTCAATACCTGTATACAATATATAGTGATTACATCAGGATTTAATAAGCACTTCCAATCCATCAAACAACAATCATTTCTATGTGCTATGAATTTTGTATTCTTTTTTTTTCCAGTATGGGGGTTAAAACCAGAGTCTTGCACATGCTAGGCAAGCACTGTATCTCTGAACTATATCTTCTACCCTTTAATTTTTTTTTTTCTTTTGAGTCAGGGTCTTGCTAAGTTGCCAAGACTGGATTTCAACTTGGCTCAGTCTTCTCTAAGTAGCTGGAGTTATTATGTACCACTGTGTCTGACTATACTCTTTCAATTATTTGGAAATGTATTATTGATTGTTGTAACCAATAGTTACTCTGTTGTGCTGTAGAAAACCAGAACTAATTCTTTCTACCATGTTTTGATGTCCCTTATTTGACTTCTGTGTAACACTTTTCCAACCTCCTTCTCCCTGCCCTTCCTAGTCTCTAGATACCACTGTTCCACTCTTATTCTTTCATGAGAGAATTTTTTTAGTTTTCACAAATGAATGGAACATATGCCATTTGTCTTTCTGTATCTGGCTTATTTCATTTAATAAAATATCTTCCAGTTTCAATTATGTTGCTGAAAATGACAAGATTTATTTTAAGGGAAATCTTTTGCAAATAAAGAAATCGGTTAGATGATTGTCAACAGTCCTACCACTTCATAAATATACTTTCTTTCAAAGGCAAAAGAAAGACAAATTTAGGAGAAGACAATAAATAAAAAAAATAAGCATAAAAACTTGATTTCTTGGAACCCACATGGGCTTAGTTTGAGATAGGGCCATCAAAAATCCAGGAAAGGTTAACCTGCTTTCAGTTGAATGAGAAATTGGTTCTGTACTACCCAAAAGGCCTAGGGGATAGTCCATGCCTGGATAAACATGAAGCTCAGGAGCAAGGACAGTTTCCCCAATATTCATGGGCTCTGACCCAAGTGTTGAGGAACATCAAATTGGGCATAAGCCATGGTATGGTCAACTGGAATATTACATTCGCAATGGCAAGATTTAATTTAACTCATTTGGCAAAATATATTATTTATGCTTATTTGGAGGGGAGAGTTTCAGATATCACTGAACCTTTCATTTCTCTGAGTTGTAGCCACAATAATCCTGCAAAACAATTACCCCAAAACTCAGCTGGAGACTTGCTGATCATGGCCAGGCTTGGCTGATCTGGCCTGGGCTTGCTTGGGTGTCTGAAGTTTGCTGGCATGTTGACTGGGGCTGGCTGGTGTAAGGAGGCCCTGGCTCAGATGACTCAGTCTCTTCCCTGAGTCTCTATACTAAGCTAATCTGTGCCTGTTATCACAGGGAACTTCAGTGAGGCAAGAGAATAAGTAGAAATACATTTCACTTTTTTTTTTGCTTTCTTTTTGCCATTTGCTAACTTCCCATTTGCCTAAACAAGTCACATGGCCAAATCCGGAGGTAGAGTGAGGTCTTGAAAGTAATGGATGTAAACACACAGAGGATCCTAACAATTTAATTTAAATCAATTAAATATCAGGTCACCACACACGATCTCAAAGAAGAACTGGTGGGAGCTCAGTTTAAGAAATAAAAAATGGCATCATTTAAAAATGGAGTCTCAAAACTCTGAGAGATGGATTTTGATAAACTACCATAAGAAATGCTAAGCACAGTACAAAAGAGAGCCAGTTAAATTAAGATGTCTTTAGGGGAAAAAATTTTAAAAAATATGACAAACATTCTCTTTCCCAATTTCATGTTTGGGAGAAACTGAATCCTTTCTGTCATAGTAACTCACTAAACAAAGGCTAGATATATTGCTACCCAATTGATGTATAGCTAATTCAGCTTTCCTGGGTACTATTGTGATTAGTTAATGTGTCGTCAATTATTTCTGCCAAGTCAATTATTTCTTCCATGGTCTACTTAAGACCTCCTGCCTTCAAAGCACTCCTATGGAATCATTTAGGAAAGCCACGTGGCTGACAGTTACTACATGACATGTTTATCTCCTGAATCTCAGATGGTCAGAAATAAGCTCTGTGGCTGACCTGTCCTTTGATCTCAGAGAAGACTTTGCTAGAGATGTCCAGACCTAGGAGGAAAGAATCAGATCAAACTCTGTGAACCGTTCTGAGTTTGTCAGTCATAACCCAAATTTATTTGAGTCTTGTTTTCCCTCCTCTTGGAGCCAGGAGCACATTGGGTGGGAAGGTTAATGCAGTTCAGTCTTATCTCCTCTGGGCAATTCTGCCACTTAGAACAGTTTTGTACCTCTTTCTGTAAAAAGGAAATGTGCTTTGCCATGGTGATAAGGAGAATGGTTAGGAGGTCAATCCGGGGAGATTAGGATGCCTACCAATGCTCCCTGTGCTGCACGGGGTTATTATGAATCTAGGATGCGAGAGGCTGCATTTAATTTTAGTTCTGAGTAACTCAGTCTCCAAGGGCTTCCTTTGAGAGATGCAAACAACTCCACAGAACCTCGTTAAAAAGACTTCATTCTGTGCATGCAGAGAGAGGACCCACACATGGTTTTTACACAGAAGACAACTCAGACCCCATTCAATGAAAGAGAAAATAAAAATTTTCTACTTTTCAAGAATCTATCATGCTCATCTTCCAGGCCTTTGCTAAATAAGAATAGTTTTGCTCCCTGACAGTTAAAGAGCAGGAATTGGTAACAACTTCCTCTGAACCATTACTTTTTTTTTTTTTTTTTTAATGGGAAAGCAGAAATTCCCACAGGTCTTGAATACAAATGAGGTGCCAAGAAGTGCTGACAGGAACAACATAGAGTGAGCAAAGTTTATGTCTAACTTCTGGGCAAACTTTCTCTTTCTTTATAAAGTTAAGCCTTTCCATACACATAAGAAATGTGGAGGAGGAAACACTTGGATGAACCTGAATATTGGCTCCTGTCTTTTGCTTTTATATATCTCTATTATCCCTGACCTCTTATCTATTTTCTCTCACTAGCTCAAAGTGCTGTCTACCTTCCTATTTAAAACCTGCCTTTCTCAGCCCCTATCTCCAATCTCTCTGCCCAGTCAGTCAAGCACATATTTAAGGTATTCTAGAGGCAAAATGTATGGGCCTCCAAAAGTATAACATGAAATATGAATAAGGGAATGAATGGACAGATGCATGCAGTGATGGTGAATGGTTGAGTGAGAGAACAAAATGCCCTCTACTCTTCTGGCAGGCAATACCAAAAAAATGAAATTTAAAAAAAAAATTAATGAAAATATTTAGAAAAGAAACTTCTGGCAGGATGCAGTGGCACACACCTGAAATTCCCATGACTCAGGAGTCTGAGGCAGGAGGATGGCAAGTTTGACGACAGCCTCAACAATTTGGTGAAACCCTGTCTCCAAAGAGGTGGTGGGGGGCTGGGAATGATGTAACTCAGTGGTAGAGCATCGCTGGGTTCGATCACCAGTATGACAAGAAAGAGAAAGAAATTAGAAGAAAGAAAAAAAGAAGGAAGGAAGGAAAGAAAGAGAAAATGGTAGCGGAGAGAGAGGAAGTAAAGACAGGATGGAGGGCATGAAATTTCTATTGGTGGTATTCCAGGGTTGGCTGAGGATGAGACTTCTCAGGGAGCCATGGAAATCATGATCATGTCCTTCACTGAGTCTTTCCTTCCAGGAGAAGCCTAGGCAGATCTTTCCCTCATAGCCCTCCTGAGGAATACACCCTGCTGACACCTTTATTTCATTTATTTATTTACTTCTGTGTGTGTGGTACTGGAGATCAAACCCAGGGCCTCACATGCTGGGCAGTTACTCTACCACTGTGTATCCCCAGTGCCTGAGACTTTGATTCTATACTCCTTGACTCCAGAACTGGGAGAAAATAATTCTCCATTGTTTGAGCCACTTAGTAGTGATACTTAATTGGCAGCAGCCCTAGCATACTAATACACATTGGAAATATTTCTAATAATGCATTTATTTAATCCCACATATCAAAAATATCATCATCCCAGATGTAATTAACATAAAATATTTTTTGCATTCTCCTATATCCAGTGTGGATTTGACACAGCATATCTCAATTGGATTTGACTACATTACAAATGCTCAGGAACCATGTCTAGCTTGAGGCTCCCCTAATTGGACAACACAGGTTTCAGATGAACTAAGATATAAGGCAGGTGTTCTCTTCTTCTCCAAGTTGACCAGGTGCACATCCACTGCACCAGGGAAGTGCTGTGAAGAACCAAGGAGGAATGACTAGCCTTAAAGTCTAAAGAAGTGCATTCAGAAGTCCATTTTTTTTTCCATTAGTATAGTTTCTACTTATGCAGGAGTTCATGTACAGTCTGTCCTCCATTTACACAGCTTAACAGCTCTATAGATTCAACCAACTGTAGAAAAAAAATATTTGAAAAAAAATGAGACTGAACATGTGCAGGCTTTTCCCCCTTGTCACTATTCCATAAAGAATACAGTGTGACAACTCTTTATATAGCATTTACAATGCTCTAGGCATTACAAATAATGTAGAAATGGTTTAAAGTGTAGAGAAAGATGTGTGTAGGTTATATGCGAATAGTACTCTGTCCGGTGTAAGGGGCTTGAGCATTCATGGATTTGGGAGTCCCGAAGCTATCTACTCTGGGATACCGAAGAGACAACTATATTTTAAAACCTGTCGATGGTGTGCATTTCCCACTTGGGCAAATTGGCCGACTCAGTGTTATTCCTTTAATCATATAAATGCAGACTTTGCAAGTGATTTACCATAGAAACTGAGAAAAAAATTCCACCTCCTTCCAACTAAAAATATAACAGTCTCTACATAAATATGCACAACCATATGACACATCATTTCTGGGACACGGTGCTCCATTTAATTTCCTTTAAAGAAGTCAACATGGTAGCTCTTGAGCACTGTTTGCAAGCACAGATTCCTTCTCTGTGTGCCTGATTTGGGCCAGGGAAACAGCATCTTTATCCTTGGGTCTGTACATCATCTCTAACTTTTCTATCTGCTGAATGACAGTAGAGGTAAAGAGCAAAACAAGAAGACATTTCTAATATTTGTCATCTCTTTTCTAATCTAAATTTTAAAAATAGTCATAAACAAATTAATCTGCTGATTTTGTCAAATACTTTCTTCATGAAAAACAAGTACTGCCTGGGACAACTAGTAGTAACAAATAAATCACAGAGTTCTCTAGGTGGGTGTCCATCAGGGGGAGGAAATGGAGTCCCATGTAATTATGAAGAAAATAGAAGCAGGACACTTATGAAGCTATTGAGAAAGGGGCTCAGACCAGCACTGGCCTGGTTCCTGGAGTGATTGGGGTGTTAATTCTCAATCCATCTGCTTTACCTATCTGTCCTTTACTCTGCATCCTCTCTTTGGTGTGGAATCACTGCATGAATTCAGCTTGATTTAACCACAGCCATCTCGAGTCAAAACTGCCATGTTTGCCCCAAATAACCCTGGTCTGTTTTCCTTGCATAGTTTCCCAGAAAACTATAAATAAACAAAACTATTAGGGTGATTGTGGAGTTCTGTCAGTAAGACACTGATAAATTGCACTCTGTGCAACCCTGAGCAGCATTAACCTCACGTAGAAACTTCTCTGAAATGCAAATTATAAATTCTCTTTTTGGTTTCACACTGTCTTCTTATACACTGGGACTGGGCTTTTCCAGAATAGTCACCCATTCTCATGGCTTCACTTTCCCCATGGATTTCACTTGCTGGTTCCCAGGCCTCTCTCTGTCCTGGAACAAATTCCGACTCTCTAGAATTTTTCATCTAGCTACATTGTGTCCCCCTTGGCTCCAGATTTCTCTAGTGTATCACACTGGAGGTGGCAACAGCACAACTTTCTCTCCAGAACATCTCCCTGCTCAGGCCTTCCTCTTCTTGTTACAGCCTCTATTTATTGTCTGAAAGCTAGAGATCAGGAATGATCCCTTTTTCTTCCTCATTTCCCATTTCCAGTAAGCCTCATGAGTCCTGTGCATGTTATTTTTTAGATGAGACTTGAATCTCTCCTTCTCCTCAGTCACTAGCAGTCCACTCCCCAACTCAGCTCAGGGCATGCACTTTTCTTACCTGGATCATATAGCAGCTTCCTCATGGGCCTCCTGCCCTGGAGTCTGTCTTCTTCCAATCTATTCTCCAAGTTTCAGACAGTGGGATTTCCAAAAGAAACAGATGTGATTTAATGTCCTCATGTTTTTATCCTTCAGTGGATCCCCAATTCCCTGGGATACAAATCTAAAACTCTATGGCCCTGCATGTTCTGGCCTCTTCCTGGTTCTCCAGAGGCCCAATCACTTGCCTCTCCTGGTGGTTCTACAGTGAGTGGTTCTGAAGATGAAGTGCTTGCTGAGCAGCATTAGCCTTACCTGGAAACTTCTCAGAAGTGCAAATTCCAAGGCTTACTGAATCTGGAATTCTGGGGTTTGGAGCCAACACTCTGTATTTCAACAAATTGATGTATGATCTAGGTTAAATACTATTTTTGTCATCAGAGATAATCTGAGGAGGACCTAGAGAGAAGGGAGAGGGGGACCTCAACTTAGTATGATAGGGTCCTTGACAAATGCTATAGAAAAACATTTTCTAGACATGTCAGATACTGAGGCACAAAGATTTGTTCTAAGCCAGAACTACACATTCAAAGTAAAATGTGGGTCATCATGACATGAGAGACAGTTTTGGTGTTTTCAGGCTCTTTTGAAAGAAACTTGGTGAGGAGTGAGCGTGGGTAGGTATGTGAGGACAATATCAGCTTAGTAATTACAAGATGGTTTATGATGTTATGGTTGAGTGTTATGCTCAGTTATGTCTAATTAAAATTACATCAGAACTTAGTAAGGGCAGATTTCACTCTAAAGGAATATAAAAAATGTTGGGGGAGGGACTCATGCAATAGAGAGAATGCTCCGAACATAGATCTGCAAGCTTCTCAAGAGTTAGGCAAACAATGAATCTTGTGATTATATATAATTATAATACATCCACTTTAATAAATGGGGAAAAAGAGGCAGGAAAGAGTTTTCCTTTTATAGAGAAGCGAATCAGGCTAGAAAGAAGCAGGTGGATAGGGAGCAAGATGAAATAATGTGGGGTCATCCAACAATACATCAGAAAATGTTTACCATGAAGCCAGTCTAATTTCATGAGAGGCTTTTAAAGAGGGAACACAAGCTAGCTTAGGTTAAGGGAGGGCCAAAATATAGGGACCTGGGACAAGAGAATATACTAACATATGGATAACAGACATTTTGTTCCAAGGGGTTAGTGGAAACAAAGTTTCAGTCAATCATTTATGAGGTTAAAAAAAACAGAGGTTTTGTGTCTGTCCTCATCATAGTTCATTCTTGAGCCTTATCTAAGTCCTATGGGGAAGGGTAATTGAGGTTCTTTGCAGGAGACCTTTCTGGAACACAAAAGGATAGAGTTTGCTTAACCTTGACTGTTGTCCAAGAGCACAGGACTCGGGTCGCTTATGCTTGCAGATGTCTGGCCCTTGCATCTAGTTCTTCCTGTTGCTGGGGCACTCCTGGCTGCCCACTTCTCCAACCTCCTCCTGATTTCAGCTCATCTGGTCAGTTGGGTCCTGTGTTGTTCTTACTGAAACTTCTCTTCCATGCTAGGCTGTATCTGTCTCATTTCCACTATCCATCTCCAGTGCTGACCTGGTGCGTGGCCCCTGCTTGGCATCAATACATACCGATTAAATGAGAGAAAATAGAAGGTTTCTTGGAAGGCATGTCAATTTTAAAAAAGGTCTATGAGCATCAATAACAATCCCTCAGGAATTTTAGTTTTCTTCTCTTTAATTAGAAGGCAGTCCGGAGTTTCACGTTTCCCTGAGTTCCCTTCCATGTAGCTCCTACAGTGGCTGCCATTTTATTTACCCACTGGAACTCTCTTTCCAGGACCAGCTGCTTGATGGTTTTTTTGTTTTGTTTTGTTTTGTTTTGTTTTTTTCTTTTCTTTTTTTTTTTTTTGTGGGGTACATTTTCTCTTGTGTTCTACAGGGCAGGATAGAGGTGTTCAGCTTCCTAATGTGCTACTAGGCTGCAGATAAAGAATTTAATAGCCCGTGGGAGGGCCAATTAGAGTCAATTACAATGTAATTGAGCTGCCTTGTGTTTTGGATTTGTATAGAACTTCTTTCTGGAAGGAAGACTGTGCTTCTCTTCAAACCATGATTGGGGCAAATCACAGCTGCATAGATTTACAGGAAACAGCTTTGACCTTAGTGATCTTGGTGTAGAGTTTCACGGAGGCTAAAATGCCCTGTGAGATCAATGCTGGAGATGCTCAGCTCAGCTTCATTATTTTAAAAAGGCAAAGGGAACACTGATTTTCCTATTGCTTCCCTGTTTCTTGCTTTTATATGTGGGAAGCTAAATTGTTACAAAGTACAATTGGCCCTTCATATCCATAAGTTCATATCCATGGATAAAATCAGTTTGTAGATAGAAAATATTCTCACCCAAAATAAATTGCATCTGTACTGAATGAAAATGAACAGACTTTATTTCCCATTGTCATTATCTCCTAAACAATTCAGTATTACAATGATTTGCATAGCATTTACATTGCATTAGGTCTTATAAATAATGTAGGGATGATTTAAAGTATAAAGGAGGATATGTCTGTGTAGGCTATAGGCAAATACCATATAATTTTATATAAGGAATTTGAGCATCTTTGGATTTTGGTGCAGTGTGTCCTGGAGCCAATCCCCACAGATAATGAGGGACAACTCTATGTAAAACATCTCATATCTGGCCTTTGAGAAGTCAGGACTCTCAAACCTGTTGAAAGTCAGAAAAGAGAGTTTCCCCTCCACTTTCTCCAATGTTTAGTGTTACAGATGCCCACCATTCTCAACAACCACCTTCCAGTAATTGATCTGTGGAGCATTATCAATGGTAACCAGTGATGTTATGGTTTAGATATGAAGCATCCCTCAAAAGCTCTGTGTGAGACAATGCAAAAAAGTTCAGAAGTGAAATGATTGGGTTATTAGATCATTAATCTAATCAGTGCATTGATACACTAACATGGGATAGCTGGGCATAACTGTAAGTGGGTAAGTTGTGGATGGAAGAAGCAGATCACTGGAAGACGGTGTCATTGAGGTTTATATTTTGTCTTTGATGAGCAGAGATCTCTCCCTGCCTCCTGGCTGCCATATTTGAGTTGCTTTCCTCCACCATACTCTTCCAACCATGGTGTTCTACCTCACCTTGAGCCAGAGCTAGAGAGTTGGTCATCTGTGAACAGAAACCTCTGACATTGTAAGCCAAATAAAATTTCCCTCTCCTAATTGTTCTTGTCAGTTCTTTTGGTCTCAGCAACATAAAGATGACTAAAACAAAGACGTATATAATTTCCCCTTTCTCTTTACATCCAGTCCCAAGAGTTGTGGGTTATAGCTTATATGGCTTCCCAAAGCTTGAGGATATTATTAGTAACAAATTTCACCAGTGACAATTGTTTTTATAACGTAGCCTCCCCTTATGGCTTTTCTACCTACCGTTCTTGATTCTTCTTGTTTCTCAAACACTTCCTTCTCTAATATAATCGTATAAATCCTCAACCTCACACTTAGCTTTCTGAAGAACACAGGAAATGACCAATTAAATTTGTGGAAATGTTAAAGGACAGTAGGTTTCAGTGAAGTTGCACATTTTTTCAGTATCCTAGAAAATATGTCAACAGAATTAGAGCCCAGTTCATGGCACAGGACTTTCTAAGTGATATAAAGAATACTATATGGTGGTTCCAAATATTTTATGGTAAGGCAACAGGAACTTTCTTCCATTGCTGGTAAGAATGCAAAATGATACAGCTACTTTGGAAGACAGCTTGGCTGTTTCTTACAGACTAAACATAGTCTTACCATATGATTCAGCAATAGCACTTCTTGGTATTTACCCAAATGAGTTAAAAAAAAAACTTATGTCACACAAAAATCCCTGCATACAAATGTTTAGAGCAGTTTTATCCATAATTGCCCAAACTTAGAAGAAATCAAGATGTCCTTCCATAGGTGAACAGATGAACAGACAGAAAAGTGTACATCCCTATAATGGAACAGTATTCAGCAATAATAAGTGAGCTCTCTAGCCACAGAAATACATGGTGAAATTTTAAAAGCACATTACCAAGTGAAAGAACAAGTCAGAGACAGTTATTGAGTTTATGTTTGCAACTGTATGATATTCTGAACAAAGCAAAGCTATAGGCAATAAAGAGATAAAAGATTGCCAGGGATTTGGGGTAAGAGAGGAAAAATGAATAGATAGCATACATGGGGATTATTAGGGCAATGAAATTGCTCTATGATAGTATAATGGTGGATATTTGACATTATAAATTTGGCAATATCCATAGAACAGTACAAAAAGTGAATCCTAATGAAAAATATATACTTTAGCTATAATAATGTATCAATATTAATTAGTTGTAACCAATGTACCACATCATTGGAAGATGTTCATAATGGGGAAAACTGTGAGAGGGTGGTTAGAAAGAGTATGAGAACATTTTGTAGTTTCTGCTTAATTTTTCTGTAAACCCCAAACTTCTCTAAGAATAAAATCTAATTTTCTATAGACTCCTACTCAGTAAATTAGAAGTTCCAGAGGTGAGGACCAAATTGTAGTATCACTTGCATGAACCCCAGGGAACTCCAATGTACAGGGAGAGCCAGTTGCACTAAGGGAAATGTACAGAAGACTTGGATCTCTCTTAATGCATTGTCTTTGTGCAAAAGTCCTTCTCCCTGGGGCAGTTGGTGTCTATGTCTTGCTGCTTAGGAAACAAGATAAGTTAAAAATTAGTGTTGGATCTGGAATTGCTAAGTATTCCATAAACACAAAACAGATCACATGCAGTTCATGAGTCATTTATATTTTAAGTGTGCACTAAAACTTGGGCTTGTAATTTCATCAAGGTAAAAATCCAGCCCTTGCTGTTCAAATAGTGCTTCTCCAAACAGTGGCAACAACCTTGCCTGGAGGTTTATTAGAAATGCAGATTCTCAGGTTTCACCTTCAGTCTACTGAATCAGAAACTCCAGAAGAGGGTATCTATGTTGCAATGTATCCAGGTAATGCTCACCAGCTAATGCATGAGAGCCACTGTGCTGAACAATGGAAGGATGTGCAAAACAGTGATTTTAAAAATTGGCTGCATGTTAAAATTACCTGGAATATTAAAAAAATAGTTCTCATGCATTGCTGATAAGAATTCATTTTTTAAATAGTAACATTTAAAAAAATACAGATATTTGGGTTCCACCCCCTGAAAATAGGACATGGCCTAGGCATTTGGGATTTTCAAAGTCTTCCTAGATGAGTCCAATGTGCAGGCAGTATTGTAAACACTGATGCAAAAGCAGGAACCAGCACATGCATCCCAGGGTGGTCCCACCAACAGGGTGACCTGTAAAACTTACCTCCTTAGATTTCTTGCAGCTTCTCCTGATCGGAAGCCTTGTCATCCCCTCTGGCCCTTGTGTCTTCAATTCATTATTACTGACACAACATGTTTTACTTCTGGTTCCTTTTCTTTTATAAACTTAAGAAATACAAAGTCCATCATCAGAAAAGTGTTAAGAAACCCCATTTATTTTGCCATTCTGCCTCCCCCAAGACTTTATTACAGCTCAGTTATACAGTGCATATTATAGTAACTCTCTTTATAAAGGTGGGTAAGTAATAAAATATCTAAATGAGCTAGAATCTCCTTTCCTGGCTCTCACTCCCAGGAAAGAGGCTAATACTGTATTTTCTGAAAACCAAAACTGTCATACCATTTCTCATCTCTCTTTTTCTCTCTTCCTTCCAAAAAATAAATTGAGAGCTTTGTGGATCCAAAGAGGAAGATTCAAGAGCTAATAGTTATGACCTACAATCTCATAGAATGCTGGCTTGGAAAGAGTTGTTTTCAGAGAGGGGTTATGGTAGGGGATGCATCTGTAAGTCTGAGATAAAGGGTGAACTTTTGAGGGCTTTCTGTGCTGGCAGAGACCCAGATTGGCTTGTACAGACAAAAGAATTATCTTGACCAGGCATGGTGATGCACTTCTACAATTCCAGCTAATGGAGGAGGCTGAGACAGGAGTATAACAAGTTTGAGGCCAGTCTGTGCAAGTTAGTGAGACCTTGACTTTGCAAAAAAATAAAATAAAATTGACCTTAACCCTGAATGCAATAGAGGGCTGAAGTTATACACTAGGAGCTCTCAGTGAAGCAGACCCTGTGCATGAAATTCCTGAGTGTATTAGTTATCTATTGATCTATTGCTGTGTAATGAATTGCAACAAACAGTGGCATTGAATATACAGACCATCTCACAGCACCTGTGGGTATGGAGACCAGTGATAGCTCAGTCAGGTCTCAGAACATTACAGGAGCAATCATGGTGGTAGATGTTCTGCCTTCCTTTCTAAAGCTTCAGGGCTTCTTCTAAGCTCATGTAGCTGTTGGAAGAATGCAGTGCTTGTGGTTGAAGGACTGAGGTTTTCTCACTGGCTCTTTTGGATTCACTCTCATTTCTCACGTGCCACCTCAATTCTTTATCACCCATTCCTCTCAGAATATGGAAGCTGACTTCTTCAAAAAGTCTTTCTACATGAAGAGCTCAGCCCTGCTTTTAAGGACTGTCAATTGATTAATTCAGATCCACCCTAGTCAATCTTCCTTCCATCAATCAAAGCATTTAATGTATAAATTGTGTTTGTGAAATCACTTCACCTTTGCAATATTCTGTTGTCTAGAAGAAAGTGATAGGTCTTATTCATATTTAAGGGGAAGGGATTAAACAAAAGTAGAGATACCAGGAGGTGGTGGTTATGGTTGCTGGGGATTATTTAGAGTCTGTTTCCCACACTGGACCAATCCAAGGCAGAGGCCTGAATTGACATCTGCAGAGGTCAAGGGTAGCACTGGTAAAAGATGATGGCCCAGTGGGCCAAGGTCTGGCCCTTTTCCTATTTTCTAGCTTTGGGAAGTCCCAGGATTCTTGCATTAATGGTGAGAGACAGCCTCAGTAATGAGTACTAGAAAAAATTAATTGTGCAAAACTTAGATGCAAGGCAAAAGGTGGGTGGCTTTATTATTCAGCCTCATACTGGGGATTAGACAAATGCGTGCTTTTTAACTCCTTGTTTGATCTTACTGGAGTTCTCAGATTTGGTGAAGTTACATCCCGTCTTGCCAATTTTTATGCAGCAGAGATGCAAATTATTTCTCATCAGTGAAACAGATAACTAAAGTTTATCACCCTAGTAGACGTTAGTCAGTTTTATGTCTAATCCAGAAATCATATCATAACCTACTTTTATTAACTTGTCTATAAATACCAATCTTTTCAAAGGCTCTTTGGGCTGGTTTTAACACCTTAGTATTTCTTCCAGTAATTAATGAGTTGAATAAATCTTTGACACATGTTCATTTTGTATTTGCCAGAGAGTTGTTATTTTACCTTTCTGAAGATTATACTTTAACAAATGAAAGATATTTTTCATCAATTATGCAGGTGAATAGAGTATATTTCATTCCAAGAAATCAAGAAAGGTAAATTTTTTTAACCCAATATTGTGGGGTACAAGTCATACTCTCCACAATCCTCTCAAATTGTAATAAATTTTCTTACATGTTCTTCTTTTTGGGAAAGTAGGGAAATAAATCATCCAGTAGCCACATAACTTCTTTCAGTGGACTTATAAATGTCTGATCGATGGTCTGCAGGCTTGAAGGAATAATACTTAACTACCAGGTATGGCAGTGACATTGACATTCAAGTCAAAGATACATAGTGAGGGCAAAGCATACAGGTCAAGGCCTCTGCCACAAAAAAAAATCTGCTGGGAAATATCTCAGATTGAGCCCTTGCTGACAGGATAGAATTAAAAAATTTTTGTTCATGCAGGATTTGATATGATTCTTAAATGTACAGTGTAATACAATTAAATATGAATTTAATCTAGTAAATTAGTTTATATTTAAATATATATCCTTTATTACATGTAGTTTACTTTATGCCTTATATATAAGTGTGTATGCACGTGTGCATGTGTGTGTGTGCATGTGTGTGTGTGTATGTGTGCATGTGTGTGTGTGCATGTGTGTGTGTGTGTGTGCATGTGTTATGGTAATTTTGACTTCATGCTATTTTTATCTCTCACATTTACTTTAGAGCATACTACTTGCATAAGATATGACACTACTGCATATGGTCCCAAGACTGGCATTGTATGACACTTCACAAATACTTGCTCTGTGTTGCATAAAGTATTTTCACAGAATTTTGGGGAAAAACTGAGTCAGGATGAACCCCATTTAGGCTTCTCAGATGCTGTGGTTCCCCACCAAGAACCCTCTTATAGGGCCAATACAGGCATCTCTCAGCTACTATGGATGTCCTCTGTTTAAAAGCACACATAGCTGTCTCAAGTGATCCTCTCTAAGAGGATCATCTCAATCATCAGGAGCTGCCTTAATTAAAAAAAAAATACTTGGAGATTAGTTTCCTTTCCCCAGAGTAGGGACAGCCCAGAGACGCCTGATTGACACAAGGGCACAAAGCTGTCCCCTCTTGCCCCAAGGTGGTAATGACCGTGAGGTGTCATTCACATTTCCTGACTGACGACAGGCTCCAGCTGACATCACATCCTCACTTGTCCCTTTTTTTCTGTCCTATCCTGCAACCCTCCTTTCTCTTCTCTGAAGAGCTCCTCCCCCATAATGAAACTCTTGCTCAAGCATCTGTATTCTGTAGCTAAACATAAAACCCTCTGAGCCTATTTCCAACTGTGAGTAATCCCTCAATATTGACAGCGTACCAAAAATAATGCCGAGTCTTTTCTTAGTTGCGATATTCCAATGATGATGAAAAATAGTGCACTTCACATAACTAAATTTCTACCACTTTAATTAAATGCTGATATTTTTTTTTTTTTCCTGGGGATGGAACCTAGGGCCTTGCATGTGCTAGGCAAGCATTCTACCACTGAGCCACAGCCCCATTCCCTTTTAACTTTTTAAATTCTGAGACAGGATCTTGCTAAGTTGCTCAGACTAGCCTCTAAATTGTGATCGTCCTGCCTCAGCCTCCCAAGGAGTAGCTAAAATTTTAGGTGTGTACTGCCATACCTGAATTCCTGACATTTTTATCAGTTGAAGTTTTTGAGAAAAAAAATTTATGGTATCAGTGAAGTGAGAAATCCTCTAGACATAAAATCAGAGGAGCAATTTCCCTACAGACTCCTCTGGCGATTTGTGTGGATGCAAGCAGTGCCCCTAGATGGAAGCTCATTTCCATAATCAATAACATGGGGATCATTCCTCTTCTCTGTTCACCTTGACGATTACTGTGGGGGACTAATGTATGATGAATGGGAAAAAAATATTTGGAAACTGTGAAGTGGGCTTGTTAGTATAGAATCTTTTGTTTGCAAGAGAAACTTGCAACTGAGCAAGTATCAGCTGAGCACTGTGGCACATGGTTGTAATTCCAGTGATTCCAGAGGCTGAGGCAGGAGGATCACAAGTTCAAGGACAGTCTCAGCAACTTAAGGAGACCCTGCCTCAAAATTTCAAAAAGGGTTGGGAAAGCATCCCTCAATTCAATCCCCAGTAAGAACAACAACAAAAATTGTCATGAACACTTATGTTGAGCATGAAGGGGGCTATAAAAGCTCATCTGTCTGGTCTGTCTAAGAAGTTCACAGAGAGATGCTGGGATAAAATTCAGGGACTCAGCATCATTGTAATTTTCTTTCTCCTCATCTCAGCATTTCTTACTTCCTTATAGCTTTGTTCATAGAAAGCCTCTTTGTATGTGGAAGAAAAATCCTTCCAAGCAACTTTCATCCTCATGATCCACCCAGAGCCCAGAGCATCTCTAAATCTATAATATGGGGGAAAAGAGGACAATTTCTTAGTAACTGGCAAATGTCCCGAGTCAAGCTCTGATGGAACAGTCTTTCATCACATGCCCAACACTGAACCAATTCCTGTACCCCGGGAAGGGAGTAAATGCATTGGCCAGAATTGGTCAACTTCATGTTCTAAAGCTCCTGTTCAGATCCATTAGAGCCACATGGACAAGAAGGAATGCTAGAGGATGAGGAAATGATGACCCATTCCCCACATCAACGGCTACTGGATTGATAACCTTCTATCTACTACAGTATTATACAAGTTGGAATGTATAATAATTATCAACCAGAGAATATAAAACTTTCATTGATGTTGGAAGACCACTGATAACTAATTGACATATCATACTTTCATGATATTTACCATTGTAGGAAGATCATTAATATCTATACCAAATTGCCCCAGACACTTAAGTGGTATTGGATACTTATACTTGTATTATTGTGTAGTTTTTCTATTTTCTTTTTGGCTATTATTGAAGTTTCAATGTTTCACAGGCCTTTCCTGCTAATCAAATATGGACCAGAAATTTAGAAACCCATGATAATACAGAACTTATGTAATAAGAGCATGTAAGTTTTAAGAGACTTTCTCCTCTAAGCAAAACACATAAACATTGTGACATCTTCTTTCATTGATTAGAAGCCTTCTGTTCTAAACTGTTTAAAACTGATATTTTACTTCTGAGAATGAAATTACCCATACTACCTCAAAATATTGCTAATGGTAGGCAATCTAGATTGACTACCTAGAGTTTAGGGTTTTATTCCATTAATGAATAGACCAGTAAATTGTGACAAGAGGACTCAATTCAGAATAAGAAGATTTCAATTATATTTCTAGTCTCCCTCATACTGGTTAGTCAAGCTAATTCAATATTTTTCAAAATACTTTGTTAATGGCAGGCGCAGTTGTAGATACACAGATATGACAGCAGCTAAAGCAAATGATTTTTAAGTTGCCTGTTGAAATGTAACCATTCACCCCAAGCCCCTAGTGTCTTAATGTAAAAACAATTTTATTTCCTCATGGTTCTACAGTCTGGACTGGGATTGGCAAGGTGGTTTTTCTATTGATCAAACTTAAAGTCTTTAGGAACCTGAAGTTATTTGGAGGCTTAAGTATGCATGAGTGATCCAGGATGGTTTCTGTTTTAGTCAGCTTTTCACTGCTGTGACTAAAGACACTGACCAGAACAACTTTAGAGGAGGAAGAGTTTATTTGAGGGCTCATGGTTTTAGAGGTCTCAATCCATAGACAGAAGGCTTCATTCCTCGGGCTCAAGGTGAGGCTGAACATCATGGAGGAAGACTGGCAAAGGGAAGCAGCTCACATGATAATCAGAGACCAGAGAGAGAAAGATCTCCATTTTCCAGATACAAACATATAACCCAAAGCCACGTCCCAGTTCCCACCTCCTCCAGCTACACCCCACCTGCCTTCAGCTACCATTCAATTAATTTCATCAGGTGACTAATCTGATGATTGGGTTAAGGATCTCATAACCCAATCATTCTTTCTCTGAATCTTCTTGCATTGTCTCACACATGAGCTTTGGGGGACACCTCACATCCAAACCATAAGAGCTTCTTCCACACATCTGGCAGTTTAGTGCTTCTCTTCCAGATCTCTTTTTACACAGTCTGATCGTACAGTGGTCTCACTCACGCTTTATGATAGCATGGCAGCTGGCTTCAAGTGTGAGCATCTCAAGAAGGTAAACTCCCATCTACCAATCATATACGATCAGGCCCAGGCTCAATGCTAATGGGGAATGAATAAGAGTGGAAATATTAGATGGTGATTTTCACTGGATGCTACTCCAGTATCAGTCTATCACAAGTGGTTCAAACTCAATCAGTAATTTTCAAAGTGCACTCTTTGGAATCCCTAGAAATCTAAACAACCCCTAAGGGTGAACTGGCTGAGCCTCACTTCAATAAGACTTTCACTTATAAATGCATAGGACATTAGCAGTTAAGGTTTCTATTGAGCAAAGTGTTTCACTGCTAAAAGTGTACATTTTTTAAGCTCAATGAACTATACGATCTCTTGTAAGTTAAACATTTTATGACTTTATGACTCTGAAGCTCTCAGGCTATTTCCTTGATCTGTCCTTGGCTGATAACACATGTTCTTATCTACATCCCTTTGCCATGATGGATGCAATAAAGGCTCCATACTGCTTCAACACTGGCAATGAATGCACCCATTGAATTCCAATTCAATTTCTGCATCACAGCCTGCATAGAAGGAGGAAATACCTCCTCTATTTAGAAAGTTAATATCCATAATTTTGAGCACTTATCAAGTTAGAGGCAGGTGTTAACATTTAAGAAATAAACACCGAGAACATATTCATTTGAAGTGTGCTTTCCTGTGTACGTGACTGTGGTTCCCTATCAATAGCACACATTGTTTTATTTCTAAAATTATTAAAAAATTTTTTCAAATAACAACTATAGCAGCTTTCATTTATTGAGTCCTTACCATGGCCAGGCACTGTGCTAATCACTTCATTTAACTTCTCGAATCCATACATAACCCCTGCAAAGTTGATTCTTGGATTATTTCCGTTGAATGAACAAAGGAGGAAAGAGAAGCTTAGCAACTGATCCAAATCCATACAGCTAAGAAATTAGTGACAGAGAATCTGGAACCTTGAAATGTATGGCTACAAAACAGGTCCTCTAACTTTCCATCCTCCATGCCTATGTGGGGTTTTGCATGCAGTAAAGGGGTCCACCTATCTGGACTCTTTTGCTATTACTACAGCATAGGTTCTCAACATTGACATTGGAATAACCAATGTGCTCCTAAAATATACTAATTTAAAAAATTATTACTTTTTTTTTTTTACAAATGCTAATGCTTAGGTCTCACCAATTGTAATGTTGATTGAAATTGTTTTTGTCTGCAGCCTGAGTATCAGTCTTTTTAAAAAGTCCCCAGGTGCTAGGCGCTGTGGCATACAGTTGTAATCCCAGTAACTCGAGAAGCTGAGGCAGGATGATCACAAATTTGAGCAACTTAGTGAGTCCCTGTCTCAAAATAAAATTAAAAAGAAAAAGGACTCGGGTGTAGTCCAGAGATAGAACATTACTGGGTTCAATCTCCCGTACTTCAAGAAATAAATACAATAAGATAAGATAAATTCTTTGAAGAGCCAAGGTACTTTCTATCAATGCTGCCAGTATTGAGAAGCATTGACCTAAAGGAACCACCTGGCATCTAGGCGTCTCCAAGATGTAATGAGCCGCTTGCTAGCCCCCTGACTATTTCTTCTCAATATAGATAGTACTTCTGTGTGGAATACTCTAGTTTTTTTGGTTTCTTGAAAAACTCCTAGCCAGGCACAGTGGCCCATTCCTGTAATACCAGTGGCTCAGGAGACTGAGACAGGGGGATCAGGAATTCAAAGCCAGCCTCAGAGTGGCAAGGCACTAAGCAACTCAGTGAGACCCTATCTCTAAATAAAATACAAAATAGGGCTGGGGATGTGGCTCAGTGGTCGAATGCCCCTGATTTTAATTCCTGGTGCCCATCCCGATCAAAAGAAAGAAAGAAAGAAAAACTCCAAGCATGCATCAAAACCCAGATCCAGTGGCCAAAATGTCAAATAATTTTATAAAGTATCAAAAAATATACATGCATTCAGAATAACATAAACATACCTGGGTTCATGATCAGTAACTGCTTCTTTGGGTTTTCTTTTTAAAAAAATTTTATCTTTAGTTATAGGTGGACACAACATCTTCATTTTATTATTATGTGGTGCTGAGGATCGAACCGAGTGTCCCATGCATGGTAAGCTAGCACTCTACCTCTGAGCCACAACCCCAGCCCCTTCTTTGGGTTTTCTAACAACACATCCCACCTCACATTCTGATAACCTGTACTTAAAACAAACAAACAGACAAACAAACAAACAAAAAAAAACCTGTTTCTTAATTTTTGACTCTGCCATCTTCCCCAATTCTTTTTGTTCCATCCACTCTGTAAGAGATGTCCCAATCACATTAGCTTGTGAGGGGATCCATTGGGAGGTGACTGGCAAGGAGGAAATAATTCCCAAACTGCAGCTTTATTCTTTTTTCCAACCTCCTTTGATCAGAGACAAGTCCAACAAGGATGTGCACTGGGCTGCAGGGAGGGATAGCTGAGAGAACCAGGAGGGGGTCTCTGTGACTTTCTCTGATAGGATCCTGAAGTCTGTTTATTTATTAAGCTTACCAAAGCTTACGATCATCACTTTATCCCCCCAAACTAGCTGGATTTTAGGAAGCATGAAGAAGGCCCTGAAAAATATTGAAAATTAGAAAACAGTGTAGGGAAAATGTTACTTAACAAATTGCATGTGTGCGCACCTGTTGTGTTAAACAAGGCTGTCACACTCAAGTGAGCTCAAAGTCTCTCAAGCTTCACTATGTTTATTAACACCTATTGTGACACTTTGAAAAAGAATTTTCAAGCTTGCCTAAGTGAACAGCACTTTAATCTTCTTTAAATTGTTTAGTTTATCTTTGTTTCATCTCACAACTGCATGATTAAATCACCATCATCCTCATCTTCATAGGGAAGAGTTGTGTAGAGCTCATTATTAGCTGGACACTCTTAAAGAATATTAATTGTATATACTGGGCTGGGTTTGTGGCTCAGTGGTAGAGTGCTTGCCTAGCATGCATGAGACACTGGGTTCGATCCCAGGAACTACATAAAAATAAACAAATAAAATATAGAGGTATTGTGTCCATCTACAACTCCAAAAATATTTTTTAAATGTATATACTAATTTGTATGTTTTCTATTTCAGAATAACTCAATATAATTATATCCATCTTACAGATTAGAAAACTGAGGCATAGAAACATAGAATGATTTCATTTACTAAAGTGAGTTCAGTTAATAAGGGAGGTGTTTTAGTCAGCTTTTTCACCACTGTGACCAAAAAGACCTGAGAAGAACAATTTAAGGGGAGGAAAGGTTTATTTGACTCATGGTTTTGAAGGTTTCAGTCCATAGACCGCCAACATCATAGCTCTGTGTCTGAGATAAGGCAGAAGAACCTCATGGTGGAAGGGCATGACAGAGAAAAGCAGCTCAGGACATAGTAACAAGGAAGCAGAGGCAGAGTCCTGCTCCCTAAGGACAAAATATAAACCCCAAAGGCATGTCCCCAGTAAATCACCTTCTCCAGCCACTCCCCATCTGCCTAGTATTACTACCCAGTTAATACCTACAAGTGGATTCATGCCTTGATTAGGTCAAGGCTCTAAGAACCTAATCATTGTCTTAGACATGAGCTTTTGGGGGACACCTCCTATCTAAACCATAATAGTTATTATCAATAGGGGATAGAGTTTCTTTTTATGTACTATACTCAAAAACTCTATGAGAGGAAAAGGTCACTGCTAAGTTTAGAAAAAGGAGTCTATTAAACATGCATATGCAATATGTACATCTGGAGGTGAAAAATGAATAGTGGACACCCAAACGTTATTGTGAACATATGGCATGTGGAAATGTGAAGGGCATTTCTTTCTTTCTTTTTGCTGCTTTTGATCTTTAAAAAATATTGGAATGTTAGTTCTGTATAGTATACATTACTTCTGTTAGTCAAACATACAGAGGCAGCTAACAAGATTCAGTTCAGTAATATAAGGTTTCCTGTGCTGTAATCCTAGAAGGATCCTTCTCAGGAAGGGCAGATCTATCACAGAATTTAAAAGAGTTGTTTTTTTTTTCTTTAAAGTTACTTTTATGATGACCCAATGCTCACCAGTAATTGTTTATTATTATGTATTAAGTGTAAAGAGATATATATATGATATTGTATAAAAATAGATATGAGATGCAATATGTATATATTATATTGATATATGAATAGAGAGAAAAGAATGATTTTTCAGAAGCTCTTTGAAGATTTTCAGTTACTTGCATTTGTTTTTTTAACTACCAATTGAACACTGGGATGTTTTACCACTGAGCTACATCCCCAGTCCTTTTTATTTGTTTTGTTTTGTTTTCTTTTAAATTTTGAGATAGGGTCTTGCTAAGTTGCTGAGGTTTTGAGGCTGGCCTTGAATTTGTGATCCTCCTTCCTCAGCCTCCTTTGTTGCTGGTACTATAGGCATGAACCACCATGCCCAGCAATACTTTACATTTTTAGTGAATATATTCTATCTCTGAAATTTCTTAAAGAGCCTATTACAAGGTTTTGGCAGCTTACCTACAAATTCTGGAAATGATGATTTTGAGATAGCATTAAGGGGCTTGAGGGGACTCATAATTTTGCAGTTAAATATGTAAAAATATTATAGGGAGTAGAAAGCACTCAATTATCTTGGTTGTTACCCAGGAAGGCTCTTCCTGTGGGGGTACACTTCAGCTTGACCTTGGAGGATGAACAAAGGTAGTATCACACAGTAGGTGCCTGCAAGAAAACATGGGTGAGAGGAAAACCTAGATTTAGAGTCAGTTCTCAGTTCTTATTAACTGAGGGACCCAGGATGATCTTTCCAACTTAGCTCATGAAATTGGGATCATTATTATTTAATCACATCCCATCATACTTTTTATTAAACATTAATTTGAATATACATCATTATATAACCTTATATTATTGACTATAGATTCATAATAATAATGATAATAATTCTACTACTCATAATACAAGTGAATCTGTCTTAGGCCTTATGAGTGTGACATGATATAATTCAATTGATGTGCCAAACTTGGTGCCTTCTAGGAAGGGTTCAAAAAGTGGTCAAGGTAGTCACCACCAGGAGGAATTAGCTAGAACCCTAAAATAGAGGGTTCCCAGGCAGAATGAAGAGCCCATGGAGATGTGTTTAGAACATGCCAGTCATGCCAGGGAGAACCTAGGAGTGAAACCTGCTTGGGGGGTTGTCTAATGAGTGAAAATGAAAATGCATCAATGGAAATAGATGTGTCAGAACTGAGAGCAGCCGCTAGCACCTTAATCTGGGTCAGTGCAGCCTCCTCTTTAGTTTCATTTGCATTCATCTATCCCATCCCTGAAATGACCCCCTGACAGCACATTATGAAGCTTTCACAAGCAGGTCAGACACAGCACTGGGAAATGGAATGGCCCCGTTCATCAGTAATGAGTGGTCCCCACACAGCCTTTTACAAGGGAATTAATCTTTTATTAAGAGAGGAAATTATGCCCAAATGCTTCAGGGGCTTTTTGCTCATGGTTACATGTGCCATGGGAAGTTCCCACTCCTCTTGAGGGTCTCTGTCAAAAGCAATCTTCTTCTAACATCTCCTTTGGAAGCTGAGACTCTCCAGGGGTTAGTGTGGTTTTGCTTTTTTGGTCCTGTGTAGATGCAGAATTTGAGCACAAAATATATACACAGTTGGCTGTTTTGTGATCCCCTCATTCTCTCCAGGCTGCTGGGAGAAATGCTAAGCTGTGTGGGTGATCCTCTTAAGCAGGGCAAGCTTGAAAAGGAATTTAGAAGTAGAAGTATGCTCATACTCCTTCCAGAAGTCAGAGCTGAGTGTGCAGATCAGGGGAATGAGGACAGATTGAGTGCTTCATGGAGATGCTAAGAATAGAGATCTATTGATAAATGTATGCAGCAGGGGTGAGTGTGTAAAGTGATGGCTAGGGCCAAGACTCTGCCCTTGAGGCCTTCCTAAACTGGGGAGGTGTCATGACTCCAACCTAAGGACTTCAGAGGTAAGGATGTCTCTCCAGGTTAAGTCAAAGTGCTAAGGGAGGGGGTGATTTCCAGAAAGTGATGTCATGGGGTAGGTAGGTGGTACTTGCACAGTTCTGAAAGGACAGGTACAGACATCGCACAGAAGGAGCATGAGGAGCAGAGGCCAGGAAAAAGGAGAGGCCCTGTAAGGGTGGGGTGCTAAGAGATCTCTCATCAGATTTTGTGGATGCTGAATACCTCTCCTGCAGGGCAGAGATCTCATAAACAGGAACCAAGATTCCTTAGGATGCTTTAAAAAATGTGTGAAAAGAAAAGTTAGCTAGAATGCCATTTTAAAAATTAAACAGGGTACCATATAAAGACAGGATTGTGTAGTGATTGACAGCACTAGGTTGGGAGGTAAACAGGCACCAGCTCAATGCATAATGCTGCCATTCTGAGCTAGTTGACCTTGGGCTTGTTTCTTAACACCCTTCTGTAAAGAAAGAGGCTAATCTTAGCTTTCTTGCAGGTAGCAAGAACTCTGTGAGATGGTCTTTGTAAGTATGTTGCGCATTGTCACATGGGAAATATGCAGAAGATTTGACTAGTGTATTAATATTGTCTGGTCAGCTTCTCTTCCATCCCTTAGGTAAAGTACCTAAATGATAAAAATGTAGATACTCTATAAACATTAAAAATAGTGTCCCTGATCTCACTTGCAGCTCTGTTTTCTCATTCTTCAGCCATATGTGTGTGTTTGGAGAGGTTGGAAGTCAAGGAAGGAAAGGAGCCAAATGTCCTTATTCTGATGGGTCAGAAGGTAGAGAACTGCACAAATGGAGGAATTTAGAAGGAACAAAGTTTTTCACAATGTAAGTTAAACTTTCCAAAAGCAATAAACAGACATTATTATTACTGTGTGTATATATGTGAATGCATGACCAATGTGATTCTGCAACCTGTATGCTCAGAAAAAATGAGATATTGTATCCCATGTGATTCAAATCTATGATATGTCAAGGTCATTGTGCTGGAGAGAGAGAGAGAGAGAGAGAGAGAGAGAGAGAGAGAAACAAAGAAGATAGAAAGAGGGGAGGAAGGTATAAAGGGAGAGGAAGGAAGGGAGATGGTGAAGGAGGGACAAAGGAGGAAGGAAACAAAGGGAAGGAATGAGAGTAAGAGGAGGAAAGAAGGAGGGAGAGAGGGGAGGGAGGGTAAGCAGTCATGGCCTTGTAGGGAAATGAGATTTATTTTTCTTTTCATTGATTACCTCATCTTTCCCCCAATAGTATCCCGGCCTACTCTGAATACTAGGAATTCATGCTTGAGTGGGTACCTGTGTGGCTTTTCGAGGCCTCTCAAAATCCAACTTTCTGTGCTTTTTTTTTTTTTCTTTTTGGATTTTGAATAATATGGCTAACCAGATAATACAAATATAAAAAGTAAACTATTTTTTGTTGTTTTCTTTTAGTTTCACTTTCAAATCCCAAAGAGCCAAACTAGAATATTTTCCAAAGTCATTATGTGCCTAAAGTGTGAGGTGTCTTTACTGCGTGGTCCACAGCTGGCAGTTACTGCGTGGTCCATGGCTGGCAGTTACACTGTTTCTTTGTCTTAAATTTATGTAAACATAGGACATTTATGATTTGGTCCCTCTGGAGTACAGCCCTCATTGAACATTCAGAAATAGTTTTCTTTCTTTCTTTTTTTTTTTTTAATAAAAAATAGCTTCTGTGTGCTGCCATATTAGCACACAGATGCTTATTTTTATAGTTGAATTTTAAAAATAAAGTCCGTGTCCTTAGGAGCCTAGACCTTTCTAAGAAAGCAATGCCACCCTCTTTTCTGTAGAGTTTTGTATTTTCCCCTTTAAAAGGCCAGCCTAGTGTTCAGGTTTTGCACATCCTATGAACTTGGCTGTTGAGATGTATAACTGTTAACACTTAGAACACTTATTACATTGCTGCATTTTGTTGAACTTGGCATTTGCCAACTTACTCCAAACTCAAGGACAATATGTGCTATTGATTCTCTAGTATAGTTTTCTTCAGAGAAACATAGCTCAGATCTCTGTACAAACTGGGAGATTGAACAAACACTGTGGTCAGAATCGGCTATTGACCATGCAAATGGGGACACTGATAGACTCTGATGTTTATTGTCATTAATATATCTGGAATGGCATTTTATACATTCCTGGACACTATGGCTAAGGGTTGTATAAGCTGCCACCTCCTTCATAGCAACTCTGTCATCTGAGTGAAAAGATTTTCTTTAGGCATGGTTTATTTTGTGATCCAATGGCACATTTTCTCACAAGCATGGCTTTTATAATTCAATAACATTATGCAATGGTAAATAAAAGATGTTGTGTAACACCGACTTCAAGATGTTTGCTCATCTTGGTAGAAAGAAAAGGCATGCTGCAGAAGAGCTTTTGCACAACGGGAAGGCATGCCTCAATTTACTGTGAGTTGTGAAAATTCATGAGGTGAAAATTTTCCACTAGATGTTTACTTAAGAGGAATACATGGTGGCTAATTTCAGGCAAATGAAAAAGAACATTTTCATTTTATGGGCCTTGCCAATGGGCAAATGACCTTTAATATGTGGATTGAAGTTCAACCCAGTTAGTTTCGAGGTAGGAGGTAGCAGATCAAACATGTTCTTGACCCATAAAATGAGGCTTGGGCTTGTGTCTGAGCAGAGTTTGTAGAAGAAGGCTTTAGACAATCTCAAGTTCAGTTTTCTTACTTTTACAGGAAGCAAAATAAACCAGAGAAAGGAGAAATGCTGAAGTAGAGAAGCATGAAGTAGAATCTTGGCCTCCTGACCCTTAATTTAGTAACCTCAGCCCTCCTAGAGCTTCAGAGGGTGCCCAGTTCCCCACAGGGTCACCTGGACTCCACTGGGGTGGCCTGCCTAACAGTTGGAAAAGAGACAGCTGGGGCCAGGTATGAGAACTAACATTTGCTGTTGTGGGGTGCTGGTCAGTATCCTCTGGAATGTCCTGTCTGGTCAGATTCTATAAGTATCCATTACAGGGTTGTTTTAGTCAGCTTTCCACTGCTGTGACCAAAAGACCAGAGAAGAACGATTTTAGAAGAGGAAAAGTTTATTTGGGGGCTCCAAATTTCAGAGGTCTCAGTCCATGAATGGCCAACTCCATTGCTGTGGTCCAAAATGAGGCAGAATATCATGGCGGAACAAGGAAGGGGGAAAGGGGTGGGGAATAGAACTCTATAGACAGCCCCAATCATACCCCTAGGTTCTCACGTTCTTTAACCACACCCTATCCTCCTACAGTTACCACCAAGTTAATCCCTATCGGGATCAATGCACTTATTAGGTTAAAAGTCTCATAGCCCAATTATTTCACCTCTGAGCATTCTTGCATTGTCTCACACATGAGCTTTTGGGGGAACACCTCATATTTAAACCATAACTATGGTGCTAGTCACACAGTTGATACTTAGAGAATATCCATTGAATGGTTGTATCCTTGACCACCTTACTACATTCTTCTGCCATAATGATCTTCATAAATCAGCGTTATTCTCACCTACTATATACATTAATTTTCATAATACCTCCTTCTCTCTAGAGTTCTTAGAGAGAACCTGATTTAAGACAACTCCTGATGTTCATTGGGCCTTTCCTTCCAAGATCCATTGATGACCTACTATTTGCATTTTCCATATAAATGTAATAATTTATATGCAGAAATTTTACCTCTATGCAATAATGCAAGGCCTGTAGCTTGTTATTTCATTTACATCTTTCCCTTTCAAAAGGCTAGGAATGGTGTTTGGCATCTCTTTGCAGATGGGGCCAAGGAAGGTGTCGACCTATAGTATATATACTATATAGAATGAAGCGACTGTAAAATATCCCTAGGAACCATAAATGAATTTTCTTGAGATATAAAAAAGGATGCCTTTTCTGTTTCATGTTATAGAGATTATACTGAAATCGTATGTACAGTGATATTTAACATAACTAAGATAACAATTTATAAGAGGCTGCTTTGAGGTCAGAATTTCTTAGCTGCCCTGTTGCCTTTGCAATTGAAGAGAACAGAGCAGCAAGAAAGACTAAAAACAATGTTTTACATTCCCCAAGGCCTTGTTTAATGGAGTGTATACAATCAAATTTCAACAAGCCATGGCTAGATTATCTATGTCAGTGCTTCTCAGTCTTTAATGTGTATGTGAGTCACCCAGGCATTGTGCTTCAGTGTGTATTCTGATTCAGGAGGTCTAGAGTCATGCCTGAGATTCTATGTATCCAAAATCTCTTATAAAATGGTGTTATTAATTATCCGTATATCACATTTTACACACTTTACATAACAACATCTTTTATCTTGTAGGGGTTTATTTTTTTTCTTCTGTGACTGCAAGTGTAATATAACTTAGGCATGATATGGAAATTGTAACACTTCAGTCCTTCCTAACTGTGTAGCCTGAGCCAAACTGTCCTCTTGGCTTGTGATGATAAGCTCTGACTCCAAGGATGTAATGATGTTGTTTATGATCTGAAAGTAGGAAAGTGTTGATTTTGGTCAATTAATTTTCTATAAGGGATCATGCAGAGGCTAAATACATACTTTTACCTAGCTTTCAGAGAGAACTATCACCTTCAATGGTAACAAAGTAAAAATAAAAATAGTCAATACCAGGACCATTAACAGTCTGTTTTATAACAACAAAGCAACAGCAAAAGAGTTCTGATTGCAACAGAGTTTGCTTGCTCTTTGGGGATAGCATTCCACAATGGAAAATTTATCTCTTAGCTCTTAAAATGCCTCACCAAGTTCCAGACACCCTCTTGAACATGAAACAGTTATATCAAGGAACATTTTACTATACTTCTAGCATTTTCTAAGTCCAGACTTGGGCAATTTATTTCTCCTAGTAAAATGAATATGTATAATGTTTATAAAGCTAGACTATGACATGCATAGCACATTGTTTCTTTACAGGGGGGTATTGAGAAATAAACAACAATGAATTTTAAATATTTCTAATTACCCCTCAGACCAATATTTCATGTATTTATATTGATATATGATAGATTTTTTTTAATGGTAGAGCAAGGACCTTGGGACATTCTGTTCTCCATAAAGCCACATGAAATCTGTAAAAAGAAAAAAGAACAAATCAACATTTTAAGATACTGGAAATTAACCAAATATTGGGAGATAGATGGGAATCATTTTTGAAATAACAATATTAATTGCATGTCACTGAAAACAGTGAACTTTGTCTTAGGACACTTTAACTTTCCCAATTCTATCACCCTACCCTTCAGTTCTATGGTAGCCTCAAAAACATATACAACCTACAATCATGGTTAAATCCAGCAGGTTGGCAGAAACACAAAGGACAGGTGTAAAGTTCCTTCCAAACTCTTTCCCATAGATTTTCCATCATTTGTTCTGTCAATGGATTCCCCGAAAACCCCACTTGTAAGTTTGTCTGAATTTGACTTCATTCAGAACTCAGCCAGTGCAAAGAGCATTTAACTGCATAGTGTGTATTTATTAAAAAGAAAAAAAAAATGGAAGAAATTGTTTGATTTTGTGACTAAGACAGAGAGTTGGAGCTAAAACTACGTTAACAAACAGGTTTAAGGAAATGTAAGGATATGTGATATCCACCAGGGCATTAAGGATCTAAAATATTATGTGTATGTCTAGAGCTGTATACATTACCAGAGCTGAGTTCATGTTCAGGAAAGGCTTGAGAAATCCATAAACTTACACCTGTGGACAACCATGAACTCTTTGCAAGCAGGAAGTAAAGGATAAGGCAGAACTGTCAAATGATTGGCTAGTTTGAAGGTATTCCTCAACTGACACATAGAGCCCCTGGAAAATATAGATTCTGGGCATTTAAGATAATTTATGTCTAATAATTAGCTACCTGTTACACTAAGTACCCAGACACTTCAGTGGTTATAATTGACAAAAAATACAGACTTTACAATATTATTTCAGGTAAGACACTTAACAAATACACCATCACCATCACAGCTCCACACTGCAATAAAATAAACATTTACAAGGAGATAGTTTAATTTCTGAAGTTGTCACATTATTTTAGATATCCAACACAACTTACGAGACATGCAAAAAACCTAAGAAAGTATGGAATATACAGAGAAAAAAAAAAGGAGTAGTAGATAGAATATGTTCCCAAGATAGCTCACATGTAGAATTAATAATAGACTTTAAATCAGCTATTTTAACTATAGTTAAATAACATGAATATAGATGCACAGGAAAGTATGAGAGTGATATTTTGCTAAGTAGAGACTATCGATAAATGAATAGGAAATATCTAAAAGGATCAAATATGAATATTAAAGTAGAAAAATGCAATAATTGAATGAAAAACTTACCAGAGGGATTTAATAGAAGATTTGAGTAAGCAAAAGAAAGAACCAACAAAATTGACTATTGATTAATTGATATTTCCTTTGCAGAACATAAAGAAAAATTGTGATAAATAGAGACACACAGATCTATAGGGCTAAGTAAACATACAGACATATTCATATAATAAAAGTCCTAGAAGGAAAGTAGTATTGAAGAAATAATGACCAAAAATTTTCCAGATTTGATGAAAAATATGAATTTAAACTTCAAAGAATATCAACAAACTCAAATAAAATAAACTTAAAGAGATCTATCTCTAAACACACATAATCAAACTATTTTTGAAAAGACAATCTTGAAAGCAATAAGAAGAACTTCATTATATACAAGGAATTATCAATAAGATTAAAAGCAGGTTTCTTATAAAAAATATGAAAGTTAAAAGACAAAAGATGAAATATCTAAAGTGTTGAAAGAGGAAGAGTTTCTTTTCAACTAATTCAAGTAATAATTTATAGCTAGTAAAATGGGTATTTAAAAAGGAAGAAAAACATTAAGACATCTCCAGATAAATAAAAATTAGGAAAATTTGTCATCATCAGAATTATCTGACAAAAATTATAAAAGAAAGGCTTTCTGGCTGAATTGAAAGAGTACTAACCTGTAAATGAAATCTCCATGAAAACAAAAGGCTACTGGTAAAGTTAACCATATATGCAAATATTTAAAAAAAACTATAAATGTATTTTTTGTTTGAATTTTTCTTTTATATAATTTAAAATACATTAAACCCATAATTATAAATCTGCACAAAAAAAGTTGGTTAGGGAATTTAGCTATACTGCAGTAAAGTTTTGGTATATGATTAAACTGGTGTTAATATAATTAGACTATTATATATTAAGATATTAATTGAAATCCTGAGGTTAACCAATATGAACATAACCTAAAAATAGTAAATTAAATTAAATTAAATGACTAGAAAGTCTACTTAACACAAAATGGATATTAATTGATGACTAGAGAGGGAAAAATGACAGATATAAACCTTACTTATAATTACAATAACTATAATTGGATAAAAATTCAAATAAAAGGGAAAATAACTTTTTAAACTTATGATATAAAAGAAACATACTTTAGGTTGAAAGACTCACTTCAGTTTGAAAAAACAATGTGAAAAATGTATCATGCAAACAGTAACTAAAAGAAATCCGGGTCAGCTAACGTAATTATTATGGTTAATTTTATGTGTCAATTTGACTAGGTTAAGGGATACCCACATAGCTGAAAATGTATTTACTTTTTAGTGTGTTTGTGAGGGTATTTCTGGAAGAGTTTAACATTTGACTCAGTATACTGTATAAAGAAGGGCCACCCTCTAATCCATTGAGGGCCTGGTTAAAAGAAAAAAATATCTCTATTCTGGAACTAGGACGTCTATCTTCTTTTATTCTTCACATCAATTTCACTTATAAATACAGATACAAAAATTCTCAAAACAAAAACAAAACTATGAAACAGAATCTAGCAACGCACCAAAAGAATTGTAAACATAAATCATTCATAAAGTATAGCAACAAATTACCAGTAACCCAGTAGAACATCTTGAAATACTGGCTAAGAACCACTGCACTCAGCATTGGCAGATTTAGTGAATAAAAATATAGCATGCCCAGTTTAACTTGAATTTCACCAATCAATATTTAGATATAATTACAATAAAATATTTTAGACATACTTAAACTAGAAGTTATTTGTAAATTGTAGTTTTCTGAAATTCATACGTAACTGGGGATTTGTGTTTTATCTTCCAACTGCAAGTGTACTACCCAATGATGTTTCAAACTGAAGTCTTTCAACCTAAAATGTTTCTTTTAAGTCACAATCTTTAAAAGTTACTTCCCCTTTTATTTGAATTTTTATCCAGTTATATTATTGTAATTATAGGTAAGGTTCATATCTGTCATTTCACAATGGAGCAAAAGATATTGATTGAATAGACAAATGAATACATAAATAGATGAATGAATTTGCTAAATTTGCATTTAGCATCTCTAATTCTCTGTTCAGTACATTGCATTGAGGCAAATGTCAGCATGTATCATATTTTATATTATCTAGAAATGATCATATGCCCTTAGAGTCAGAGTCATCACTGTTGGCCAAGAGATTCATTTGGCCTGGGCTATACAGGCACAAAGTGTTCTATTTTTAGACTTTTAACCTTAACTATAGATTACATTATTCACAAGGGTGGAAGTGGGGTATAGAGGTGAAAGACAATCTTTATTAAATGGCTTTGAAGTTATATCTCTTCAATAGCATTCCCCACCAATCCTGTATTAGTTTTCTACTGCTGCTGTAACAACTTCCCACAAACTTAGTGGTTTTAAACAACACAAATTTATTATTTTACAGTTCTAGAGGTCAGAAGTATGGAATGTGTCTCAAGTCACTAAATCCAGGTGTTGACAGGGCTGTATCTCTTTTCTACAAAAGAGAGAAAATCTGTCTCTTGTTGCTCCAAGAGACTGCAGCATTCCAGCTACAGCATTGCCCAACCTCTATTTCTATTCCACATCTCACATCTCTTACATTTCTTTTTCTGAATAACACTCCTGACTCTGTTTTTTAAGGAGACTTGAGATTACACTGGGCACACTCCCATAATCAAGTAGCCTGTTCATCTTAGGATCTTTAATCTGCTGAGTCCCATTTGTCACAAAAGGAAATATATAGATTCTGGGGGTTAGGTTGTGGATATATTTGTGGGTCATTAATTGGTCTTCAACAAGCACTATGAGTTAATGTGCAATTATTTTAAACAGCGCCTTTTATGCATGTTAGCTAGTTAAATGTGACTTTTAAAATATACCAACATTTTTACAACTTTGTTATTTCTTGATTTAAAAAAAATATATTTGGAACCTCTAAAAGGCCCTAGTGGAAGCAAAGTGATCTCTTATCTCAATAATGGAAAAAAAAATTATACAGTTAAACCAAACTAGTGGTTTTCAATCTTGGCTGCACATTAGAATCAACTTTCTTTTTTCCTTTGAAGTCCCAATGCCAAGGCTGCACACTGAATTAATTAAATCAGAATCTCTGGAGACTCTATTCAGGCTTCAGTGGTTTTAAAAACTCTCCAGGTGATGCCAATGAGTATCCAAAATTTAGAACCACTGTGCTCATGTGCTCAATTTAGCTTTCCACTGTTTAGCTAGTCTGGATTTTTTTTTTCTTCCTCCACTCCTTCCCTGACTCCTCTTCTGGCCTGTGTTTTTTCTATCTATAAGTTTGTCTTCCTTATTGAAATACTGTATTTGATTGCCTCATATGCAATAAGTCAGGACATATAGATCCTTTGAACACGATCAACACGGCATAGCCTTGCATAGACAAATTTCTTCCAGAAACAAAACCAATGCTCTCCCTTACCCCTGAGAAGTTGTTTGATATCTGCAAGTTCTCCAGCTCATGCTCAGTTTTCTCTCTGTAGAACGAGGGATCTGGAGTAATACTCTGTACGTTCTTTTCTAATTTTTAAACTCCAGAATTTTCAATACAGAAAAGTGAGCCTGGGTCTCTTGGAAAGAGTTCTGGACTTCAGATCAGGTCTGAAGATTAGATGATTTGATTAAAAACAAACTGTTGGTCTTAGATTTGCTTCCTCGGAAGTAGAATCCCAAACCAGGATTTGAGAGCAAATGGTTCATTAGGAGGTAGTCCCAAGAAGCAACAGGAGGGCAAGACAAAGGATTCCGGATGCATTACCAAGATTGGTGACATTGTGGACAATTGGAATTTAATGCTGTTAGGTAACTGGGGATACCAGAACCTAGACCTGAGAGTTTTTGTAGCAGATGGAAGAGGAAGTTGGGGTGAGGGTGCAGTACACCAATGTTTTATTTTTGTCAGTATGGGTTCATCACTGCTCCTGGGGAACTGTTAATTCTCCAGCCTTTCCAGCCTGCTGTGCATAGAGCAGAGAAGTATGGGAACAAGAGAAGTCCTCAGGCAAAAAGATGCAAATACTGACATTTGGATGTCAGGTCAATGTGCACCACAAGGTTAAGGCCAAAAGGGACAGAGGAAGATGCTAATGTGGTACTCTTATTTTTAGGTGGCATTGCGTTGTTTCTTCATACCCTCAATGAAGACATTACTTTATTTGTAGAATAAGAGAATTCACACTTTTGAAGCATACCATGATCTTCTGTATGCTTTGGAAAATCCACTGTATGCAAAGTATGATGGCAAACATTTTTTTTTTCCTGCTAGAAACTTCTTTTGGATATTTTTAGAAATTATAAAAATTTTCAGCTTATCTAGGTAGAATGTAGTTACATTCTGTTTCAGGTCACAAAATGATAAATTTTCTCAATTATTGGGAAATTAGGAAGTAAATTAAAATAAATATTACTTTCAGATAATGACAAATCATGTTGTAGGTGTTGTTGGCATGCTGTGTATCTAGTATACAAGATGTAAGAAAGAAAGATAGACAAAGTGCTGTTTGTTCTTTCCATACCTGGCCTAGATCCTGCACACACATACCAGGAATACACAGATTTATTTTCTCCTCACTGAGAAAACAGTGTTAGCACTGTTGCTCAGGGTTACCAGACCTATGCATACTCTCCAAAGACCATGGACGCTTTCTGATAGCTAACAGACATGAACAGCTGGAATAGGAAAATAAGGATATAATCCTATGAACTTGGCCTACTGAGCTCCCCCCCCACTACATGCTTTATTTTAAAAATGCAATTTACCTGCAACCTACCTGACTTAATTCAATCAAATATGCTAAACATCCCTCAGCAAAAACCTGTTATCTGCAGGAGAATTGAAGACCCCAAAGTCTCCTCCCTACCAACAAAAACAGCAAAAGTTACCCTGAAGGGCAGGGAATTCTGTGATATTGATACTACTGGTTACCAGTGACAGGTTCTGCTCCCAGACATGTTGAAGTATAACATTAGAGAAGCAAGCATATAAAGCAGGGTTTATTTAAAAAAGGGGTAACATAGACTTCTCTCAGGAGGGAAAAGGGGGGGTATAGCCGGTATCCTGGTATCCCAAGAAGCAAGGTTTTTGCCTTTTTTATATTTGTTAAGCTTCCTTTGTTCTTTGGCTCTCTTTCCCTTATCTCTATCCTTCCTGCATACATGAGTAGGCCCAGGAGATGCTCAATGAGATGGCCAAAAGGTGAGAAGCTTATGGGCTGGAGGGGCCAAGGTGAAGTGATCTGGGCAGGAAGGGGGGTAAGAAACAACTCCCTGTAGGGAGGGAGAATCCCTGGGACAGGTTACCTTAGCAACAGGTTGGAACAGGAGCAGGTTATCTTGATAAGATCTGCAGGAAGGGCTCTGAAGGCATTAGCATTTCAATCCCTCTCCAACTTTCTGGACTCATTCAAATTGGCCTCCTTGATCCAACCTGACTCCATTTACCTACCTATACTGACTGCCTCTTTTAATTCTGGCTTCAACATTTACAAAAATCAGATTCCAGAACTCATGAAGATAGTCAAAGTCCCCTAACCATAAAATCTGTAAGAACAAATTCCAATTAGAACCAGTCAGTATGAGCCAAAGTGACCCAGAGTGAGCTTGGCTCTTCCGTGTATCATTGTAATAGTACAATTTTTCCGTCTTGGGGTAAGACCATGTGAAATGAGGACTTGGAAGTCTGATGTGACCTGGCTGTCAATCAAAAGTAAAAAGATGGACATGGGTGGGATTCCCTGAAACTCTCAATAAAACTAGAGGATAGGAGGGACCTGCTGTCCCTCTCTCTGAAAGGACCCCCTGTCTCTCTAAAGAGTGTTACCTTTTTGAGGCTTTTCAAGATGGCAGAATAGGAAGGGTCAATTTCCTATTTAAAAATGCAATTTTCCTGGCTGTTCCATGATGTGAAACCAGGAAAGCAGACAGTTAGCTTCTCTGCAAGGTTGGTGAACAAAAAAGGGAGGGGGATAATTTACTGGAATGTAAAACTGGACATTCAAAGCAGACCAGGCACACAGGAGGTTGGATATAATAAAATAAGGAAAAGTCCCTAGTGACATAGCTATTGCTGCACCCCAGCCAGAAGAACCAGCCAGAAAAGTCCCTCCATGAGCAAAGTGGAGGGATAAGAAAATTAAAGGAATGCCAGCTCCTTTTTTGGGGGGGAGGCCTGAGGTGTGTCTAGATACAGAGCATTTAGAGATTAAGGACATTGTGTGACAAATCTGAAAGGCATGCTGTAGGATATCCGTGTGAGGGAAAAGAAGCCACCATCTCTCTAGGCTGCATGCAGAGGACAGAAGAAGGAACCATTTTGCAGCTGTGGTGTGGGGAATGGCAGCTGAAGGAGCCAATTCCTGGCAAACCCTAGTTTGCCCAAAAATACAGGCCTGACACAAGCTATATCACTTTGATTGGCTTTGATTTATGGAATATTTATGGTTCTCTTGGTAGTTGTGAGCTGGGTAATCACAGGTACTTTTACTCCTTTTCAATCTTAATTAGTAATGTCTGTAACATTCAAGTCACACATCACGTTTTACATAATGATATATAGGTTGCAAAATGGCTAAAAATGACCACAGGGTTTAAAGAGGCAGAACTGAAAAACAGAGAGCTGATTCAGATGAAAAGGAGTTAGTACCAAAGGTTTTCAGCATGGTAGGAACCCAGTGGAAGCACTTGCCGGAGGCATGGAACTTGTTCAAGGTTCTGAGTTGTTCAAGGTGCTGAGTTGTTCAAATAAGGGGAAAGGGTCTGGAGGGCAGACAGGTTCAAAATGGGCCAAGTCAAGCAGGGAGATCAAGCTGAGCTGAAGTCCCATGGGAACTCATGATGAATTCAACAGATAATCTGATAAGATGATGGATTGATGTATGTATGCAACTTTACCATCTTCCTAGGTACCCTTCCTTTTAGGCATTCCAGCTGAGTGGGGTTTGCCTTGATCACTGGGTTGGGTCTGAGTCTGATAAGCTCAAGGGGGTCTGGTTTCTCTGATATCAGTTTGATACACTCATGCACCCATGGTGCTACTGATTTAAAATGATAAGTTCACAGTGTAAGAAATAGAAAGCCTGATGGTCCATTTTCAGAATATAATATTCAGCCTTAATTGAATCCAATTATAGCCATTTTAATTATAGCCTTCCTTTTGCCTTCTCTAATTTTAAAATTAACCAATCATATACATTGTACCCCTGAGTCTTCCAATCAGGGCAAATGGCAGCACTGTGTTAGGTATACAAACCAGCAGACTCTCCACCTGGGAATGCTTGCTAGCTAGGTTCTGGTAGCATGTCCTTCTGGCAGAAATAAAGTTTTGACTTGCCCATCCACTTTCAAGCATGTGTTCAATTTCTTGTGGCACCTCGGTATTTCTAAAAACAGGTAGTAATTTTTATTAGCACTATACATTTATTTGTCCGTTTTTGCCTTATGATTGTGCCATGAAGTAGGTTATTTTTTATGATAATTTCTATATATCTAATATCTGGTGGTTATCTATTTTTTCCAGGCAAGTTACCAAGGCATTCTGCCTTAGCATTTGCAATCAAAATCAACTAGCTCCAAGCAAACCTCTGCTTTATAAAACAGAATAAATCAGGGCAGGGCTAAACCTGAAAACTGCTGTTTCATACAGCCTGGGGTAATTCAGAGCTGGCTCCACACTTAATAAATAGGATAAACTTATCTCCAACTTTAAGTCTCATTTGGTACTCCTGTCTCTCTTGATGTTTATTTAAGGGCACCAGAGTCTTCACCCCGGCCCTGGTAGAAGAGCAGAGTCCATGAGGCAGATTTTACCTAATGCAGATTGGAAGAAATGGGAATATCTAAAGGGGTGGAGATAGTGTGGTGGGGTGTGACATGTACCCCAAATTGGACGAATCCTTGGCTTAAGACCATCAAAAAAGAGCATATATTCAAAGTCATCAAAACCACCCAAGCCCATTTGACCTGCCACAGGATTCAAGCTCCATTAGTGATCCAAATAAGACCAACAGAAGAAAAAAAAAAAAAAAAAACTCAGTTAAGCCCAACTTTAATTATCTACTTATGAATAAATGATACAGTCATTGTCTTAAGTCACTTAGTTTGTCACATAATATATATTAAGAAGCAACCAATAAGTGTTTAATAAGGAAAGATTTGACATTTAAAAATGTTTCACAGGGCTTATAGTCCTAGTTAAAATATCTCAATTTTTTAGTCATAAACTCTTTCTTGCCCATTGTATGCCAGATGTGCCTTGTAAATTTCCTCCTGCTACCCATTGTTTATGATGTTCCTAAACATGGAATGCCTTCTCTGTTCCTCACAGCCTGCCCATGGCAAGCGACTGTTCAACATTGATTTCCTTCACAGCATTTGCCTTGACTAGTCTTCTAAATGATTTCTTCAACCACTCAACCTAGACACTCAAAATATAAGTTAACCTTGGCACTATATCAATCAATCAAAAGTGTTGTCTACACTGTAAGCTTCTTCAGGAAGTTACACCTGCAACTTGTACTGTATTTTCACCTGGTTCCAGATGTATGCCAGTCCACCCAAAAATGGATCTTTGTCTTTTCGATCTCCAAGTACTTACTATTATTATCTACTTATTCTTTGAGCTAATACATGGCAGAAGGGGTAGAACAAAAATCAATGCAAGTGTCTTACCTCTTTGGATGCAAAACTGTGTTGACTCTTTTTCTGATCATTATTAGCTTTATAGTTACCAAATACATTTTGTAAGTTGTGGAGGAATACCAAGGGAGTGTTAATCCTTCCTGCATTGCCAAGTACTGTTGTGTTGATGTCACAGTAGGGGGTTACAGTGGGGTTCAAAAAGAAGGTGGTAGGAGTGCTACCCAGCATGACAAAAGTGAGTACATGTGGAAGACCTTTAGCACCTTTTTGGTACCAGATTCCACTGAGCTGTCTTCCTCTCCACATTCTTAGATTTGTTTCTTTTCTTTCTCATGGCAACACACTTGGCAGGCAGGTTGAAACTTTGGTCCTCATGATAGTCAATAAGGTCAGTTCCATGCCAAAGGATTGTCTTTCATTTTAGTGATCCTGTTTTTTTTTGAAATTCAGGAAGGTCAGGTTTCAGGGATATTACATTTCTGCTGGATGAGCCTCTATGGTCAGTGATAATTTTAAACACCACTCTCTGGTGGGGAATCACTGGCAGCTACTATTGGGATTCAACAGGATCATAACAAGATCTATGCAACACAAGAAGAAAAATGCATGAGAAGTGTCAGTCTACGTTTTCTCCAAGGAATATGCTATAAAATCCAGAAATATTCACAAAGCTGACCTAGGAGAGAACCTGAAAACAAAGACAGAGTTTTCTTAGCCCATTTTAATCCAGACTTTGAAATGGATGCCTCTTGGAATAAGTACTAAAGGATCTCCTTTCAGGCTTTCTCAGTTTCAAGTTCAAGGGTTCAAAGGTGGTGTGCTGGTTAAGCTCATAGGCTTCATTATCAAGATAGTTTGATTCAAAATGCACTTAGTCGTTATCTGTATTATGACTATGAACAGGTCACCTAATCTTTTTTAGCAAGGTTCCTTATCTTCAAACTTATTCTATAGATAATATAACCTGAAGATTACTTCATATATTTTCTGATTAATAATAAACATGCACGGAATGTTCATTTATACTATGGAATATGCCAGCTTGCTTTGGTTGTATAATTGTTAAGAAAATCTTGATGAAGTAATGAGTCTTGAGTCAGGACTTCAGAAATAAACCCTGAGATGAAGAATCACTTGGAAATGATGTGTTATGGAAAGGTTTCCATGAAAGACTGGTGAAGGGGGAGAGAACTTTCCTGGGGCAGAGGAACTGGTAAACAAGGAAGGAAGCCTTATAGGCAAATTCCCAGGGTTAGCCTGACCCCAGGTGTACCCAATTACTTCATCTTACCTCAAGGCAAAGGCACTGGGGTTACATACTTCAGTAATAATCAGTCACCAATAAAAGCTCCTTTTACATGAAGGAAAATCTCAGCCCTTCTGAATCTAGATGTGCAGTAAAATGGCTTTAGTAGCTGAAGAATGCTCCTCCAGTAAAAGGCTCAGAGGTGCCGCTTTGTTAGAAACAAAGTAGACAGAAAGGTAAGAAGAAAGGATTGGGGTTGCAAACTCAGTGGTAGAGTACTTTCCTAGTATGCACAAGGTCCTGGGTTCAATCCTCAGTGTCTTTCTCTTTCTCTCTGCCATTTAGTAGCTATGTTTTTTTTTTGAAATTTAATGAGAGGTTACAAAGCACTTTCAACCAAAACTACAATGCTTCCTGGGCAGTGTGAAATATAATATTCCTAATTCCTAATTCCTACGCACCTGTAGGAATACATTTGAATTGTCTGATCTTTTGCGTTCAGACCTTCAGAACTACTCTAAAGAACATGTGCAGAAAAGCTTTCTTTTCTGACCTTTCCCTTTAATCCGAATTCACTTCAGAATTAGAACCACCCAGAAGAAGACACATGGATACCAAATGATCAACCAAATGTAAGCATGCTGCTCAGAGTTCCTGTGACTCCTGAAAATGTGAAGCACATGTCCTCTTTCAAGTCTCTGTTCTGGCTGGATGGGTGAGGCTTGAGGAACTTGGTCAGTTTCTTTAACCAGAGCAACAATCATTATTATCAACACCCCATCACATGCCACCTTCCTGCCTTGCTGTGGGTACTTTGTTAAATGTTTCACAATCAGAGAATTTGGAATTCAAGTAACTTTGAGATTTAGGTATTATTCCTATTTTACAAATTAAGAAGTGAGCTTTTACTAATAACTGACTAGGAATGAAATATGAAAGCTCAGCTCATTTGCCTTAAGGCTTGTCCAAATTTAGGATATAATTTATACTCCAGAGCTTCCCTAGTGACCAGGCTAGTGTCGGGAATTTACCTGAATATTCTCCCCCTCTCACTTGGCTTCTTTTACCAATTCCCCTCACTGCTTTACCAGTCTTTCCTGGAAGAAGTTTCACAGTAAATCATTGCACATGAATTCTCATCTCACAGGTAGCTGGCTTAAAATACTAGTCTAAAAAAATGATGATGCTCTGATAAATTCCAAGACTAAGGAAAGGTCAGTGCATGACTTTTTCAGATCTCAAGGTTAGTAAGGATGGATATCTACTCTTGAACTCACGTCTGGCTCCATCTTAAATTCATGTTCTGAGCCTACTTTCTACCTTCTCCCAATAAACTGAAGAGGTCATTCCAACAAAATTATGGCATAACCAATAACTTTATAGTATCATGACTCTGATAATTCTCAGCCCGTTCAAATCAAAAACAACTATCTCTTTTCATATGTTGAAGATATTGAGAATTCCCCACAAACCACGCTACTCTTTGAGAGTGTGCAGAATCTGGGCATCATGAGAGGAGGGAGCAAATCCTCTCCCCTATCCCTGCTCCTCCTGTTAGGATATTTATATTGCCTGAGCAGTTTTCTTTTCTTATTTTTTTAATCTCTCCATTGAGGAAATGCTTTAGAAAGTGTGTCACAAGTTGGGAAGGAAATATGAATTAAAGCAGGTACAGAAGAACAATTGGGTCCTATCTGAAAATGCAGATTCTATGAAATGAAGCCCTTGGTTCTCTGGACGCTGCACATGGTATGTGGGAGATGAACAGCCTTGCTGGTCACTTATGCTCATTTTACTCATCCAACCTACTCTGCAAAGTATCTCCAGTTACATGACTCAACTTCAACTGAAAAACATACCTAATGTGAATACCAGAGGAATTTGTTTTTTCTCTCAACCCCTACTTCAATGTTGTTTTTCAAATTGTGTAGCCTTATCATTTGTATTGGTACATTATAATCATACATCATAGTGGTCTTTGTTGTTACATATTTGTACCTGCACACACTAGAACAGCATAATTCTGTTAATGCTATTCTCTAGTATTTCCCATTTCCCTCACCTCAACCTTTTCCTGGTCCTCTTCTATTACACTGGCCAGCCTTATCATTTTTACCATTTAGCACAAGTCTTTGACTTCTCATTAGTGGACTCCAAACACTTGTTATTTGTGCAGAGATTATACCTGTAAATTCAGTCATTAGGCAAATATTGTATGTTATTGTTTATCTTAAACTGACTCATTGTGTTAAAGATGTATAATATGTACACGATATAAACAATGAATGCCACAAGCCACAGTACAAACACTAACCGGAATGAGGCCCAACTCCTTATCTTGGAGTTGCATAGGAAAAGAGCCTGAAACAAGGATTAAAGGCCAGTGTTTTATCTGGGTGCAAACTCAGGCCAGCAAGGGTGAAGACAAAGGGAAGCGAGGCAGGGAAGGGCGGGACAAAAGGTGACAGGAGGCTGTATCAGTTATTGCTTCATGATGATCTGCGATTAGATACAGTGGGTTGCCTGACAGGTGTGCTTGCTTGCTCAGCACCATAGGATATCTAGACAGGTATTATCAATAAGGAATAATCCATGGGAAAGAATAAAATGAGGAAATTCTATTATTCATTTATCCATTCTTCCTGTGTTATAGGTCAAAGGTGATCCCACAGAGGATTGCCTCCCTAGTAATTCCAAGCATAGCACCTTCTCCCAGGAAGACAGACCCCAGGCCCCACAATGTGAAACTTTACACTAATCTACATGTCATGGGATGAGCCAGAAACTCAGCTGAGTGGTGGGCCTCCCATTTCACTAGCAAGCAGCTGAGCAACACAGTCCAAGCAGAGTTGATCCCTTGCATAATAACTAGCAAATTGCATATACCTGAGAATGTGGAAGAGGTCAGCACCAAGGGAATTTGAGAAACACATAAAATATGTCAGATGTTAAACTTTGTAATTAGTAATTGTGACTTACATTCTGCTTGCTGTGGTTTTAACAATAGTTGAATTTTGGTTAAGTGATTTTCTGAGTACTAAGCACTGTGCTGAGCCCAGTTGGTAAAACCGTTTCATTCTGGGATGGGGTGACTGCCTGGAAAAAAGTCTCAATCCTTTATTCTCCTTTACTATACCCCTTTATGATCTTTCAGTAACTTCTCTGAAGACATGGAGTCTATTTCCCCATCACTTGAGTTTGAATTTGGTGAGGAGACTTTCTTAAAACAATAAAAAGCAGAGGAAGTGATTAAGTAAGAGGCCATATGCACTGTTGATTTCTCTTGGTCTCTTGCCACCAGAAAAACAAGGGTAGGAAAGACAGCTGGAAGCCATGTGATAATATGGAACACAGATAAGACACCCGCTGAGGTCATCCTAGAATACCTCACAGTGAAGTGATTAGTTCATGAGGGTGGAGGTTAGTTCCCTTATAACAGAGATCCCAAGAGGCCCCTTACCCCTTCCTCCACTTAGGGACACAGTAATCTCAGCTGTCTGCAACCTGGAAAAACTCCCTCCTCAGAAACCAACTATGCTAGTCTAATCTTGGACTTCCAATCTCCAGAACTCTAAGTAATAAATTTCTGTTGTTTCTAAGTCATGAAGTCTATGGAATTTTTTTTTTAAGTAAACAGAACGAACTAAACCAGATCTGCATAACCAGCACACTCACTAAATATGTGTAAGTTAGCTGAGCAGAGGCCAGATCCACAGAAAACTCCAACTAACCCATAGATTCATAAGCAAAAATACATGTTTATTACTGTAAAGCATTAAGATTCTGTGCATGTATTTATGCAGTATTATTGTAAACATATATTACTGATTTAAAGCTACAACACCACACACACACACACACACACACACACACACACTAATAGGTGTGGAATAGGAAAGGCTAAATGACTTAATCAAAATTACACATTAAACATTTGATTGGAACCCAGAGATATCTAATTCCATGGTTACTGCTTCATTTTACCTGGATCCTTGATTTCTATTCCTTGCTGACTAATGGCTCATAGAGGATAATTGATTATGTTATCGTCCTCTTCAAGATGTTATGCCTCCATCTAATTTCATATTTTGGAATGCTGGGATTTTGTAATCAAGTAAATATTAACTATACAAAATATTCAGTGGGAAGAAGCTATCATAAAGCAAGACAGAGAAAAGACACCAAAGGGAAGAAAATTAAGTACACATTTTTCTTTAAGGGAAAGAAGGCAGGTGAGACTTGGGGTAGAGTGGTATGGACAGTGACCCCATGGGGCATAGCTGGTGTCCTAGATAGCCCCGGTGTGCAGAATGCATAGATCTTTGAGGTTCGAGATTTTACACCTCTTTTCTAGGAAAACTAAAATCTCCAATTTGTTTTGTCTCTTCTGTGAACTCTATTAATCATAAATGGATTGAACTGATGTTTGTACTGTGGCTTATGGCATCAATCTCATGCATTCATTTAAAGCCACACAATAAAGACCACCTGCTCCCAGGGTGTAGACCTGGTAACTATATTCAGTCAGGGGTCTTTGCTGTATTTATCCAGCTGGATTTGAAAAACAAAGCAAACTACATGCAAGGGTGAGGTCAGTTGCAAGCCTGGGCCTCCTGAGGCACAATGGTTTATGTCTCAGCCATTTCCAAGTGGCAGGGGAATGTGGGCCTCATTCCCATTAGTGTTAATGGAGCCAATCAAATGAATCCACCACATATCAATGTGTATTCTCTCATGTTTTGATATCTTAATGCACAAAATTACATCTCTAGGGAAAAGCTTGCCTCCTCTTAAGTGCTCCCAATTCCCATTAATGCTAATGGAATAGACACACACACACACACACACACACTTTTGCTCAGAAAAGTGGGCAAAATATGGAAGATGATTAGGTTTGGGGAGTGTCATAGGAGACTGACAGAAGCTGCAGAAATTATATAAAATGATCTGTCTTTCCATGCTCACTTAGGCAGTTTCATTATACATAGTCACTTTTTTTTTCAGAACCATCAATAAATAATTGGCCAGATTGTCCTCTAAAGGAGCAAAAAGCTGATATTGATACATGTTTGAGATACTCTGTGAGATATGGGGTATATTTATAAAGAAAGGGAGTAGGAAGGGCAATGGAAGAGTCCCAGATATTCCTGTGAGAGCACCAAGTTGGGACAGCCAGGAGGAAGGTAAAGAAGAGCAGAGTGTTTGGTCATCTGGCAGCAGGCTGTCCATGGGTATGTGAAGTGCAAACTGAAGGTTACACTCTGCTGGAGAAGCAGTGCGAGCTAGAAAATTGCCCACTACTCTCCTGCCTGCATTGCATGATAAGCAATTCTGGCCTCTCCCTACGTTTTTTATTTTGTAAGGAATTCACTGATGTAAGTTCATATATGGTCTAAGGTTATTTAAGTCATGAAGTCTACGGAATTTTTTTAAGTAGGCTGAACCTGCCAGATAAAAATTGTAAAACTTAGAGATAAAGCCATGTGATCAGAATACAAATGAATATTAAAACCAGTCAACCCTTATTTGGCCTCTCCATAGGTTTAGCTAATTTTTTTTTCCTGTTGGACTAGAATTGTGTCCTTTTGGTAACCTTCTGTAGTTTAAGAAAGGCATATCTAGGGCAGCTACACTTGTAGGCATCACAAGACCATCACTTGCATGTGGGATTAGAAAGATGCTGGGAGGGACCCTTAAGTGATTTAACTCCAGGAACTTGAGTATCTAAAAGTATCATCAGATGTGTTATTTGGCATCAGCCCTTACTCTGTTTGTTTTAAATGTAGAACAGAGAGTTTTGGGAGAGGTAATATATTCTTATATCACAGTTAACACCTTTGAGAAAATAATTTCATCAGAGACTACTTGGACCTGATTCAGAGGACCAAGGATGCTTCAAGGAGGGAGAGAAAATGAAGGAAATGACAGGAAAAGAATGAGGAAATGGAGAAGGACCAAAATGAGCTTTGTCTACTTTCCCTTTATAGAATTTGGAAAAAGTAAATTTGCTATTGAGTTGGGTGCACACTGTAGGAGGTGTTCTTCCTTTGGGCAGTGCATCTTAACCTTTTAGGGATGAGAATTACAGATCTACTCTGAGACCCTCCTGAAAGCAATGGACTTCCTTTTGCACACTCACATATGGTTGCAGGGAATCTGGGATGTTCATAGGACCCCTGGTGTCCATCCCTGTACCCCAAGATCAGAGATGCAGTCAAACATATAGAATTCAAACAGGATCTCTTCCAGGATGATCAAAGACATTAGTTCACAAAGAACAATAGTGTGGGGTCTCTCATTTCTAATAATCCCATATGACATGTGAATTTTGTGTAATAATGGGACTGAATAGACATTCTTTGGACTTACTGAAATACTAAAATACTAAAATACTCTGATACAAGTTGCAAGACTGCTTGTTGAGAATGTTAAATAAATAGTGTGGGCAAGGATGAGGTTTAAGTTGGTAGACCTGTGTAGTCACACAGAAAGATTTTGAAAAATATTCAGGTCCTCTATCCTACTAAACACAGCCTGTCTTCATGGGTGTTATAGTGTTGTGTGTGGTATTAGGATCGGTTAAGCAAGAGAGAATCAGTAGGTCATTATTAGCATTCCATTAAGACATACTTTAATATTATACCTTTGGGGGTAGACATAGTAGATGACTGTATTTTTAAACCTTCTGAAGGACAAAAATGCATTATTAAATCCTTTATTTTGTGGATCTTCAGATATATGAAACATCTCTATGGTATGTGGCTGATATGATTGTTTTTAATTGTTGGTTAACTGTCACATATTGGGAGGAAGGTCGCCAAAAGTGTCCTGGTGTAGATATGAGATGTCCCCCCAAAAGTTCATGTGTAATACAACACAAGAAAATTTAGAGATGAAATGATTAGGTTATGAGAGTCTCAACCTAATCAGTGGATTAATTCCACTGATAGTGATTAACTGGCTGGTAAATGTAAGCAGGTAGGCAGCAACTGGAGGAAGTGGATCACTGGGGGCATGCCTTTGGAGTTTATATTTTATCTGTGGTAAGGAGAACTTTCTCTTTGCTTTCTGATTGTCATGTCCTGAGATGATTTTCTCTGTCACACACTTCTGCCATGATGTCCTGACTCAAGTTGGGCACAGAGCAATGGAGTTGGCCAGCCGTCTTTGGACTGAGACCTCAGATCAATGAGTACCAAATATACTTTTCCTCCTTTGTGTTGTTCTTGTGAGGTCTTTTGATAACAGCAACAGAAAAGCTAACTAAAATAAAAAGTGAGCAAATGCTAATTCCTCAAATATATCAGCCTTTGAGTTTGTAAGACACAGATTACTATGTCCTCTATTATTGCAGTAGAAACTTTCACTTTAGCTCCATATTTCCTGCAGTTGGGGAATATTTCATTGAAAAAATGAGCATATCAGACAGAATGACATCTTTACCATTTTATTTATTCATTTTATTTTTTAAATCATTATTTGAAGCTTGATGGTGGTAATCAAGGCAAGATCTGAGTTATGTTATACTTTTACTTAAACCAGGTGAGTTTTTACTCTTGAAAATCAAAGCATATCTGCTAGTAGCACCCCAAAGCCTCTTTAAGTCCCCCTTATAATTTGGTTCCATCATTTCAGGTTGACCAATTGCTTGAAGTGATAGAAAATGGTACAACTGAGATAAGGACCCCGATCACAAATTCATTATTCTTAACTGTGCTTACAAATTATTGTGTCTAACAATCTGCTTTATAAATGACTGCTGCAGAGCTCTGATTATTTCTTTAGCTGTGAGACTATATCCAATTTGTGAAAAGATTGGTCACCATTGAATTCTTTTTCTGTAAAGGTTTTCCAGTTCACATTGGACTCTTTCCCAAGGACATTTAATCATGTCCCATGGAGAAATAGGGACTTCCTTTAGGTTATAGTTAAGTAGTTACTTGTCAAGCATTTTCCTCATTTATTCTCTTTTTCAGCATCAGTCTAAACTCCCAGATGCTCAACATCAACATTAGCCAGAGCTAATAGGGAAGGAATTTATGTAGGCAACTCTGGTGATAGGTTGTCTAAGAAGGAGGGCACTCATTTTCTTAAATTCCAAGGCACTTTTCATAAGAAAGGTGTCTATTTGTTCATTCAGGGTGATAACCTGATTAGAAAATGACATTCACTGTAGTTTCTCTGTTAGTCCCTCTCTCCTTGCTTGGCTTCAGATGTAGGAAAATGACAGATGATGCATAGTGAAAACCATGAGGTTTGATCATCTTGTAGAGATCAATTTTGAATATCTAGAAGTGGGGTAAGAACATCTGATGGTTATAGTACAATGTGATCTGTTAACCTCCATCAACTCTCTCTCAGATATCATCTGTCAATTAATGCTGTTTATGAAAAGTAGTCAAGTTCACTGGAAAAGATGGTAATGAAGGATCTATTCTGTACACGTGATATTACCAATTGTTGGTAAACTTAGATAAATGTCTCCAAAGAGATAGTGGCCAGTATGAAAGAAGCTTGCAATACTAAGCATGTCTATAAGTGTGTTCAAAATGAAGTTCCCATGTAAATCACACTGCTCCTTAATAATAAGAACCTGATGCCTCATACCCCCTCACACATTTTATGGCTATACCCAGGTATTATACTGTAGACTGCTGGCAAAAAGATCCAGTCCATGTTCAAGTTCAAATGCTTAATTTGGGTTCATGTGAACCACACTGTGCTTCTGACATGTCTTCCACTGCATTGCCTCTAGGAAATTGTTGGAATTATAGAGTGGGCTGAGTCACAGAGAAGACATTCAGCAATGATCTTCAATAGGCAAAATAAATGACATTTCAGAAAATCAGATATGAAGAAAGGGAACTTGCAAGATCACCACATTTAGGACCACGAATGCAGCAAAACATTCAAGCCGATAAGCAGCCAGGTGTCTTTGTTTATTGCTGCCACATGTACCTTTGAACATTCTCCCTTCTAACTTTCTGCTTTGGTTTATGAAGAAGAAACTGTGTTTGAATTGTGCCTAATTAAGATTCTGAGGGATTCTCCTCTAAATAAAATGCACAGTGGAGCTTGGCGGATCTACATATGGCTTAAGCACCTTTGTTCTTTAGGCTCCACTTTGTCTAGTTATCATTGTTGTCACAACATTAAGGTCATTGCCTTTTGGGTCTCTGCAGAAATACATGTTAGCAGTTGTGAATTAGGATAACTCTGAGAATTCAATGCCAAACACAGAAAAGGTATATTTCTTGCTTATGTGGTATCCAATGAGTGTCCAAGCAACACCCCCAAGGCCACTGTCCTTGGTACAGCAACTTCTTGTTCAGGGCTGATTGCGTGCCATAACTATTAGCTACACTATCAGAAAGAGGTGACCTCCCTATTTATCAAAGCAGGTTAGAGAAACTGGAGAAATCTGTGTGGGCTTTTCCCTGAGAAGCTTGAAGTTACAAACATCTCTGTCCTTTGGCCAGAACCGGTCAATCGTGTCCCCCCCCCCCAGAAAAAAAGAGGTAAGGGCGTTTCTTCTTCCTATGCCACTAGAACCAGACTTGGGTGAAGTCTCTAGAGTGAGATTTATAATCTGCAAAGTAACATTTGACTCATGTTAGAAAAATATCAAGCCTCCAGCTTTAAATTCTTCCTCCTCATATTATAATCCCAGGGTGCTACAATGCTACAGAGGGAGAAAGAAAAGGAGTTGCATTTCTTTTTTGTGTGTGTACAGGATGAGTGGAAAGGTACAATGGCTGATGTTCCCAGGTCATGATTTATTGGTTCAGCCCCAGCGACTGCAGTGCTGCGGTCCTGCCTCCTTCCAGGACACTCAGCAACACAGCAGGCCTTTTAAAGAATCCCAACTGACTCTCACGCTAAACAGAGAAGAAGGGAAGGTGTCATCCCAGGGAGCTCTGGTTGAAATGGAAATCTGGTCAAACCAAAAATAGACCTCTCCTGGGGGTTGTCTTTAAAAAGGAATGCAGGGCTCAGAAGTTCTGGGTGACATATGTTGAATCATTTAGATTTTGTTTCCCTCCACAGTTTAGTCAGAAAGTAAATGGTTTTGAAGCAGTTAAAATATAAAACATAGAACTTTAACTCAAAATGACAGTTTAGGAATTTCTCCCAGACCAGACAGCCTGAGTATGTCAGCCCAGGCTATTTTTCATTTCTCCTCTTGCTCCTGGCATGTGTGTGTGTGTGTGTGTGTGTGTCCGCATGCATGCGTGCACACACACACACATACACACATTTCTCTAAGAGTCTATTAAGTGGCAATCCTATAATATCCTGCTCTATTATTGTCCCTCCTCTCTCCCAACTCATCTGGTTATGCTCTCTGGAAATGCGTATCTAACATTTTTTATCTGTTCTTTCTATCTATAGGACGTTCAAGGTCCTCTTTCAAAGTGCTCAGCTCCCCAAGGCTTTCTCTGCATGTGTTCCATGCTGTGCAATTATCACTTTGTAAAATACCGTCCTTTTCTTTAGGAGCTCCTCTAAGTGGTTGAGGACTTAATCACACACTGACTTGTTCAATAAGTGTTGCAAGTGTGTTAGTCATGTCTTCCGGGAGAGGTCAATTGGTCCTCCACACACCATTTCTCTTCTGGACTCAGCAACGCTGACTTGATGTAGTTTAGCTACTCGGTAGCTATTTGTTGGTTGATTGCATAACTGTGCACACTAACTCAAATGAGTAACATGATTTTTCTGAAGCATGTTGGGTTGTACCTGAATACGCTCTCTGGGCATTCCTACTGATTGGTCTTCTCCATCCACTTCCAAATGACTGCTAGGGCTCAGTCCTTAGGGAGTCTAGGGGGTAAGCCATAAAATGTGCTGTTCCTACCCATGTTTTGGTTGAGACCCCAACTCATTGCTGTCTCTAGGATTTTGGGGGGAGGGCTGTAGATTGTATGACCATTCCTAATTCTTCACTCTTTCCTATGGTTGTTTCCATACTCCTTTGCTGTATTATTTTCCATCTTGTCCACCCATACAACTTGCTTTGAACAATGGAACATTAACATGTGTATCATGTGCAAAGGACTTAAATATGCTCTGTAGCTTTTACAGCCTCTTTTGACTTCCTGCCGGCCCTTCAGAGGGATACATGGCAAGGGTTAGCTGCAGTGCTGAGGCAGCCACTGCAGGCAGGGCTTTTGCATGAGTTTGTATGATTACACTTGAAAGGTTTCAGACATGTCACTAGGAGTTACAGGCATGAATTTATTAAAAGGGATGGGAAAAGGGGAAAAGGGGTACTCTCAAGAGAGGGAGTGGGTCTTAGAGAGGAGAAGGATGGCAGAACCCTCTTACCTTCCAGTTTTAGTAGGGGCCCCAGGGAAGTTTCCAGAGAGTCCTACCCAAGTCCCTATGTTTTTAACCAACAGCAGAATGGCAGCAAACATTCAAGTCCCCACTGTACATAGTAAAGATTCAGGACAAAGCTAGGTCACTTTGGCCCATGCTGACCAGCACTAATTTTAATTTGTCCTAACAGATTTTATGGTTAGGGTAAATTATCCTTATCTCCCTGAATCCTGGGATCTGCTCTGTGTAAGGGTCATAAAAGTCCCCCCTTCCAGGTTAAATCATGTTTTTTCTTATTGGCATTTTGGGTCTGCATTTCTCCCATAGATAACAGATTGTTTGCTGAGGAATGTAACTTATCCTATCGACTTAAGCCAGGCAGGGCTGAGGTGAATTGTTTTCTAAAAGAAAGTGTTTGAGGGTGTGAGGGTCAAAGCAGTGAGCCCAGTTTCCAGAACTATTTCCTTAACCTCATGTTCCCACCTCCCATATCTGTCAGTTCCTGATCAAGAGAAACTGGTTCTTTGTATCTCCTTTCAAAATAATGAAAACATACAGAACAAACTTAAATGTGATCAGAAGCTGAGGTCTATCTGCATTCATGTGAATCAGGTAAGTACAATCAAGATTAGCCAATTTGGGGCTGGGGATGTGGCTCAAGCAGTAGCGCACTTGCCTGGCATGCGTGCGGCCTGGGTTCGATCCTCATACAAACAAAGATGTTGTGTCTGCTGGAAAATAAAAAAAAAATAATATTAAAAATTCTCTCTCTCTTAAAAAAGAGTTTTAAGATTAGCCAATTATTTTCTTATTCTATCCTAATAGAATAAATAAGCATTTTTATAAGCCAATGAGATGGGGGATGGTATATTATCACAGTTGGAATCTAATAGAAGGAGAGATTGGGTGGTGAGATATTTAGGGTACAGAAGCTTTAAAGAAAAGTTGTAGGAAAGTAGTAATGGTTGGTTTTGAAGAAGTATACAAAACAGGGAAGAAGGCAGGGTCCTTAACTGGAAAAGCACATGGCCTCCTATGGATGAGCAGGTGGAGTGTCTGCCCAATCACACTGTCACTTCTATGACAATCCTGCCTGCAGACGATCTCCTTGCTGTCACAGTGGCAAATGGCACTTCTGGAGCATCATTCCAAAGATGCACTGTCATAGTTTAGAGAATGAACTTTGGAGTCCAGCCCTCTGGGTCTCCTTCTTGGCTTTGTCACTTTGCTGATTATCTGCCCTTGTCATTTAGCCTCTTCATGTCTCAGTTTTCTTTTCTGGGAAATAGAATAGTTATAGAATAAAGGAAATAGAATAGTTGTAGAATAAAGAACCCAGGGCCTCACATGTGCTAGGCAAGTGCTCTACCACTGGAGCCACATATATGAGGTTACCTGTGAGCTTTTCATATATGGCCCTTATTATGTTCAAATATTTTCCTTCTATTCAGATCATTGAGCATTTTTAACAAGAATCAGTATTGCATGTTGTCAAATGCTTATTTCTTCATCTATTAAAAGAATTTTCCATTTTATACTTTATTCTGTTATGTGGGACATTGCATTAATTGATTTTTCATGTATTGAAATATCCTTGCAACCTAGGGATAAAAGTTCACTTGGCTATGGTGTATGATCTTTTTCTTGTACTGTGTTGAATTTGGTTTGCTAAAATGTTCTTGAGAACTTTTGTATCTGTACTCAATAGGTTATGGGATATTGTTTTTGTGTGGTGTTTTTGACTGGCTTTAGTATAAAGATAATGCTTATTAATTAATTAAGGTATAGGTAAATGTATTAAAATTGAGGTTGAAAGTATTCCTGCCCCTTCAGTTTTTTTCAGAGTTTAGGAGGGGTTTGTATTAATAGTTTGCATGTTTGATGAAGTCAAAGTTATCTGATCCTAGGCTTTTGTTTGTTGGGTGTAAATAACTTTCTATGTGGAAATATATAGAAAAGTTGAAGAGATAGTGCACAATGAACACACAGTTTTATCTATTGTTACATTTTGATCAATTTGTTTGTTTCTCTCTTGTTTCTTTCTCAGTATACATATATATATTTAAATATAAAGATTTTTTTTTTCTTTTTAGTACTGGAGCTTGAACCCAGAGCTCATTTACTACTGAACTGCATCCTCAATTCTTTTTGTTTGTTTGTTTTTAATTTTTCATTTCTTATTTTGAAACAGGATCTTGCTAAGTTTGTTTAGGTTGGCCTTAAACCTGTGATCCTCCTGCCTCAGCCTCTCAAGTTCACTGGGTGCATGAAAAACATGCACCACTGCACCCCACATAAATATAATTTTCTAAACCTCGAGAGAGAGCATGTAGGTTTCACACAACACAGCTGTTTACTTCTAGAGTTGTAAGTGAACATTTCCTAAGACTAAGGATCTTCTTTTGTATAACTGCAGTCAATTGTAAATTTCAGGACGTTTAAAATATGCTTTTCCTTCTAGTGCATTATCTAGTCTCGGATCACACATTTCATTTAATTGCAATATCTCTAGTTTTCTTTAATCTGGAATTCTTCTTTAGCCTTTGTGATTTTGACATTGACATTTTAAAATAATACAACTACTTTTTCTTTTTTAAATTGAATGCTTCTCTTTTGAGGATTCTGAGAGTTCTCCATGACTGGATTGAGATTGTGCATTTTCATCTGTAACATTGCATGGGGATATAGTGCCCTTATCCAGGTATCAATTCGGGGGGATACAATGTCCATCAAGCCCTCAGTAATGATGTTGATTTTGGTCATTTTGTTAATGCATTATTCAAATACTTTTCCCTTAAGGGTTTGTCCAATTTATCTACAGTATAGTTAGTATGTTTCTTTTTGCAACTAATAAAAAGTCTGTCAAAGGCACTTAAAAGCATACAACTATCTTTTTCCTCATCAAAATTGCTGCATAAATTTGGCTTCCTTTGATATTCATTGCTTGATTGAATCTTTGCTATAGTGGATGTGAAATAATGATCTTTTAACTCCAACTTATCAGCTACATCTATCAATCACTAATTGGCATTCTGTTTAAGCAAGAGATTTCCTTCTCTCCTGCTTACTTATTGGATTTTCTAGCTATATTTGGTACTGAATTATGGATTACCATCTTTAAATATTGTGTTGCTCAAATTGTACTCTATTTGTCTAGCAAGAACTCCTTTAAGCTAACTCCTGTTGTCTTTGTGATAGCATAACTTTGTGGGCTTTTTCTTTTAAATATTAAAAAAAAAAAACCTTTCTAGTGTAACAAGCAACAGTGGACAGACACGACACTTCTATGGTCAAGTGACAAAAACTCACAAGCTTGTGAAGTGATCAACTCTAGAACTGTTACCTTCATTAATTCAAGCTATTAACGTGACCTTTATTGAAATTTGCTTATCAGTTACCCAGAGCTTATCTAAAAATCCTTCTCTTAGAAATAGGTTTGATTGATTCAAAATATTTGCACCAAAGCTTGTCATATTCTTATCCAGTGCTCACTCTGCTTCTGGGCTCAGGTGTTTCCTGCAACTTGAGATCAGTGGATGGTTAAGCTCAAATGTTACTAGGCAACAAAGACTGAGACTCATAGATTCTGACAAGAATATATTCTGACCATGATGCTCTATGGGGGAAAAATGAAGCTGGAGCTATAAATGGAGGAAGGTTCAGAGAGCTCATACTCTTTTGGCAGCCTTCTTGCTATCTAAGATCCTGGTCCAAGATGTCCCATTATTGCTGTCAGTAGGAGCATATTCTCTGCCAACTCATCCTCAGGGGAGAAAACAAAGGATAATTAAAGAAATGACAAATCACCAAAATGTCTTTTGTTTGAAATATCCTAGGATATGGTTATTGAAGGTCAATATTCAAACCCAAATGTAATGGGCATTGGTGCTTTCTCTAGATTGCCTGTACAAGGACAGCATACACATATCCACTGCCATAACCATTGGCATCTACAGGTCGCAGCTCCTCCCTCCTCTAGAGGGTTACCATAAACCATTGAGAACTTCCATGGAGGCCAGAATCATTTGACACTTGGCCCCAAGGTAATTTGAACCTAGTGGTGCAAGAAACCTCAAATTGGGACCTTTCCTCTAATTTGGACCAATCCTGTAGTATACTTTATGCTACACAGATCCCCCCGTGGGATCAAGTAGAGGGTCTACTCCAGAGGAGCCCACATTTTTGCTTAGCTAGTTCCCTGGTCCCATCTGCTTTTTCCTTCCCTTTGAGACTTCTCCTGATTGTACACTCACTAAATCATATGCCTTGGAACACAGATTCTTGTGTCAAGTTCTGCTTCCAGGGAATCCAACCTAAAAACTGCATATGTCAAAATAACATGGGAAATATTTTGAAGTTATAAATAAGTCTCATATGTAAGTGATTTTCAGAATAGGCAGAAACACATATCTTTGACATGAGGCATTTGAAAAAAATGGGGAAAAAGATATTTTAAACCATTCTTTGAAAAAAATTTTAATTGATTTTTTTAAAAAATAAATGACAGCAGAACGCATTACAAACCATTCTTTAATATATAAAGTACTGATGTTCATTTAAGAGAATCACCATCTCCTGACCATACTGGTTGAAAGTCTCTTTGACTCTTTTCCTTCTGAACTGCCTGCAACCAAAAGGCAACCTCTGACTGCAGAATCCCTCACTTCTGCAGCCCCCTTTACACTCCCATTTAGGAATAGTATGTTGCATTCCTTACGTGTTCTTCTCCAGGCCCTGACATATCCATCATGCAAACCACCCTCTGACTCAGGGCTCCTGCTGGTGTAAGTTCACCTTCTTCCGGACGCCCTAGTCTGCCAGGTGCCAGGGCCTCTCCTCTGTTGTACTAAGACACTGAAAATTATCTGTGTTTTCCACCTTTCTTGCCTTTGAACTTGATTTCTCTCCACTGAAATTGTTCTCCCTCCACCATTTTTTTTTTTTTTTGCATCTTGAAATCCTGTGAAAACTCAGTTAAGTTGCTTTTATTTCCAGGAAATCTTCTAAGACTCCTGAATCAAAACCAGTTTGTCTTTCTCCCATATTCCCAGAGGTATTTACTTGTTTCTCTAGCCTGTTTCCCATATGTTACTTGTCATTTTATTACAGTGAAGGCATGTAACTTCTGCACTGTACTATCAGGTGCTTCAGAAAAGTTCCCTTATTCCCTTCTATTCCCATCTCTTCAGCCTGCTTTGTGCCTGAACTGGGAAGTTTGACCACCAGCTTGCCTACATCCTGCATGGTCTGCAAAAAATAGGTACAGAGAAGACTGTCTGCCTTAGATGATACTCCAAGTCATTCCATATTTGTGCATCATACTTTGCTTCTTGAATCCCTGGCTTTGAGCCTCACCCTTGCTTTTCCTGCTCCTTGCCTTTCAAATTTAGTGACCATGACCACTTGTCTGTTTGAACTTCCTTATCTGGTTATAGCTTGGCTCTGGGAATAAGAGATTTTGATACTCCCTGAAGCCTTGAATAAGAGTCGCTTTCCCAACATAGATACCTACTGGAGGATTCAATAAATATGTGTGTTCTGGAGCCCTTGCGAATACTCAGCCCTGTTTGCTCTCAACAAGTATTCAGTCTATCAATATAATTTCATTTCAAGCATCCTTTGAGAAAAGCAGAAAGGCGAGGGCTTATCTGCTGCTCTCTCCTCTACAGCTGTCTCTTTAAGGGAAGGCAATGAGCCCCAGACTGTCCCTTGAGTTTCTCTGGTCAGCTGCCCTGTTGGGTATGGGGGATACTGAAGCTCTTCAAGTCATCTCTGCTCGCCTCCAGTTGCCATAAATCTTCCCACCTGTGGGCATGAGAAGAGATTTCCATCCTATTAAATTCTGAAACTATTGAGAACTCTATGGACACAAATGACAGAATATGCAATTTGCCCAGTGTGAACAGAACAGGGAACTTATTTGTTCTCATAATTGAAAATTCCAGGTGGGTCTGACCTTAACTACTCCAAGCCTCAGTCAGACACTCTAACAGCATTTCCAGGCTTCTGTGTCTTTGCATCCTTTGACAGCCTTTTCCACCATATCAGATTTAATCTCAGCATGGCCATTCCACACAATAGTACTAGTTGGCCACCAAAAGATCAAGATTTACAATCAATCAACAAGAACATGAAAAAAATGCTCACCATCTCTAGCAGTCAGAGAAATGCAAATCAAAACCACCCTAAGATACCATCTCACTCCAGTAAGATTGACAGCCATTATGAAGTCAAACAACAAGTGCTGGCGAGGATGTGGGGAAAAGGGTACTCTTGTACATTGCTGGTGGGACTGCAAATTGGTGTGGCCAATTTGGAAAGCAGTATGGAGATTCCTGGGAAAGCTGGGAATGGAACCACCATTTGACCCAGCTATTGCCCTTCTTGGACTATTCCCTGAAGACCTTAAAAGAGCGTACTACAGGGATACTGCCACATCGATGTTCATAGCAGCACAATTCACAATAGCTAGACTGTGGAACCAACCTAGATGCCCTTCAATAGATGAATGGATAAAAAAATGTGGCATTTATACAAAATGGAGTATTACTCTGCACTAAAAAATGACAAAATCATGGATTTTGCAGGGAAATGGATGGCATTAGAGCAGATTATGCTAAGTGAAGCTAGCCAATCCCTAAAAAACAAATGCCAAATGTCTTCTTTGATATAATGAGAGCAACTAAGAACAGAGCAGGGAGGAAGAGCAGGAGGAAAAGATTAACATTAAACAGAAACATGAGGTGGGAGGGAAAGGGAGAGAAAAGGGAAATTGCATGGAAATGGAAGGAGACCCTCATTGTTACACAAAATTACATATAAAAGGTTGTGAGGGGAATGGGAAAAAAACAAGGAGAGAAATGAATTACAGTAGATGGGGTAGAGAGAGAAGATGGGAGGGGAGGGGAGGGGGGATAGTAGAGGATAGGAAAGGTAGCAGAATACAACAGTTACTAATATGGCATTATGTAAAAATGTGGATGTGTATCCGATGTGATTCTGCAATCTGTGTTTGGGGTAAAAATGGGAGTTCAAAACCCACTTGAATCTAATGTATGAAATATGATATGTCAAGAGCTTTGTAATGTTTTGAACAACCAATAAAAAAAAAAGATTTACATCTTATTAGTTTGGTCACCTTGGAGGAAAGAGAGTTCCATCTATACAAATTTGGGCCTGTATTGTTAGACTCTTGGGATTTACAAGCTAATCTTTGAACCAAACATATGGGTCCCAGAAGTAGACTATACGGATTACACCGGTGTGAGTCAGGAGGCTCTGTCTGGAGCTCAGAGAAGAGGCTGATTCACCCAAGCCATGTGGACCAAAACTGAGGAAGAGGTTGTTCTACAAAGAAAAAGTAAATATATCATTCTAGAAGAAAGGGAGGTGGATACTGGATGTCTCACAGTAGCAAACATCCACAAGAGTCCTTCTCACCTGTACTTACTCAGGAGATCAGTGGCTATTACAAACCTAAGTCTCAGGGAATTCCTCATAGGTAGAGTCACTGGACTGGGCATTGGCTTGGCCAGTGTCATTCTGTGGCTTTGAGCAAATCAGTGACAGGCTCTGATAAATAATAAAAAAAAACTAAAGCAATTGATATTGAAACCTTTTATGTGCAAATTTCATATTCCCCAGAGGGTAAGAATATTTTACTTACTTAAGATGTCAATTTGCATTTGTTCTCTATTATCTCTTTTCTCTGTGACTTCCTTCCCTAATCATATAGTCAGGCTATTTGAATTTCCTTTCCTCGAGTATTTTTATGGGGCTGAAAGAAGTTTCATAAAATGTAGAGACTTTGCTCTTCATTGTGAAATCCTAGAGGAAGGATTCTAAGTATACTGACAGGATGAAGAGAGAGCCTATGGAAACACTAAGGACTAGAAGTTTTCTTCAGTTGGGCAGGCTGCTGAGGACGTGGAACAACTCAGCCCTCTTGGTCAGGGAAATGTAGTGGTCCCCTCTTATTCATGGTTGCTATTTCTAACCCAGGAACAAAAATATTAAATGGAAAATTCTAGAAATAAACAACCATTAAGTTTTAAATTGCATTTTGATTAGCATGATGAAATTTCATGCCCGTCCCTCTCTGTTCTAACCTGGATATGAATTATCCCTTTGCCCAGTGTGTCCACACTTATATGTTACCCACTCTTCTGTCACTTATCAGGCTTCTTGGTTATAATATCAATTATTATAGTATTTCAGAGGTATGTTCAGGTTAATAAGTTAACCTTTATTAACTTAATAATAGCCCCAAATAGAAGAATAGAAATTCTGGCAATTCAGATGTGCCACAAAGAAGATGTCAAGTTCTTCAGGTGAAAATAAAATTTTGAGAAAGGGTGATAGCTCATTTGCAGAACTTTTATTACAGTATATACCTCAATAAACAATATGTTATTAGTTGTTAATTTCTTACCGCCTAGTTTAAAAGTTAACTCAATTATAGGTATGTTATTATGTATAAGGAAAAAAATAGTACAAAAAGGGTTCAGTACTGTCTGTGGTTTTAAGCGTCCTGGAGTTAAAGGATGTATCCCCAATAAATAAGGAGCAATTGATCTTGATGCACCTTGGGGAATAAATACTATGGGAGTGTCTGGGATGACAGAAGACACCGGGGTGGGAGAGGGAGCACTCCCCAAGACTATATGGAATAAGTCCTTGAGAAGTTTGCAAGGTAAGGAGGAGCAATTGCAAATGTTTACTTTTCTTCCATACCAGCAAGATGGGGATTCGAAGGAAAGTTAATGTTGATTTATGGAAATATATACTTACCTATATGAATTTTATATTGAAATTATTGCCTGATGTTAACTAGCAAGGAACCCAGATCTTCAGATCTTTCCACCAATTGAGGAGCAAGAGATGATCCGCAACTTTCCTCCAATCAGCCATGGCCCATCCCAGCCACCTCACCCTAGAAGAAGCTTATAGAAGAGCACCCCCAAATTATGTATCTTCACAGGGCAGGAATAGTCACAATAAAGTATAGCATAGCTTGTCTACGATCAGCCAACTATTTGGAAATCTTTCTATCTATAGATGTAGGCTCCAGACCTATCCAATAGAACTACCTAATATTTGAGAAGATAAAATATTCTATAATACATTGTGTCTAATATAGTAGCTATTTGCCATGTGTGGCTATTGAGCACTTCCTACCATGAATGAGGCTCTCAACCTTCAGTTCTGTTTTATTGTAATTTAAATTTAACATAAGTAAGCACATGTGAATAATATCTATAGTATTGGATAGTACAGAGTTAGAGAATAATGGAGATCAGGGACCATATTTTCAGAGGATAAATTCTACTCTAATGATGAAGCATATTCATTTCCTTTACGTGTGTGTGTGTGTGTATGTGTGTGTGTATAATGGATATGCTTCTTCATTAGTAGAAGTATATATATATATATATATATATATATATATATATATATA
>NW_026000026.1:37109961-37119721 GCF_001458135.2 Marmota marmota marmota
TATATATATATATATATATATATATATATATATATATATATATAAACACACACACACACATGCGCGCTCGCGCACACACACACACACACACACACACACTGATTTATTCACCAGAACACCTCTTCAGGGAAGATTGTGTCTCAATGCCATTTTATAGACAAGAAGTTACGGTGAACTTAGGCATTTTGAGGCAGGCCACTAATAAGTGACTAAGTAGGATTCAAATCCAGATATGTCTGAATATTGAATCCACTGTCTTTCTGTTACAATATTGGTTAATCCTAGAAAAGGTCACTTTTCATGCTTGTCTCTTTTTAGGTGAATATGTCTTAGCTGCAAAGCATTATGAAAATGTTAGTTGTAACTGTTTTAGCAATCAATATTTTAAGGCAGGAAAAAAGACTTCGTTTTGGGTGGACCTCTTCTTAAACTTGAACAGCTCTGAACTCTGACATCTAATTATTCTCGTAATTACAGCAAGAGAGAGGGAGAATTAAAACTAAAATTCAAGCAATCACATGTACAAGGGCAAAAGTGACTATTATGTTAAAATGCATAGCCCATTTTAATTTTACTTAAGATGGCTGTTAAGGAAAGGACCTGCGGTACAGGATGTGGGGGCAGGACCCATATATTAAGATCTGAACCTCAAGCCCCATAAATATGTTTTTAATTATATAAGTCCCAAATAGACTCTTAGATAATAACTATTATGTGTGAGACATGATGTATTTCTGTGGCATTACCAAACACAAAGATTTTTTTTCTCTACTAAATGTTTCTAGATTTATGGTGTTTTGATTTATTATACAACCATATATTAGGCACATGTGTCAAAAGCTTAAAAATGTCCCTTCATATTCCCTAAAACCAACGAGACTAGAGCTTCTAGTTAGTACAAGCAAAATTAGAGGGTGGAGTTGTAACTGATAGAATCTTAGTAGCATTTGATAATAAAAAAATAGAGAAACGCATTCTCAATTGAAAGGGAATGATTTCTCCCATTTCTATTGTAGATAATGTTCTGTTTATTTATTAATAGTTTTTTTTGTGGTGATGCTATGGATTTAACTCAGGGGTGCTCTATCACTGAGCTATATCTCCACCTGTTTTATTTTTTAAATTTCTGACACAGGGTCTCTCAAACTTGAGATCCTCCTGCCTCACCTTCCCAAGGCTGGGATTACAGGTGTTCACTACCACACCTGTCGATTCTACATAATTTTAATAGAGCTTTAATAATTAGTTCTGTCACATTAGAGATTTGAGTCTGAAATAAGAATAATTTTGAGAATTGCTGCTGACTGTCAAAGTTACAGGCTGACTTGTGAGTGTGCCATGTGAGTGTGCCATTGCTAGTGTGAGACACAAAGAAAGAGGTTAGTCTGTTGAATCAATTAAATAGTTGGTGGGAGGGTGGTCTGCCCAACTGATTCTCTAAAGGGCCAGTTAGTAAGTCTTTTAAGCTTTCTGGTTTATTAGTCTCTGTCAAAATAACCAAACACTGTCGTTGTCGCACAAAATCACCCATAGATAATACATAAATGAATGAGCAGGTATTGTTTATGAACATGGAAATTGTAATTTCATATTACTTTCTTGTGCCATGGAATATCGTTTATCTTTTGATATTTTTTCAGTCATTAGATACATAAAAACTATTCTTAGCACAGAGACCTTAAAATACATGGGGCAGGCTACTTTGTGCTTGTGGATTTTAGTTTGCTGATTCCTGAGGTCTCGATGGATGAAACTCAAAAATATCAGCAGTCTGGGGTTGCAAGGATTCTATTCTCCCTTGGCACACTTTCAGAGTTGGCTTCCCTTGGAAGAAAAAGCAGGGCTTTTCTTCTGTAGGTACACTCTGTCAAAGGGTGTTTCAGAGAGAGAGATGGGTATTCCACTCAATCGCATCCTGCTGGACCATTCAGCAGTCCTTAGTGTTCTTGTGGGACTTAGGACCTGGGCTGATGTGTTTTGCTTTTCTCAGATTCTATGCAGGAGATTTAGCCCATGTTCTGCATCCCCAGATGCAGATATTTCACCTTTGTACTTTGATGTCATTTCTTTCATCTGGCTTCATATCCGGAGCAAGCTGAATTTTGCCTGTGGACAGTAACTGCTCAAAATAATCCCTAGCTTTGTTAATACTCTCTGAGACTGAACTTCAGGGTGCTTTGAGTTACTGTGAAGGGCCATTAATGCTTCCCTTGGCTCTTGGGTGAGTATTCTGAAACACCAACTTTGTCTTATGGCTGCAAATATCAATATGCCCCTCAATCTGATAATCAATAGTAGGGGTTGTTGCAAACACAAATATTCCCTGGGTGGATAATTAAAATGAATCTGTTCCCGACCGAGTGCTGTCTTTTGTCTTAACCTTTCTACTGCTTTTATCTCATCAGTGAAGTTTCTCAGATCAGACCAAAGGGGCACAAAAATTGTTTGATCCCTGTTTAAAGAAGAAGAAATGAAAAAGGCATGGGGTTGAGCAATTTTCTTAGGTCACTGAGCAAGTCCCTGACTGATCCAGAATGAGCATGTATAAGCTCAGAATTCTCAGGCTCAATCAGTCCTTCAACTGTTTATATAAAATTCCTGTTCTTTTCAAAAATATATTTACATGTTACAGACTTAAATGGCTTCATTTTCAGGTGTAGTACTTTCATTCCAAAACCTTGAGATGGGCTGAGGATTATAAAAATACTAACCAGGAAAAGATACCTGATTTGAGAGAAAATTGATAGCAAATAATGTGCTACTGTAGGTGAATAATGCATCAAGCATAGCAGGGTCTCATAGAAATAGTGTTAATTTATGTATAATATGCAATGGAAGATTCTTTTCAGAATTTAAGAGGTCTTCAGTTTAGCTTTATTCAACAACTGCAGAGACCAAGAATTAAAGCAGACTTAAAAAAGTGTGTATTGGAGTGTGGTGGCCATTCAAAGCTTACAGAATAAAGATTTATGGGCAAATGAAAACACCTACTTGCTCAAGTAATGGAAGAAAAATCAAGAAAAGATAGGACTAAAACAAGAAGTATTAAAATTGTTAGTATATAAAAATCATATGATATGCAGTTTCAAAAAACAATTATAATTCTTAGACTGTGTAATGAATATTTGTGTCCTCACTAAATATATATGGTGAACCTGATTTCCAGGTTGATGATATTAGAAATTGGGCCTTGGAAAAATAATTCATTTCTGAAGGTGAACCCTTCAGGAATGGCATGAAAATTATTACAAGAAGAAGTCAGAGAGCCCTTGGTGTTCAGTGTCAGGATGCAACCAGAACTGGACAGTCTGCAATAAAAAAAAAAAAAAGGGTCTGTACATAACCCAATCATAGTTGTACCTTGATTTTGGACTTCCATTTCCACAACTAGTAGAAATACATTGAAAAAATGCAAATAAAATAAATCTATTGGTTATAAACCACTCAGTCTATGAAATTTTGTTATAGAAGTTTGAACAAAGACAACCTATTAAAAATAGGAAAGAAAATAAATTAAGTACAATTTATAGAAGAAAAATAATCAAAAAATTGAGATTATGAAAAGAAAATATTACCAAATTAAAATGGGAAAACACTTTATTGGGCTAAATTAGTGATGGCTAAATTATAAAATTTATTAAAACCAAACTGTAATATCACCTTATATCTGTGAGAATGGCCAAAATAAGAAATTGTGACAACACCAAATGTTAGCAATGATGAGGAGAAACTCAAAAGTTGTTGATGAGGATGTAATATGGTAAAACCACTCAAAAAAATAGTTTGACAGTTTCTCATATAAATATGTATCTAATGACCATATGACCCAGAAATTGCATCCTTGGACATTAATCCCAGAGAAATGAAAATTATGTTCACACAAAAACATGAACAAAATATTCATAGTGGTTCTATTCATAAAAGACCCAAAGTGGAAATAACACAGACTGTGAATGGTTAAACAAACCATGCTGCATAATTACCATGGATACTCAGCAATACAAAGGAGCAAACTATTAACACATGAAACAAACAAGATAATTGTCTAAATAATTATATTCAGTGCAAAAGGAAGCCCAAAGTTTACATACTGTATGATTCCATTTATACATCATTTATTATTATTATTATTATTATTATTATTATTATTATCATCATCATCATCATCATCATCATTCTGAGAATTGAACCCAAGGATGCTCAACCAAAAAGCAATATTACCAGCCCTTTTTAAACTTTGAGACAGAGTCTCACTAGGTTGCCCAGGATGTCTTTGAATTTGGGATACTCCTGCCTCAGCCTCCTGAGTACTTTGGATGTACCACCTTGCTCAGGTTTTACAACATTCTTGAAATGACAAAAGAACAGGAATGGAGAAGAGATTAGTGGTTGCCTGGAATTAAGAAGGGGTGGGGAAAAGAGGAATGTGGATGTGGGCAATGAAAAGTCATTGTGAAGACTCCTACAGTGATGGTATTAACTGTACCTTTGTGATATTAATGTCAAGATCCTCATGGTGACATTGAACCAAGTTTCTAAAGATGTTATTGTTGGGGCACATTGGGTAAAATGTACAAAAGATTCATTGTTTATGAATCAATGATTATCTCAAAACTTTAATTTGGAAAGAAAACATGATTCTTTGAGTTAGGAAAGATGAAACAATGTCTGCTTCTTGCTTACACATTGGATGAGGTTCCATTTTCACATGTGGGTGAATTTTTAAAAAATATTTGCCAACATAATTGCCTTATATACTTCCCATATATGACTCAGCCTTTCTTATAAGAATTTATATTAATAAGATAATTGAATACTTTTGTAAAGATTTCTGTGTAAGTATGTCCAATGTTTGCATCATTTGCAAAAGCAAATATTTTCAAATGGACACAAAACCAAATTTAAGAAATATTTAGAAGGTTTATGGTACATATATTTCATGAATTTTAATGCCGAAATCAAACTCAGATTCTGGTAAGGAGATAAGCAGTAGTGCTCAGAAGAGTGGTTAAACATGTGGATTTCAGTCCATCAGATCCAGACCTAGCACAGTCTATGCACATGTGAACTTGGGCTAGTTTCTTAACATCTCTGTGCAATACCTCTTTCTTTGTAAAATAATCAGGTGGTTGTGAGGATCACACAGAGCTAAAATTGAAAGAAAAACTTAGACTGCCACTCAATGAATAACTTTTTCCACAATTTGGGGTCATTTTTTATAACTTCTTGCAGTGAGCATATATTATTTTTAAAATACAAGAAAAAAATATGAGGAGGAAACAATTGTTGTGGAACAAAAGCAGGCAATAAAATATTAATGCAGGCCCATGTTGATGATGACAAATTGGGAAGGCCCTTATTTTCTCTGCACTGTTTCCCAAATGGTTTGTGAGTTGAGTACATTTATAAAGGAAGTTTTTCTTAATCAGGGAATAGATAGCATTCTTCACAACAAGTGTATACATCTTCCAAATTCTTCCACACTGCATAATTGCAGTCTACCCTCAGCCTCTTGCCTTAACCATCTTTATTACCCACCTTGGCCTCTATTAACCTTAGCAGCCCACATGCTCTAGAATGTGTGGTCCCACCTCCCCCGCCATTGCTCTTGCCCACTGTTTTCTTCAACACCATTGAGCTTTCGAGCCTCATTTCTCTCATGAAAACTTTCTGTCAATAATTTCACCATTTTCTGATTTCCCCTTCTAAAATGTTCTCTGCATTCAGTATTGTCCCAAATGATTTAATTTGTCACGGTTACTGTTCAAATGTTAGTTTATGGTAGTGTTTTTCTGCACAATGTTGCAAGTAGAAATTTCCTATGTCTTTAACTATACTTTAAGTTTTTATACTCAAGGCTGTTTTTATGTTTCCTTTGTGCGACACAGAAAGGGTCACTGTTGAATGAAAGAAAAGCCAGGGCATGGCTGCTTGTGCTGATTCAGCCATCAGGACTGAAGTGGGAAGTGTACTTAATTATGAGCTTAATTATTTGGGGAGAGTATCTTATGAATGACAGGAAGTGGATATTCTTTGTTCAGAACTATCATGTAGTATCAGGTAACATAAGGCAAGATGCCCTAAGATCTAAAGTGTGAGACTTAAAAAGTTCTTACTAAATGTAGCTGGGAAATCCAAGTCTCTGGAGATATTCAGTCACACAGTATTCACATCTCAGGGTTAAGGGGCATCCATTCCAGGAAGATGGGAATGAAATAAAATATTCCCTTACCAAACAAATCATATTTATTTATTTGTTACTGGAGATTGAGCCCACGGGCACTCTACTACTGAGATACATTCCCAGTGCTTTTTATTTTTTTATTTTCATTTTGAGACAGGGTCTCACTAAGTTATTTAAGGTATCACTAAATCGGAGAGGGTGCCCTACAACTGGCAATGATCCTGCTTCAGCCTCCTGAGTTGCTAGGATTACAGGAGTGTGCCACCACTCCCAGCTTAACAAACCATTTTTAAAGCAATGAAATATCTTGTTTGTATGTAATCTTACACAATCTCAATATACAAACAGGTAAATGTGGCATTTTTCCCAAATAAGTGTATTTCTCTCATTTTAACTTTATTATACAATCATTGATGTCAGTAGAACTATTTTCATAAAAATCAAAGAACTAATATTGAGATTATAGATAGATTTACAGTTTAATATCAACCTTACTTTCTAGTTCATTTTCTATGTCATTTTGAGGTGAAGAAATCCTAAAAAGTTTGATTCAGTAAATTTAACAAGTGTCAATGATTATAAAATTATGGGTTCTGAGATTTTTGTTTCTAAAAGCCTTATTTGCAATCTTGAATTATTCTTCAATTAAATTTGAAAACTTGAGAAAGAACTAAAATGTTTTGATTTCCACATTGAATTCTTGTACTATCCTATAACTATTAATATAACATTCTCTGTAACACATTTTTTAATTGATTAAAAAAATAAATGACAGCAGAATGCCTTACAATTCCTATTACACATCTACAGCACAATTTTTCATATCTCTGTTTATATATAAAGTATGTTGACACTCAATTTGTGTCTTCATACATGTACTTTGGATAGTGATGTCTATCCCATTCCACCATCCTTGCTAGTCCCCGGGTCCCTCCCTTTCCCTCCCACTCCTCTTCCCTATCTAGAATTCATCTATTCCTCCCATTCTTCCCCTCCCTACCCCCACTATGAGTCAGCCTCCTTATATCAGAGAAAACACTTGGCATTTGTTTGGGGGAGAGTGGCTAACTTCACTTAGCATTATATTCTCCAACGCCATTCATTTACCTGCAAATTGGCTTGATTTTATTCTCTTTCATTGCTGAGTAAAATTCCATTGTGTATATATGCCACATTTTTTTAATCCATTCATCCACTGAAGGACATCTAGGTTGGCTTAACTATTGTGAATTGTGCTGCTATAAACATTGATGTGGCTGTGTCCCTGTAGTATGCTGTTTTTAAGTCCTTTGGGTATAGACCAAGGAAAGGGATGCTGGGTCAAATGATGATTCTATTCCCAGATTTCCAAGGAATCTCCATACTGCTTTCCATATTTGCTGCACCAATTTGCAGTTCTACCAGCAATGTATGAGTGTACTTTTTCTCCCACATTCTCATGAACACTTATTGTTGTTTGTATTCTTAATAGCTGCCATTCTGACTGAAGTGAGATGATTTTTTTGCTTTCTGAAAAATTTAGTAAGTTCAGAAGGATGCCAATATTCAGCACTAGGAATTGAGAAATATTAGTATTGTACTCTTCCTTCCTTCCTTTCTTTCTTTCTTTCTCTTTCTCTCTCTCTCTCTCTCTCTCTCTCTCTCTCTCTCTCTCTCTCTTTCTCTCTTTCTCTTTCGTGGGGATTGAACCCAGAAGCCCTCTATCACCGTCCACTTCCCCATCCTTTTTTAACTTTATTTTTGAGACAGGTTTCTCTAAATTGCAGGGGCTGGTCTTGAACTTGTGATCCTCCTGCCTTAGCCTTCCAAGTAGCTGGGATTATAGGTGTGCACCACCATGCCCAGCTGAGGTTGGTCATTTTTAACAAGTTCCCAGGAAATGCTAATCTCACAGGTCTAGGGGCCAGATATTTTTTCTTGCTTTAAAAAAATACTTTATGTGGGCTGGGGATAGAGCTTAGTTGGTAGAGAGCTTGCCTCACATGCAAAAGGCCCTGGGTTCAAACCCTAGCACTACCACACACAAAAAAATTCTATGATCTAGGTACAGTGGAGCATGCCTATAATCCCAGTGGCTCAGGAGCCTGAGGCAGGAGGGTCATGAGTTTAAAACCAGCCTCAGGAAAAGTGAAGTACTAAGCAACTCATTGAGACTCTGTCTCTAAATAAAATACAAGATAATACTGAGGATGTAGCTCAGTGGTCAAGTACCCTGAGTTCAATCCCTGGTACCCCCCCTCAAAAAAAATACTCTATGAATAATTTATTATTTTTTAGATAGAGCTCTATGTACAATGCATTAGTTGCTCTTAATCAAAAATAAAATTAAAGGTCTATCCATATGAAAAAATTTACATGTATTTCATTCATATTAACTATTCCAGAATAATTATACATCCATTTCTCTCCTGTTGATCATTCAAGTTTCTCAAAATTGTTGTTTTTATAAACAATGCTACAATGAACATCTTTTACATGTTTCTCATGTACATACACCATGAAGCAAACTTGTTAAGTGTATGAATATGTTTTTCCAAAGATTTTAGACATTGTCAAATGGGTCATCAACACAGCAGTTCCAATTTGCATGTCCACCAGGAGTCTATAAAGTTTCTCAATTTCTCTCATTCTTACCAACTCTCAATTATGTCACAATTGATGAACATTATTGTTAGTGCATTAATATCGTAACTTACATTTTCTCATGTTTTAGGTGGACCATGTTTACATGTTTATTGCTTATTCATACTTCCAGGCATGTAAAATTCACATTCAAATACTTTGCTTCTTTATTTTGTATTAAAATCTTTTTCTTATTGGTATTAAATGAGTTCTTTCTATTTCCTCTTTCTTATTCTTTTTTTTTTAATTTTTATTGTTGGTTGTTCAAAACATTACATAGTTCTTGATATATCATATTTCACACTTTGATTCAAGTGGGTTATGAACTCCCATTTTTACCCCGTATACAGATTGCAGAATCACATCAGTTAAACATCCATTGATTTACATATTGCCATACTAGTGTCTGTTGTGTTCTGCTGCCTTTCCTATCCTCTACTATACGCACTCCCCTCCCCTCCCCTCCCCTCTTCTCTCTCTACCCCCTCTACTGTAATTCATTTCTCCCCCTTGTATTTTTTTCCCTTTCCCTCACTTCCTCTTGTATGTAATTTTGTATAACCCTGAGGGTCTCCTTCCATTTCGATGCAATTTCCCTTCTCTCTCCCTTTCCCTCCCACCTCTCATCCCTGTTTAATGTTAATCTTCTTCTCATGCTCTTCGTCCCTACTCTGTTCTTAGTCACTCTCCTTATATCAAAGAAGACATTTGGCATTTGTTTTTTAGGGATTGGCCAGCTTCACTTAGCATAATCTGCTCTAATGCCATCCATTTCCCTGCAAATTCTATGATTTTGTCATTTTTTAGTGCAGAGTAATACTCCATTGTATATAAATGCCACATTTTTTTTTATCCATTCATCTATTGAAGGGCATCTAGGTTGGTTCCACAGTCTAGCTATTGTGAATTGTGTTGCTATGAACATCGATGTAGCAGTGTCCCTGTAGCATGCTC
>NW_026000026.1:37123463-37158948 GCF_001458135.2 Marmota marmota marmota
GGTCGCAGGTCTGCCTACCTTGCGGGCACGGGTGGCGGCTCTGCTCTGCCCCTACTCCAATTGGGGTGACGTTTCTACCACCCCGACAGGCCGCTGGGCCTTGTCCGCCAGTCAGTCGCAGGTCTGCCTACCTTGCAGACGCGGGCAGCGGCTCTGCTCTGCCCCTACTCCAATTGGGGTGATGTGACTACCACGCCGGCAGGTCGCTGGGCCTGTTCCAGGCGCGGGCGGCGGCTCTGCTCTGCCCCTCTGGCTTGATGACAAAGTGAGAGAGACTCGGGTGTTTGTGACTCACTTTCTTTACCAGGAGACCAACTGTTTCTGTCGCCGCTGGTATCGATGAGGTTATCTCCTCCGCCGCTTTCCGATGACATCAGATCTCTGCCATGTTGGTATCCCATGCGAATGGCAGCATTTCGTTCCCTTTGCCGGGTGACCAAAGCAACGGGTGAGTCCTGACCGGCCCTCACAAGCCCCATCTCAATCCTGTTGCCACTGCCTATGAAGGCTCGGTTGGTATTTACCTCCACAGTATTCAGCAGGACCCGGACCGAGAAGCAGTTTCCAAGGGTTCTTTAGCCCTGGGCCAGAGCAGTTCTAGGAGCCGGAATTCGGCCGCTCCAGGCTCGGTATATGTTCTGATAGGAGCAGGCTCCAAGAAGCAGTTTCCACGGGTTCTTTAGCACTGAGCCTGAGTAATTTGTCTGTGAGACGCAGGCGAATGGCAGCCTGAAATTACCTGTTCTATGGCTGAATGAGCTGTGATCAGTCAAAAACAGGGATGGTGACGCTCTCCAAGATGGTGGCCGCTGGCTTCCTCTGTGGTCTGACCGGTGTGGAGAACCGAATTGGACCGCTTCCTTCCCCGTCTCAAACCCAGAATTCAGCACTGAGCACAGTGAGTGCACAGCCCGGCAGGAGCCCGCAGAATCTGCAGCGCTGTATCTTTGCGTTGCTATCTCGTCGTTCCCAGCGCGCGCCGCAGACTCTAGCTGCGGGGCGATTTGCTGAATAAGCAGTGTGACCCTCCGTGCAGACAAATCGCTCGCGTTTGAGCCCCCGTAGCTGATCCTTGTGTGATGGAAATCCTTCCTCTAGGTTTTGGAGCACCCCAATTTTGCTGGAAATTCCTAACAAGATAGCTTTTAGCCATTCTAACTCGTCATTCTCCCGCACAGTGATGCGGTACACGGGGATGATGCACTCCCTTCGCCGCCATCTTCTGATACTCTTTCTTATTCTTAGCGATAGAAGTACTATGCATACTCTATCATCCTAAAATGCCAATAGAAACATGGAAAGGTACTCATTTACTATCTGAATAGAATTCAAGAAGACCTAATGTTAAAGAGAACATCAATGTTAAGTTTTGGAACAGTGTCATGGGAACATCCCTAAATTTTTAATTTTAAATTAGAAAAGCTACTTTGGAAAGCCATGAGATAGTCCTTTTCCTATATTTTTTATTGGTGCATTATAATAATTCATAATGGCTATATTTTCTATTATGCATTTTTACATGCACCCAATATAACAGTATAATTTGGCCTACTTGTTCTCTAGTATTCTCCCTTAGACAGTTTTTAGTAACATTAACCTACTGTATGACCAAACAATTTCATTCCTGGGTATAAGCTTAAGAAAAATCAAGAGTATGGGCCTACCTAAGCCACATATATGCATGTATATAATGGTGTGATTCATAATAGTTGCAAACTGGAAACAACTGAAATGTCCATGAGTGATTATATTGTATTCATATTAAAAAGTACAACCAATGAGATAGCATGATTTATTGATGGTTGTTTTTATGAGTCTCGGAAACATAATACAAAATAACAGAAGCCGGATACAAAAGAACACATATCATTTGATTCATTTTATTAAAAGTTCAAGAATAGCCAGGTACCAGGGTGCACACCTGTAATCCCAGTGGCTCAGGAGGTTGTGACAGGAGGTTTGCAAGTTCTAAGCCAGCCTTAGCAATTTAGAAAAGCCCTAAGCGACTTAGTGAGATCCTGTATCAAAATAAAAAATTTAAGGGTTGGGGTTGTGGTTCAATGGTTAAGTGCCCCTTGGTTCAATACCCGCTACAAAAAAAAACCCCCAAAAACAAAAAACCAAAAAAAATGTTCAGGAATAGTCAGGGTAGTAGCTACATGAGAGTCTGAGGCTGCTGAAAAGAACATAAGGGTGCCATCAAGGGTACTGGAAACTTTCTGTATTTCCATCTAGGTGGTAATTGCCACAGTGTATACATAGGTCAAAGTCCTATAACTTTATAAAGATTTATGCATTTTACTGAATTATTCATCAATAAAACAAATTTAAATAAATAAGTTTATAAATCTGAAGCTCTCCTTTCATTGCCATGTGAGTGTGGGGCAAGAGAATTTCTTTGTAAGGGAGAATAAGTGGTAACTTTCTTTCACACAATACAGAAGTGTGTTTTGATAATGACTGGTGGCATTTTGAAGATAATCACTATTGGAGTTGGAAAGTACACTTCAAGGCCCAAAGAAACAAGGACGAGAAGAGAAGTTCAGAAAGCAAAGTGAAATAAATGGAAAATGTAAGGAACAATGAATGGAATCAAATCAATACTTTGGTGGCTGCCTTCGGTGAGCACAGGCTGAATTTTCCTACATAAAGCAGAACAAATTAAATTCGTTTAAAAACACAGTCTTACATTATTTACAGGATATAAAAGAATGGGAGCAGAAGAATTGCTGGCAAGTATGAACAAAAAGAGATTAAGAGGTGAAAGAGGACAAAAAAAGAGTGTCCAATTGCAAAAGGTGTAATTTAGGAAGAAAACACCAGTCCCCCACTTACATTTACTAAACACCAAGCAAATTGCATATATATGTACATTTATTTTTGTAATATATATAATCTAGGTATGTTCCATGAATATTGCTGCATTTCAGTTTTCACATATTTTCAGATGCAAGTGTATTTTTAAATACATTAAATGAAACTATAAGCTTATATTACTGTCTTTTGGAAATAAACTTACAACATTTAATGTTTTATAGTAAATGAAACTCAAGACACTTATTTTAGCATTAATTTGTTTAAAAATTAAATAATATTTGGTTGATAGAAATGGCTAGACTCATTTTGCAAAAGTGAATTCAAGTTTATTTTAGAAAATTCTAAAGTTGTGTCACAATAACAATTGTTAAATATCACCGTAGAGTAACTTGGCTTTCTCTCTTAAGGATCTGAAAAAGAATGAGATGCTCTTTCCTGGATCCAGGGTCCATTGGGGCCCACCCGGTCCCTCTGGCTAGGAAGATAGCAAGGAAGATTGACTTTCTGGAAACAGCTAGGAAGATTTTGTGTCCTGCCATCTGAGTATCTTTTGCTCCAGTGGAGAATTAATGGTTCCTGTTTTTGAAGGTTTAGAGATCCTGTGAATACTACAGCTAGATTGTCTTATTTCCACTTTGCAAAACTCAAATATTCCACTTGTACCAGCAGATTTTTATTTCAAATATTTTATATTTAATTGGTCATCTATTTCTGCTTTAAATACAAATTATTTTGCCACATAAGAAAAAAATGTATGAAACTATAATAGACAAGAATCATATTAAATATATCATGAATACAAATTTTTGCATCAAGTATTTCTATCATAAAGGTGCATGCTTCACATTCTATTGTTAACTGCATTCAACTGGGATTTCACAGCAGGAAGTTGTGTCTGGCTAATATGATTCGGTCTTACATGTATTTAATAGAGCATACTGTCCTTGTTCTGTAGATTTGAACTTCCTTGTACAATTTTAAGTAAATGGACATCTACAGGCCTGAAGTCACAAAAGGTCAGTGCAGAGAAATCTTTCATCTCCACAACACATTGCAACAAACCCAGATATCTGGGGAGCATTTGCAAACTCAGGCTATACTTTAATTAAACTGAGACAGCACAAAGTTTTTATTTAGAGAGTGGCACAGAAATGAGTCACTTAAAAAGTAACATTTGGTAATCCTGAATGAATTCACTGATTTAATATATGTGATTTCTATTGGCCATTTGAAGAGGTATTTAAAATATTTTTAAAGGAGATTTTGAAGTAGAATATGAAGAAATCAGAAATACTGCTACAAAATCCTAAAATGTTTCGAGAAGTTTAGAATCACTGATCCAGGGAATCATTTTAATTCTCTGACTCTTTGAATCTTTGCTGTAATTTAGTCATAGTTATTCATATATAAGTATTGTTATTCAGAACCTCATAAACTTGTAGATCCATGGTTGACCTACTTCAAACTCGGGAGACACACAATCCAACCCCTCTGTGTAAAGTCAGTCTTTATCCTCTTCAGTAACAAGAATATTTTAGGGAACGTATTACACTTGTGGCACTGGATGAATTTCATGGTTTCTCTTAAAGGCAACATAGATTCAATCACAATGAAAGGGTGAGACTTCTTCCTGTAGTATTCTAAAATAGCTATTTTCTCATTGTAAATTATCCTTGGTGCTTCTATGACATAAAAATAATCAAGATTTTTTTGTTATTATTTTATAATTCAGCATATAATCACTCATTTCATATATTGTTTGGCAGGGCAGTTTAAAATTAAAAGCCCTAAAGAAGTTGTAAAATATATAAGAAAAGAACCATCTCCTTATATATACAAAAACACAGCTTTATTGAGGTATGATTTATGTACAATAAAATACACATATTAAAATTTGATGTTTTGACATTCATGAAACCATTATCAGCATCAAGGTAATGAACACATCCACCACTCCCCAAAATTTTGCCATGTCTCTTGGCAATCCCTCCTTTCCATTCTTCCATCTTGGATGTGATTTTGTATCTGGGGATTTTGATAAACTGCCTTTTTAATGATAGTAGACTTAGAATTTTCATAACATTTTCTAAATGTTGTTTTGAGTGGAATGGTTACAGAAAATATTCTTGTCTTTTTTTCTGAACTAATGGAAAAGCATTTAGTCTTTAACTATGAAATATGATGCCAGCTATAAATTATTAATGATAGATAGATAGATGCCCTTGATAGAGAGATGTTCCTTATCATGTTAAGGGATGTCTCTTCTATTCATATTTCATTGAAAATGTTTATCAGGCATAGATGTTCAATTGTATTAAAAGTTTTCTTCTGCATCTGTTAAGATAGTCACATGGGTTTTCTTAGTTTTCTAATAAAGTGATACATGTTGATTTCCAGTGTTAAACCAATCTTGTATTCCTGAGATAAACTGTACTTGGTAATGATCTGTTCCTCTTTTTGTATATTTATGTCATCCTTACTTGTTTTCCTCTACATATATCATGCATTTTTTTTTCTGGCTTTCTTAACCTTTTCTTTTAATCCTTGATTTGGAATGATTTATGATAACATGTCTTATTGTTTATTTCTTAGCTATTGCCTTTGGATTCTTCAAGCTTCTCAGGTTTGTATGTTTTCATCAACTTGGAAAAATTTCAGCCACTATGGTTTGACTATATATTAATCTGTGTCTCCCTTTTTTCTCTCTTTGGATATTTGCCTCATAAATGCTATTCTTGCTACTATTGTTTTTTTTTTTTGTTTTTGTTTTTCCTCTTTGCACCTCTATTTTATTTTGTATTGTTTATATTGCTATCTACTCATCTATTTACTAAATTTTCCTTCTGCATGTTGACTCTACTGCTAATTCATTCCTGTGTAATTTCCTTCTCAGACTTTGTAGTTTTTATTTCTGGATGTTTCTACACACACACACACACACACAAACACACACACACACTCTGCTGAGAACTCAGCAAAACTCAAGTGTAGGGCTGGGGATGTGGCTCAAGCAGTAACGCGCTCGCCTGGCATGCGTGGGGTGCCACATAAAAATAAAAATAAAGATGTTGTGTCCACCGAAAACTGAAAATTCTCTCTTTCTCTCTCTGTCTGTCTCTCTGTCTCTCTCTCTGTCTCTCTCTGTCTCTCTCTCTCCTCTCTTGTCTCTTAAAAAAAATACTCAAGTGGAAACTTCTGCTTATTTCTCAAATTCTCTCTGTATTTAGCTCTCTCCTCTCTGGTTCTTAGTCCTTGAAACTGGTCTCTTGAGATTTTTCATCTTTGTCTTCTCAACTCGGGGAATCTACTGGTCTCAATCTCTGTCCCCTTCCCTGTGCTGTCATCTGGAAACCCTCCATGCAGCTGGGACAGTCATAGGGCTAATCTTGTTTTGTTTCCTCTTTCAGAGGTCACTGCATTTTATTGTGTGACATTCAGCTTCTTGAAATATGTTTTGCGCATCTTGTTTTTTTTTTTTTAGGTGGTAGCATAAATCTGGTTCCTATGGTTCCACTTTCATGTGTCCAGAAGTGCAAGTCCAAATCACTTAGTTTTAATTTCCTTGGGACAGGCCAGTTTGGGAAATATAGTCACACTACATGATATGGTGGAACTTAATTGTATGCTTAAAAACTTATCATTGGAGTGGATGATTATACACAATAAACAAACACCACTATTTGTGGGAAAGCCTTATTTTATAAAACATAAATGAATTACTGCATCCTTACCCTGATCCTTTACAACCTAACTTGCAGCTCCTTCCACCGGGAGATGGAATCTATTTCTACCTCCCTTGAATCAGGGCCAGTATTCTGGTTTGCTTTGACCTATAAAATGTGACAAAAGTGACTATGAGGCCAGTTTTGCACCTAGACCTCAAGAGACCTTGCATAATTCTACTGCCTGTGGGAAGCATACATACTAATGAGCAAGCCTGGACTGTCTTGGAGGAATTTCAGAAAGCATGTGGAGAGGAGGCTAGCAACTCACAGTGAGGACCACCAAGTGCAGCTAGTCTTCAGCTGCGCTCTAAACTGACTACAGATGCCTGGGCCATTTCTGCCAAGGCCAGCCAACCCTGCCAAATAAAGAGAAAGACGCTGTTTCCTATAGAATCATGAACTTACTGATGTTTGTTTTAAACCATTATGTTTTGGAGTGGTTGATAATACATCAGTAACTAAATGATGCTGTATGTTTGCAAACAGATACATAGATGTGCTTAACTCTGATCGACACTAGCCATCATTAAACATACCTGTTCAGGGAATTAGTGTAGCATGGTCAAACTAAATTAATTGGGTTAAATTCTAAGAGTTTAATTCAGTAATTAAGTTTTACCACCTTGAGTAATTATTTTTATAAAATGTTAAATTGACATCAGTAACACCAAAACTGTCCTTTAAAAGTGATACATAAAGGGTTTTCATCCACATTATGGGTACAATATGCTTAAAGACAAATTGGATATATGAGGTTATTGAAAGTTTAAAACTCACTTAAACAATTTCCTCATTTTTCATAAAGATGTCCTATTAAATTCCTGCCTTCTAAGTGTAGTTTCTTTGCTTTTAAAGAAATTTACATTCAATTTTTGTTACAAATACTTCATTTTAAGAAGATATAAAATTCAACTTGCACAAATTGCTCAGAAACATTTCTGTTAAAAGCCACTGTAATTCAAGGGCAAAGCTGGGAAACTGTTGGGAAAAAATGTGAAATACCAGGCTTGTGGTGTGTGCTGGATTATGCACTGGAGTCCTGCCAATAGACCCTCCACCCATGGGAAATTTTTCCATGGAGAATGACCCTGGCAACCACAGACAGCAAGCCTTGTTTGCACACCTGGCAATCTGGTGGGTTTTCTGCAAAGGCTGGTCCAAATGTTTCACTGAACAGAACATTTGGAGATGAGACAAAATAATTTTTTTAGAAAAGAAAACTATGCCTGATTATCTGGCCCTTTTTGAAAATAAGAAGTTCAGAAAGAATTTGTTTATAGGAATTACTTGGATTTTTTTAAAAACTCAGAAAGAATAATGATTATCTTTCAGAGATGACTGATTAGGATGGGCCCAGGGGAAACAACTGGAGTGCTTGGAGTATTCTAGGTCTTGATCTGAAGAGTAGTTACAAATATGTATGCATATGAAAAAAAAATCATCTACATTTAAGATTCATGTCTTCTTTATATGAAATTTATTTTCTAAAACCATTTTTTTTAAAAGAGGGGGAAAGTCCATGAGAATAGGATGTGTTGATTCTGGAAAGGGATTTGAGTGTTCACAAGCCACCTATTGCATTTATATTTTTAAAAGGCAGTTATTTGGAAAGATAATGTCAAACAGATATCATGCTTATAATTAGTAAAGAAACCAAAATGAAGGAAAGTTCTTTAAAAGTTCAAAAATATGATTTTACAGATTGAGCATCCTTAATGTGAAAATCTGAAATTCAAAATGATATAAACTCCCAAACTTTTTCGGCACCAATATGATTCCACACGTGGAAAATTCCATTCCATGAAACTATTTCATGTGCAAAATTATTAAAAATATTATATAAATGCCTTTGTGTAGGTGTACAAGGTATATATGAAGTGTTTAGATTTGTCCCATCTCCAAGATAACTTATTATGTACATGCAAATATTTTAAGATCTGAAAAATACAAAATCTGAACTACTTCTTATCTCATGCATTTCATATAAGGAATGCTCCACTTGTAGTAAAAAATGGAAAACCAGCAAAGTATGTTTTAAATGGTAGAAACGTAACTCTTTATCATTAGTAAATGCTATGGGGTTTCAGATGCAGATTTGCAACATGTAAAATCTTAGACATAGAATGAAGTGAATATGGAGATTCTATTTTAATTCTTGAAAAGGATGTGGGCAAGAAACTAGCAACAAAAGGGGGTAGTAACACCAAACTTTGGGGAAATATTCCAAAGGTGAGTTCTTTTCTGAGTCTCTTGTCAGAGCCTTGGGGTTGGATATCTCCTGAAGGGAAATGATGTTTCCTATCAATCATCCTAGTGATCAATCACCTGTGTAAAGTCTTCTCCTCTTATTTTCCTCTGTGTATAAACTCTGTAAAAAATAAAGTCAAGGTCTATTTTAATCAAAAGTTTATGAAAAGATTGATCCGTATTTGGTATTGTGCTTTCTCTTTGTGTAAGCTTTTTCTTCTATATGCATTTTGATTATTTTGTATGGCATTCATGTTTCCAGATTTCTATTGTAAAGATAATAATAGCTTGAGGTAAAGGTCAGAGGAACTTGAGTGATAGTGGGAAGAGTCAGATGAGGTACAGTTACATTTTAAAAAAATGCCATCCCTAAATCTTTTAAAGGATAGGACTGACAGAGCTTTAGAAGGCTCCCAGGACCACCACTATTTCATGGAAGTTGGCCTTTGGTTTCTCTGCAGGTGCTTGACAGAAGGAGTATCAGAAAAATTCTGCTAGTCCAGTGCAACTGCTGCTTTAATAATATCATAGTTTATTATTTCCTGGATAAACGAAACAGCACCTAAGTGTTTATTAATTTGAAACACTGATGACCTGGAATCTGGTCATAACAACTCAGAGTCTAATTTAATAAATTCCATTCACAGGAAAGAGTCAAAACTCTTATACAGAATGTGTTGAACTCAGACTCTGGAAAATGTTGGGTTAATCTTTCTATATTTTACAGCTCTTGAGATCAGAAACCTGAAATCAAGATGTTTATAGGGCTATGCTCTCTCCAGAGGCTCCAGAGGTGAGTACTTTTCTTGACTTTTCTGGTGGTCATTGGTTTCTTGACTTGAATTCTCAACTCTCCCCATATTTACCCCCATTGGTCATTGGTTTCAGCATTTTCTCCTCTTCTGTGAGTCTTCTTCTGGTTGTTTCTATCTCAAACAACTCCTGGTTCCACCCAGGATAACCTTCCCCTTTCAATATCCTTAACATAAACACATCTTCTGCCAAGTACTGTATTGCACCACATAATTGTTGCAGATTTTATGCCAATTTTTTTTTTTTTTGCAAAAATGTGGGATGCGACCATTATGTAAAGTTTTTTTTAAAGAAATTTGCCAGGGTTATTAAAAATAATTTTTACTAAACTCTCTTTGATGCAAGATTAGGACACATGAAATACTTGTGTAAAAATAAATAAATAGAATAAAGGTGTTGTGAAAAAAATTCTTTAAAAAATTTAAATAATTCTAGTTGACACACATTATTTATTCATGACAGGTTAGTAAACATTTTCCAGTCTGAAAATAAAGCCAAACATTAGTTATTATTGATTTGTGTATTATAGTCAAGATATTATACTTGAGAAAATTTCCTAGAGTGTTGCCAAGTATGGACTTACAAAGTTTAATCTTTGAAGAATCTGCTCCATTTTGGTTTAGTTTCATTTATCTGATGCATGGTTCTGGGCACCACTCATGTAGGATGTGTTTACCCTTTAGTGCTGCAGTGGTCCAAACAAACCATGAAAGTTGGCTTTCAGAAATATGCCAACAATGCAGTGCACCCAGAATTCTTGGCAAGCTACTTGCTGTGCAGAACATAAACACACATCCATATGTCACTGGCGAATATATTGCTGCTATTTACCTTATAGGCAATGGGACAAAAAATCTGCTAAGATTACCCATTTAAAGCTTATAAGTCAATTTTTGGACTGAAAAAACAGGATGCCACTCTTAAATGATGGTGACAATTATATGGTGAAATACTGTAAGGTAGAAATGGATCTTTTGCCATATGATGCAATATGCAAAGGTTTTATAGATTAGGATGTGGACATAACCTGTGGGGGGCCATCATTCAACTCACTTCAAGGATTTTTTTTAAGATACATATGAGGTTTTTTTAAAGATGGACACAACATCTTTATTTATTTTATTTATTTATTTTTTATGTGGTGCTGAGGATCAAACCCAGTGCCTCGCATGAGCGAAGCAAGTTCTCTACGGCTAAACTATAACCCCAGGCCCCACTGCAAAGATTTTAAAGAAAAGTTTAGAAGACTATGTATTTCTCTAAAATCCAAAGTTTGTGTATTTGGCTCTTGCTTGAGAATTTGGAGAGATCTGAATTGCTCCTATAATGAACTCCTGGATGGGTACATTGAAATTTTAGATGGTGCTGTGCTTGTTTTGTTGCTGTGAAATTGTCTCTAGGTTCTGCTTCTCTTCCATTATCTTCAAACTTCAGAAGGTCCTTGTTAAAAAGTAATGGCCTTTCTACAGACTTTTTGTTTGTTTGTTTTTGTACTATGGATTTGAACCCAAGGGCACTTTACCACTGAACTGCATCCCCAGACCTTTTTATTTTGAGATAGGGTCTTGCTAAATAGATGAGGTTCTCACTAAGTTATTGAGGCTTGTCTCAAACTTGCCATCCCCCTGCCTTTAGGAGGAAACTTTATGGAATGAAATAGACCAAACTATGCTGTATAGATTATGAATATATCACATAAAATTCTACCTTTAGGTATATCTATAAAGCTCTAAGTAAAAAATAATATATAAAATAATATAATAAATAGAAGGAAGATAAGTAGAGTAGATGAAATGGAATAGGGAGAGGGAGAAGGAGAGAGAACGAGGAAGTACATGGGCCTGAAAGGGAGCAAATTATATTTCATGCCTATATAATTATGTCAAAATGAACCCCACTATTATGTATAACTATAAGAGCCTTTTTTTAAGTTGTAGCTTGGCTACTGTGTATTCTGAGGAATCAGAATAAGGTCAGTGCCCATATGTCTCAGACTTCTAGGGGTGGTCTTACCCAACAGAGACACTGATATTGGAATATAGGATAATCTATGATGAACACTGAGAAAACTGCTAGAGGAAAAGTGAGGAGAGTGGGGTGCAGGACATGAAGTTGTTGAGTGTCCATGATGTAGTGCCGTAGAAAATTCTGAAAAGTAGCTGAGGGCATTTTGAGGTGGGAGTGGGGAGCAATTACCTACCAACTAATACCCAACAATTGGCTGGATTCAGGCAATGGTAGTTCCCATGACTGACCTCCCTCATAGGCCATTGAGGCACGGTTCATAAAGCAGCATTAAAAATAATCACTGTTTTGGGGAAGAGGTGATGATTTCCTATGCAAAGGAAATTTTTACCTTTGGTTCACTTCCACTAAACTATGTTAAAAATATCAGAGTATCAATACTATTGCCAGAGAATGGAGGTTTATGATTTGAAATAATATAGTTTAATTTTTCATTTAGTTGTGTGATTTTATGTGGCACTTGAACAACTGCACACATTCTAATTTCTTCGCAGGAATAAAAAAAAACCACTATAATTTCACAATCAAGAGCAGAAGGCTGGGAGAACATGAGCAAATCATGCTGGCCATTAATCCAGACCCACTGTAGGGATGTCAAACATAAAAAAATGAATAGTAATGCTACCAGGAAATTGAAGCGGAAAGAAGCCAAAATCCTTTTGTAAAATTTAAGAAAGATGAAAAGGCAATTTGAATACAGAGTTGACCCTGGTGAATAATTTGGCAAGACATAATGGCTTCTTCTAGGCACAGAGTCTATAGGCAGGTTAAATGCAACAAGCAAGAAATGGGCAGGGAGTAGATGTAATTCATGAGGCAGTGGGGTTCTTTATTCAAATAATGCCATGATGCTATTTTTCAGGTTTATGTGTCATAATGGAAGAAACAGGAATGCAAGTTGGCGATAGGATATGTCAATATTTTCCATCTTCAAAATGTCACCAGCAGTTAGGGAAATAACAATTTCAGCCACAGCTCTCATGGACACAATTCATATTGTTGACAGAGGGGGAAAGAATTTGAAAATGTATTGCATGTTATAAATCAATGTTGCTGAGTTAACCCAATAGTGTAAGAATCCTAAAATAAATACTTACATTAAATAATGTCCAAATCAATCTGTGTCATGGTATGTAAAAGGCCAGGGAATGTTATTTATATTTGAAGAAGACTGTAACAGGGAGGTACATTGCATGTTCTAGGTATTGAGAACTATCCTTCCACTCTTTTCTTGGTAGGGTTTCATACAAACATCATTTCCTACCCTAGGTGACAGTTATTCAGAATAACAAGGGAAGAGTTGGATAAAGAGGTAGTGTTTATTAATCAACTATGTGTCAGGCATGCGTTAAAGTACTCTTGGGTCTGATAGTTAATTTACTCATCATAATATTAGTAATTAGGGGAATTGCTGCATGTTTTTGTAGAATAGATGAGGAGAGTTGGGGTGTACATTAATGGTAGAATGCTTACCTACCTTGTACAAGTCCCTTGGTTCAATCTATAGTACTATTAAAAAAATAAAAAGAGAAGAAGAAGAAAGATTAAACACTTGAACAAAGTAAGACAAGTAATAAATATATAATCATGATTATAACATGAGTCTTTGTGACATTATTGATCCTTTTAATAGCATGGTATTATCTCTAATTTAATATATGCTCACTGCTTAGATAAGTAAAATTTTGATTTACAATGTAATTTCTTAGATGTATTTGTAGAGTGCTTGCTTACAAACTCCTCATCATGGTAGATATGTGAGGACATCATTCCTTGAAAATGTTATCATATGTATAAATATGTATATATACTCATATTTTTAGAATTAAGTATATGACCAACTACAGTAAAATAGATTACATTGGATGAAGCTCAGACAAAATAGAAATGCAAAAATAAAAAAGAGGATGATGTAACTATATTAAACAATTATGTTTTCTATACTGTTTTGTATATTACTATTACTGATATCATTCTATATTATTTATTTTATTTATGGATTGTGCAATCATAAAAATACTTTTGCTGACAAGACTGTATATTCCTCACTATTTTTGTAAACCTTTACCTAACACTTGTAATAGGATAATTTTAAACTTTTAACCTCAATTCGATACATAATTTTATTCATGAAAACATTTTTTCAAATATTTTCAAAATGTGTCATATACTAAGAAAAGTGAGCAAATGATATGAATTATCAGTGAACTATCACAAAGTGAACCTGTCTGTGTCAAAGGGAAGAAGAGATTCAATTCCATAGGATACTCTGTGAACCTGCCAGTCACTATCCTCAGTCTTCCCCATAGGGAATATCTTCCAATCCTGCTTTCAACCTTTACAGGAAGGGGCTGATAGAGTATGTTCTCATTCGTGACTAGTTTCTTCTGTTCAACTTCAAGTTTATCAGATCTATCCAGGTTAAAACAAGTAATGATAGTTCATTTCTTTTCTTTGCTAGGCAATGCTTACGTACATGGATATAACTCAAATTGTTTATATGTCTTAATACTGATCAGCGTTTGACTTGTTTTATGTTTGAGGATATTATGCATAATGCTGGTGTAACCATTTTCATATGAGCATTTTGGTGTATGTTACTGTTTAATAAATGTCTAGGAGTATAATTGCTAGGTCACATGGGTTAAATATATGCTTAATTTTATGAGAAACTCCCAATTTCCAAAGTGGGTGTACTATTCTTTTTTTGTTTGTTTGTTTTTACATCTATTAGTTGTTTACAGGCCCATCAATTGCATTGTTCCATCTATCTATTCTTTAAACAATTAGGCTCTGCCTTACTGGTATTTTCTCTTGATTAGAGATAGTATTATAGGTCTTCATAGCCAGAAGGGATCCAGCTGCTCTCTATATATCTACAACACTGGATATTGTCACATGGATGATTTTAGGTAACTCCAAGAGTATATAAATCTCAATATGGTATTAATTTGTATTTCCACAATGAGTAATAAGTTTATGCACTTTTCATATGTTTAATGGTCCTCTGGGTAGGTTTTTGCAAAATAACCATACAAAGATTTTGCCCAATTTTCCATTGGATTGTTTGATTTTTCTTACTGGTTTAAAAAAAAAAAAACATTTGTACCCTATAAAGGAAAGTTCTTTATTGATAAAAGTTTTGTAAGCATCTTTCTTTATCCACTCTCTTGCTTGCTTTTTTATCTTCTTGTATGTTTTGATGACAAAAAGGTTAATTTATTCATCTTTTTTTTTTTAATTGGCAATTGGGGTTGAACCAAGAACCTGGTGCGTATTCTCTACCACTGAGCTATATTGCCCATCAATACATCTATTTCTTCATGGTTAGTGTTTCTTGATTAAGAAATTATTTTCTACCCCAGTTTTATGAATGCATTCTCCCTCATTATGTTCTAGAAGTTTTATTGTTTTACCATTTTTTATATTTTCTTTTATGATCATGATCACTCTTGAATTGATTTTCTGTAAATGATTGTAGGGGAAAATGTATGGTTTTCCATATGTTTATTTAATTGACCCAATACCAGTAATTGAAAAGGACATTCTTCACTCTCTATTCTACAGTGTCAATGTTGACATAAATTAATGCATGGATCTGCTTTTGAATCCCAAATTGTCGAATTGGTCTATTTATCTATTCTTCAAACAATCTCTCTGCCTTACTGATATTTTCTCTTGATAAGAAGTAGTATAAGACCTCACATCCAAAAGGCTGTTCTTTCAGATTATCTTGTTCATTCTTGTTCCTAACCCATTGCCCCATTTTCATATATCAGCTTTTAATTTTCCTTCAAAATATCTGATAGTTTTACTGAAATTTTATTTGAGCTTTAGATTAATTTGAGAAGTATTAACTTCTGAGATATGTTGAATTTTTTACTATAAGAAAATAGTATCTCTCACAGTATTCTTCTATATTGCCTAGGCTGATCTTGAACTTCTGGGCTCAACTGATGCTCCTGACTCTGCCTCCCAAGAAGTTGAGAATAGAGGCACCCACCTGTTATAAACACTGTCCTTTTTTCTTTCCTTCTTCTTTTTTTTTTCTGTTTGGTACTAAGGATTGAACCCAGTGGTGCTTTAACACTGCGCTTTTACATCCCCAAACTTCTTTATTTTTTGTTTTAAGAGAGGGTCTTGCTAAGTTGTTTAGGGTCTCTCTAAGTTAGTGAGATTGGCCTTGAACTTGTGATCCTTCCTCAGTCTCCTGAGTTGCTGGGATTATAGGCATGTGTTGCATGCCTGGCTATATCCTTTTCTTAACATTTTTCAAATGGCAGTGTTTATGAAAGAGTTTGCAAAAATACCTACACTTCTTGACAGCAATAGCAAAAGAAAGTGTATGTTGAAGGAATGAAATCTTAAATACACCAAAGATGTGAATGGTGTTTACAAAGTATTGATCTTATGATCTCCATCATAAAAGGAAAACTAATCTAGCAGGAATATTCAGGATCTTCAATGTTTAGGTGACAGATATAAATTAAAAATCATTTCCTAATTGTTTCTTGATAGAATATAGAATGAAAGTGATGCCGTAAATTGATATATTGTTCAGTAACCTTGTTATAGCCACTTAGGAATACGAACAGGTTATTTGTAGATTATAGTGGATTTTCTATGCACACAATCATTCCATCTACAAGTAATGAATGTTTTATTTCTTCTTTCTTATTATTTCACCTTTGTAAAAACTTCTTTTCTACTGAACTGACTAGGTCTCCAGTACAGTGATGATTAGAAGTTGTGATAGCATGTATCTTTCCCCAATATCACGTGAAAAGCTTATTCAGACACTCTTAGATTAAAATGCTCCCTTCTATTCCTAGCCCCCTATAGTTTTTATTGTGAATATTGAGTTTTGTCAGAGGCTTTCTCAGCATCCTCTGAGATACTTTTTCTTTTCTTTTTTCCCTATTGTGAATTATATGCTTCAGCTTTGAAGGTGAGCCACCCATGCATTCTTGGGACAGTCCTCACTTTGTCATGATCTATCTTTATTCTAATAATATATTCTAATTATATAATTATTCTATTTATATATTACCAGGTTTTTATTGTTATTTTGTTTATATTTGTGTTCATGTTCATGGGAGAACTTGGGCTATACTTTTTCTTTCTTTATTGTCTTACTGGGTTTTAGTGTCAAGGCTATTCTGGTGGGGAAGAAAAAACAAAGTAAAATGAGTTTCTTCTTCTTTTTTTTTTCACTATTATCTGGCCATAATTTACATAAGGTTGACATTACTTCTCCCTTGGATATTTGGTAGAAATCACAAGTGAAGCAAATTGAAGTAAGAAGTTTTCTTTGTGGAAATGTTCTTTCATATTAAATTTTTTTTCTTTTGTTCATTACACTTAAATATATATTAGGGTTTGTTTTGATAAACATGCATGGAATATAATTTGCTCCAATTCAGTCCCCAGTAATTCCCCTTTCCTTCTACTTTTCCATCCCTGTTTCCTTTCTTCCACTCTACTGACCTTCTGTTTATTTTTTAATTTTAGGATTAGTGCATTATGGATGAAAAGGTGAAATTCACTGTGGTACATTAATATACGTAGATAGGATAGTTTGGTCAGATTCTTTCCACCATTCCTACCTTTTGATAAGAGCCACTAAAGATGTCTCTTTTTTGTAGCAGATTTGGTCAGAGTTTTATAATATTCTCCTGTTATTTTTTATTTATAATTGTGTCCCAGTTTTCCTTCTGTACATGAGTGCTTTGTACCTCTTTCATTGTTTCTGAATCTGTCTTGCCAGAGGTTCAGTGATTTCATTAGTCTTTCTAAAAATAGCAACTCTTGGCTTTGTCAATCCCCTCTATATTGTATTTATTTTCTATTTCCTTAAGTTCTTACCCAATTATTATTATTTCCATCCTTCTATTTCACATTTAATTTGCTATTCTTTTCTAACTTCTTGAGATGATGTTTAGATAGTCAATTTTCAGTTTTTCTTCTCTTCTGCGTATAAATATTGCTATAAACTCCCCTTTAGTCATAGATTGAATTATGCTCCCTAAATTTCAATTTCAGAGAACTTTCTGTTTCTCAGTTAGCCATGGATAAATTAGAAATTTATTATTTAATTTCCACACACATGATATTTTCCTTTTTCTTGTTGTTATTGATTTCTAGCTGAATTCTATTCTGACCATTAAACACACTATACTTGATTTTAATCCCATGAAATTTGTTTAGATGTGGCAGGCATGAGATCCACTTTGATAAATGTTTCTTGTGCATTCAAAAGTGGTATTATTGAAGGTGGTAAAGGATACAGCATACCCACCAATTGGGTCAAATTCATTCATCATATTTACTTTTCTTTAGTAATGTTTTATCTGGTTATTTTCTAATATATTGAGATATCTGCATTAAAATCTCCTTCTATGAGTGACATTGATATATTTTCCCTTTTTCTTCTGTCATGTAGTACATTATATACTTGAAACCCAGTTACTGGTTACCAGGTTATATGCAATTATTTGCAAAGTTATATGGGTATCATGAGGTTTTAACTTTCTCCAAAGAAAATAATCCATAAATCAGTGAGATCAGAAACATATTATATTATAATATATTATAATAACTATTTACAACTAACTGGGGAAACCAAAGTCAGTCTGCCTGAATCTGTAATCTCCCACTTTTTCCTTTTTTAATTTATTTATTTTTATTGGTTGTTCAAAACATTACAAAGCTCTTGACATATCATATTTCATACATTAGATTCAAGTGGGTTATGAACTCCCATTTTTACCCCAAATACAGATTGCAGAATCACATCGGTTACACATCCACATTTTTACATAATGCCATATTAGTAACTGTTGTATTCTGCTACCTTTCCTATCCTCTACTATCCCCCCTCCCCTCCCCTCCCATCTTCTCTCTCTACCCCATCTACTGTAATTCATTTCTCTCCTTGTTTTTTTCCCATTCCCCTCACAACCTCTTATATGTAATTTTGTATAACAATGAGGGTCTCCTTCCATTTCCATGCAATTTCCCTTTTCTCTCCCTTTCCCTCCCACCTCATGTCTCTGTTTAATGTTAATCTTTTCCTCCTGCTCTTCCTCCCTGCTCTGTTCTTGGTTGCTCTCATTATATCAAAGAAGACATTTGGCATTTGTTTTTTAGGGATTGGCTAGCTTCACTTAGCATAATCTGCTCTAATGCCATCCATTTCCCTGCAAATTCCACGATTTTGTCATTTTTTATTGCAGAGTAATACTCCATTGTGTATAAATGCCACATTTTTTTTTATCCATTCATCTATTGAAGGGCATCTAGGTTGGTTCCACAGTCTAGCTATTGTGAATTGTGCTGCTATGAATATCGATGTGGCAGTATCCCTGTAGCACGCTCTTTTAAGGTCTTCAGGGAATAGTCCGTGAAGGGCAATAGCTGGGTCAAATGGTGGTTCCATTCCCAGCTTTCCCAGGAATCTCCATACTGCTTTCCAAATTGGCCGCACCAATTTGCAGTCCCACCAGCAATGTACAAGAGTACCCTTTTCCCCACATCCTCGCCAGCACTTGTTGTTGTTTGACTTCATAATGGCTGCCAATCTTACTGGAGTGAGATGGTATCTTAGGGTGGTTTTGATTTGCATTTCTCTGACTGCTAGAGATGGTGAGCATTTTTTCATGTACTTGTTGATTGATTGTATGTCCTCCTCTGAGAAGTGTCTGTTCAGGTCTTTGGCCCATTTGTTGATTGGGCTATTTGTTTTCTTATTGTTTAATTTTTTGAGTTCTTTGTATACTCTGGATATTAGGGCTCTATCTGAAGTGTGAGGAGTAAAAATTTGTTCCCATGATGTAGGTTCCCTATTTACCTCTCTTATTGTTTCTCTTGCTGAGAAAAAAAAAAAAACTTTTTAGTTTAAGTAAGTCCCATTTGTTAATTCTTGTTATTAACTCTTGTGCTATGGGTGTCCTATTGAGGAATTTGGAGCCTGACCCCACAATATGTAGATCGGAGCCAACTTTTTCTTCTATCAGACACAGAGTCTCTGATTTGATATCAAGCTCCTTGATCCATTTTGAGTTAACTTTTGTGCATGGTGAGAGAAGGGGATTCCGTTTCATTTTGTTGCATATGGATTTCCAGTTTTCCCAGCACCATTTGTTGAAGATGTTATCCTTCTTCCATTGCATGCTTTTAGCCCCTTTATCAAATATAAGATAGTTGTAACTTTGTGGATTAGTCTCTGTGTCCTCTATTTTCCCTCTTGAATTAAATATATGTCAGCTACCTTTAACATCTGACCAAGAGCAGACTCCAGCTTTAATCAGTATTTTAATTTTGGATTTAGTATTTAGAATTCCAAATTTTCCTGTTTAACTTTTTTTAAAATTTTTTGTGTAAGTCAGTTTTCTTTTTATCACTATAACTTAATATCTGAGAAAAACAACTGAAAGGAGGCAATACTTATTTTGGCTTACAGTCTCAGAGGTTCAAGTCCATGGTTGGCTCCACTGTTTCTGGTGGAAGGATGTGACAGAGCAAAATTGCTTACCTCATTGTGGCTTGGAAGCAGAGGAACAAGAAGGGGTCAGGAATCAGATATAATATTCAAGGACAGGGCCCCAAGGACTCACTCTCTTCAACTGCGTCCCACCTCCTACAGTTGCCATCATCTCCTTATAATCCATTCAAAATAATATGAATGCATCACTGGATTAATCCACTGAGGAACTTAGCATCCTTGTGTTATAATCACTTCCCAAAAGCTCCACTTAATACTGAATATTGCTGCATTGGGGACCAAGCTTTTGACACAGGAGCCTTGGGTGACATTCTAGATCTAAATCACAATATCATCAAACAAAGAACCTTTCTCACTCTTAACTCTGATGTTTGTGTTAAGGTCTTTTAAACTCATTTTATTTTATTTACTTATTTTTGGTTACAAGGGATTGAACCCAGGGATCTTAACCACTAAACTACATCCCTAGCCCTTATTATATTTTATTTAGGGACAGGGTCTTGCTAATTATTTAGGGCCTCACTAAGTTGCTGAGGCTGGCTTTGAACTTGCAATCCTCCTGCCTCAGCTTCCGTAGCTACTAGGATTACAGGCTTGAATCACCATGCCTGGCTAAACTCATTTTAATATATTTATAGCAGATAACTTTCAGTTAAAATTTGCCTCATGTGTTTTTCCCAATATTGTCACATATTATCAGTTACATAAAAGAAGAACAATTACCAATAGGCATGGAAAAATAATAAAACCCTAATGCAGAAAATGCACCCTACCTTCCATCAAAAATAATCTAAGAACTGGAAAACCACTGAGATCTGAGGATTCTTCCCTCCCAGGTCTCCTATTTCCTCATTTCTGCTTTGTTTTACAAAACAGTACTCTATCTCCACATTTCTTACCCTGTTTAGAGTGTAGGAGACCTGAATAAGCCAACTCAAAATATGCTTCTTGAGCATAAAGCTTGTCAAATGACAGCAAGAAGTAGATGCAGGGAAGCTCTCTGCCCTCCACCTGTGTGCCTCAAAGCAGGACATAAATTTCTGAAGGCAAAAGATATCCCATCTCCTCCTACCAGGGAGGACAAGGTTAACCACTGAAGGTAACTTCAAATCCTATGAGATGGCACCAAAGGAATCTATCTAAGCAAACTTTACTCTCTTTACTATTACAGATCTCTATCTGCCATTTATTAGCCTTCCTACCAGTTATCACCCCTAGAGACTCAAAGTCATTTTCCTTTGTCTGTTACTCTCAGAAATTATTCTTTGTTGAAGATGCTTTATAAGTTGACATCCAAAATTATCTCTATGAAAACTATTCATTCATTTGGTATCTCTCTTGAAAATGTGAGATATGCATCTGTTTAAATATATATATGTATATGTATATATATATATATATATATATATATATATATATATAAAATTATATAATATATATAATTACTAACAGGCATGGAAAAATAATAAATGTATATATATATATGTGTGTGTGTGTATATATATATATATATATATATATNCAATACCTTTATTTTATTTATTTATTTGCATGTGGTGCTGAGGATCGAACCAGGTCATCATACATGCTAGGCGAGCACTCTACTGCTGAACCACAATCACAGCCCAAGATATGCATCTTAACACTTTTTAAAAATTTTTATTTTGTTAATCTCCTCATTTGATACAGTGGGTCCATTTCCATTATGAATTTATAAGGGTCGAGAAAAAATTATTATTTTTTTCTTTCCAAGAAGATGCTAACATTAGTTGCATAGGGAAGTTTTAAATGTGCCTTTTTCCTTATGAAGGTTCAATAATTTTAGTCTATGAGATAAACTGACAGATTAAAAGAAAAAAGTGACAAATGTATTAATGCACATTAACATTAGAGCAACATATAGAGTGTGAGATTCAAATGAATATCTGAACCTCATGGACAACCAAAGAGATAGGGGCTTGGCTTGTAGGGGGAAGGAAAGGGGTAGCAGGCTATAGAAAGTTAGAGTTGGAGGTACACAGTGAGCAGGGACTTTCTTCTTATGCAGACAGTCCCCCAGATACAGCCACCAGTGATACTGTCTGGTTCCCAGTCTCTTATTCTGTTAAAAGATCCTTCCTAAGCAGAAAGAAGAGTAGGAGTTAGAAAGACTACATTTCCTGGCTGTTTACTTCACTAATGTAGATTTCCTTTACATATGAAAATTTCTCTTACAAAAGGGCAGCCTTCCAGAGCCATTCCTGTATCTGCAGAGGTCTGCAGTTTCTCTGAATAACCAACTCTAAATATTCCAAAGAAGCATACTGAGGTAGGGTGATGTATCCTCCCACAGCTTTGCTGTCCATCTCTCATCAGCAGGTTCTGGCTTTCCATTTCCTCTTTTTATTATCCTCTGGGTTGACTTACCTTATCTTATTTAAGCTAGGTGTTAAATATTAGCTTTCTGGCCAAGTGATGGCACCAGTCTGCAGTTCAAGATGTGAACGGGGGTGTGTAGGATCTGGTCCAATGAAGAGTAGAAAATCAGTCCCGAAGCAGACAGTAAGAAGAGCCCTGCCAATTGCTGGTGATAATTGGATCTACAACTCTTCTTTGCAAATGGGTATAAGAGAAGGCTAAACCCTGTTCATAACCTCAAAATGTCTTTTCATTAAAACGTTTGTTGACATTTATAAATTAGGAAATAGTGCAAACAAATCCCAAACTCCCGCACCTCTTGGAAATTCAGAAATCTTGACAGCAGTAGACATTCACAGTAGAGTGACATTCCAATGCAGAAAAGATGGCTGTTACTAAAGCTGGCCTCCCCCTCCTCCTTCCACTGGGGCTGAGATCTACACATGGCCAGGGGGCCCAGTTTTTTTTTTTTTTTTTTTTATCCTAAGCTGACCTGAATGTTTTTGAGTCTGACATCCTTGAAAAAATTCTGAAGTAAACTCTTATAAGGGAAAGCATCTTAATTATCTGTAAATCATAGCATGCTGCAGAATATTTGGACCACTTTTGTAACCAAATTGATGCCAGCAAAATAGTTAAATTAAACCTTTAAAATGCTATCAGTAGAATCTTACCTCTTGATTGTTAGTAACAAGGCGGATTTGTTTTAATTAATATCTGAAATCTGCAGATACCACAAACATGTCAATTTCTCCAATAATTTCTTCTTAAACTTTTGAAAAAAAAATAATTAGAGGTGCTAACAAGGCAAAACTCACTCACTATGATCAGAAATGCCTTTCTTGTGGTTGTTGAAGGAAGATAATTAGCAGGAAATGGCCAACAGAGGAGAAGCAGAGAGAACAAGCCTGGAGAAACAGTCTCTCTTACAGAAAACCAAAGAGCTTGGGATCTTAGAGAACTGATTTCATTACAAATCCTAATAATTGCCAGAAAGTTTCCTGGGATAAGCATGTGAATCCAGGTCACACATATAAAGAAGACATGCTTTCTTTAGTAAAATTGGAAGAACAGAACACCTGATATAATAGTATGGGTAAGGACGTTGTTAATCAATGAAAAACATCTCACAATTTAAGACTTTAAAAAAATGTCTTTAAATACATTAGTTAATGCAGAAACTACTGAAAACTGCTGGTATTCTCCCAGGCACAAATATCCATAGATTGAAGTTTCACTTTCTCTCTCTTTGTGCAACAAACCTGAGAGCAAATGCTCCTTAGGATCAGTGTGACCTCAGAAGAGTCTGGAACACCCTGAGTCTGGGAAGGACTAACAGGATTTATATGTACTGATAGGAAAGGGCCACTCAGCACCTGGTGATAACACCACATTCAATCAAGAAAAATTAAATTCTAACAGGATTAAAGGAGTGAGCAGCTAATACATAGGAGCGTGGTTTCCCTCAAGCTGACATGCACACTGAAAGCCTATCTTCTATGGGAATAACTGCTAAGCACATGACACAATGCATTAAGGAAGGAGGCAGCTTAAAATATGTGCAGAATATCTAGCTTTTCGTTCTGCTATGGCAGCACAGGTTAGGTCTGAAACCCCTCGGATTTATTGCCCTGTTTTCTAACAGTGAATGCAAAAACATGCATCAATGTAACTCTGGGGATCTAACCTAAATAAGCTAAAACTATATATCAATTTTGTGATGTGACTGTCACACATGTACAAAAACAAAACAAAACAAACAATGAAGTCAATGTACCCAAATACAAAAGATGGAAATCATGAATTCATTGCAATATCTCAAAATGGCTTTTTAGTATTTTGTTACGGTGCCTCAGAAATCTAGCTGTTCCCAACCATGTATCTGTATTTCTTAATATGAAATTTTTCTAAAATTCAATGGAGATACCCACAGCTTATGCAAATCAAGGATCAACAATTCCCTAATAGCAGTTACAAGGGACCTGTCTTATTCCCCAAATTGCTTTATATCCCTTTGAAGAAATACGCCATTCCTTTATGGGTAATATCACTTTTTCTGGTTGCTTCTGTCACAAATGTGATGTAAGACAAAGGACTCTGCTCTTGTGGGTTGCTTCTTTCTCCTTGTTAAAATTGATTCTAGGCAATTAGAAGTTCCAGCTCTTCAAAAAGCAAGCGAAGATTGGTGAGGTGCCCAGGCTAAAGGGCAAGCCTGTCCTTCACAGAGGTCCTGCCTGAGCTGAAACTCGCTTTTCCCTGGGGACAATGATTCTCTGTCAGTCCCTGTAAGGAAAAAAAAAAAAAAAACAGCTTATTGTTTTGTTCATTTCCCATATTTCCTAGCCAGGGAAGGAAATTGGTCTCTGTGGTAGATTGATTGAATTAATGGTCCTGCTGCTTCACCATTATAAATACCCTCACCCTGGCCCTGAGCCTTCTGGTGTCTGTCTTATCTGATTCTAAGCCCAGTTATGTGACTTATTTGGGACTATGGGATGGAATCAAAGGAAACACAGGAAGAGGCTCTCAAAGTATCTGCATATTAGGGTAGCTCATCTTGCTCTCTGGGATGTCTATGTGAACATGGCTAGGTTAGGCTGTTGGGAGATGAAAGGCCTGTGGAGTCAACCCAGCCATGGACATCTTCAAATAGCCAGGAGCCAGTGATACCCCTTGATGTGATGACCCCAAACTGGAAGCCTCCTTTAGAACCTACAAGCATGAAGCTTTGATTCATTCTGAGTAATCCTTTATTTTTTTCCATGGGCTAAGACGTGCAGAACCAGAACTGAGGTTTGAACAATCTTCCTGGTAGAAAATATTTGCTGGTAGAAAATGTGTGTATTGGGGATTGCTTGGTGGGGGGCATCTCTCCAAGGTCCTCTCTAGTTCCACAAGGGAACTTTTTTTCTTAATAAATTGAAAAAATGCAATTTTAAAAAAGTTTTAATACCTAGGTATTCCCTTGGCTTAGATAAGTCCCCAGTGTGACATACTGTTAAATATAAGATTTGATAGAACCATTTTTGTTTCTATTTGGAGGATTTTTCTTCATATGAATTGAAATGATCCAACAAACAGTTCATTTTTAGGACTCTGTCTACACAAGTTGTTCTAAAAGAATCAAGATAGAGATTAGGCTTCTAGATTAAACTTCTTTCAAAGCTGCTGAGTCATCTTTATGATAATAATCAATTATGTGACATAATCCAATCTGTACTTTTTATAGGTTGGCATCCTCTGTGCTTTTACTTATATATAGAAAGAATCCTAACTGAAAGTTTACAATTTCATCAACAATTTCAGTTTTTGTTTTGTTTTATTTTGCTGCAGATTTAATCCAGGGCCTCAGGCATGCTAAACATGCATTAAAGAAAAATCACCTACTTACCTTTATGATGTACAATCAAATTATAAGAGCATGGAACATTTGAATATGAAGATATGGGAAAAATACACAAGGCAAACATTACCAAAAGAGGTCTGGTATAATTGTATTAATGATCAAAAAGATTTTAAGACAAAAAGCACAGTCAGAGGTTGTTTGAGAATTATAAAAATTTAAAACAGGAAAATAAAATTGTAAGTTTGTATGTACTTAATAAAATAGCCTCTACAAAGACATATTTTTGAAGACCAGAAGATTTAAATGTAAAGGCCAAATTACTTAAAATTACTTAGAAAAAGATAACTTTGGAGAAGAATGACTCTTTTAAATAAGTCACAGGATTCTAAATTTTTAAAAAAAGTGATAATTTTGACTAAATTAAAATTAAGAACTTCTGGTTATCAAAGATTCTAGAGGAAAAATAAGGATACACTCTAAACTGGAAGAAGATATTTGTAACACACGTCACATCTTGACCACGAGTCAACACAAAGTATTGTAAAATATTTGTAAAATAGAATACTACATAGTAGTGAAAATTAATGAAGTTCAGCTCTTATAACATTTGGTTGAATAAAAATATAAATACATTTATTGAAAAAAGGGAAGTCCAACAGAAAATAGGCACAGGAGGATATCCTTTTAATAAACTCAAAACTAAACAATATGTGGTTTAGGGTTACATACATAGGGCATAATGAATAATAAAATAAAATTTAGATTAATGGATATGTTAAGGATTGAGGGAAGGAGAAAGAGTGAGAGCAGAATATAGAATACTGAACAAACACTAAATTCTGATACAATAAATAATACTTTGGGCTCATATTTTTATCCTACTTGCTTCCCTAAAGTGATAAGGGACTACTCAAGTTGTATTAGAAGCATTCTTTGCATTTGCTATTCTGAATGTATTTTTCATCTTGAAGTTACTGTGCGTGAAGCCAGGAGCAATTACTTTTCAAGTGGATATACTGTCACCACCTTTCAAGGTGTCATTGTCCTGCATTTCATCAGAATTACTTGAGCCAGCTAGAGGTTCACATGCCAGGCATCACAAAATAAATGAGAATTGGAATTCTTTCCATCTGTAAAGCAAGGAAATGCAAAATTGAATTCTGACTAAAGGGACACTCCTCTTTTTGTGAAAAACAAGTATTACAATGTTTTGGTGTGGGTGTGCAGATTCTTTTTAATGAATCTTTTGCTTTTTACACGTCATTGACAATTCAAATACTGTCTTTTCCAAGATGCCTTGTACCTTTCCAGCTAATGTTATTTCGATACAGAAACAATAGATTGACCATTTTTCAGTGCACTTTTTTTTTTCTTTATAGCAGTCTTGATGAATAACTAGTTAGCCAAAGCTTGATTTAAAAGGCTGGGCATGATGGCACATGCCTGTAATCCCAGCTGCCTGGAAGGCTGAGGTAGGAGGATCGCAAGTTCAAGACCAAGCTTTGCCACTTAGTGAGACCCTGTCTCAAAATAAAAAATAAAAAGGGCTGTGAATGTAGCTTTAGTGGTAAAGCACTCCTGGATTCAATCCCCAATCATGTGAATCAATCAATAAAATAAAATCAAATCATTTTTTTAAAAGCCTGACAGTGGATCAGTTGAGCCCATGAGGACAACCAGCATGGATTGGTGGCTACTCAGGCAGGTTTTTTTAAGTGTGTGTCTGCTTGAGTGCTGACTACAGAATGGGCTTTGATTCATTTGTCCACAGAGAATTCAAACACATTTTGGGGTAATTTATTTGTTTATAGATGTTGTATCTGTCTTACCTCCTTCTTGCCCCTAGTGTTTGATTTCAAAGCTATTTTTTGGATGTGCCCCTGAGAGTCAAAACTCCCAGTGAATTTTCAAACTGAAAATTGGCTTCAGCACATCAGCCATTTTCTATCCATATTTAACAGCTTCAAGGAAATTATGGTTCCATCATCTCCTTTGTGTGTTATAGCTGGGTTACAATAGTCACAACAAAATACACAAGATACCATTATTAAACCATACATTATTCAGGTTGTTGTGAAAGTTAAGGATATCCAACTGGCCTACTTCACACACACACACACACACACACACACACCCTCCATATGCACACATACTTAATCTGTTTAAAATCTGATCCTATCCTCTAAAGCCCTCAGACCTTAGGGAAATAAAAGCAAGACTATCGCTCTATAATTGCAGAGATCCAACTGTGTCCTGCTAACCCAATCATTTCATGAACTAATTCAGGGGCCACCGGGCCACAAAGCCTCAGTGGGTTTAAGATTTGTAATTAAATTTCAAATATGAAAGCTCATCTTGCCTGCCTTGTTTAAGAATCCATGAACTGTGTGACTATCTTATGGACATTCAGAATCTTATGGACAGAATCTCTGTTTCCTAAATCTGACCTTTTCTTTTTATGAACTATGCCAATTTTCCTTAAGAAATGTGGCATTGCTTCCTAAAAAGATGTCCTACCTTAAAAACTCAAGAGATAAAAGAAACAAGCCTGAAAGAGTAGATGAGAAGTTCCCTGAATTTCTTTGCACCCTTGATAAAACAAATCTGAAAATACAATCCCTATCACTGTCTGTGATTTTAAAATGCCCACCCAAACACTGCTTTTAAGGATCAAGCAAAAGGTCTTTTTTGTTATTTTGTTTGACTTTGGTTTTGGTTTTGTTCTGGTGGGCTAGAGGGGGACATTAAAAAAATGAAAATATAAGAGCTGGAAAAAGTTAGTCAACAGTGCACATCTGTTTGATCTGGAGAGAAATCAGGGATGAAGGAAGGAGGAATGAAAGGATCCTAGAACATTTTTCAGTCTAAGGAAATTTTCACCCAGCCATTGGGGGAGTTCTTGACCCAAAGTTTGTCATCAGAAAGGTCTTGGGCCTGCCTTAGTGTAACTGATCATATGCTCTGTCATTGACTGGCATCATCCCATGAACAGTATGGCCTCGGCACATACTGATGGATTACAGAGCTCAGTGACTAGAACCCTAGGGTTTCAACTTCATGCTATGAATGCTTTCAAATGCTATAAACAAGACATGGAATAATTTAGATTGTATTTAAGGAAGATGCCTTCTTCATGTGTCAGCTTGCATAAAATGCTGTATAACAAACAATCCCCAAATCTCAGTTGCATATGAAAACAAATATTGTTTTCATGTCCAAGGGCCTGCAGTTATCTTAGCTGGACTGAGGTTTATGTCAGTTTCACAGATCTGTCATTTCAAGACACAGGCTGAAGAGGAAGAGGTTATATGAGGGCATGTGCTTCTCCTGGTAGAGGAGAAATATGAAAACAATAACAAAAACTAAACCACATTGAAAGCCTCTATTCACATCACATGTGATCATGTTCTGTGGATAAAGCAACCACATGGCCATGTTCAAAGTCAAGGGGGTAGAGAAAAGTAGTCTACCTTCTCAGAAGCTTTGTACTATGCTGAAGGAATGGAAAAATTAGAATAATTTTCTCTTCTAAACTAATGCTGCTCCCCTGGTAAACTGTGGAATAAGTAGTAATAGGAAATTTGACACATATAATTGATAACCCATCCATCCAACATACATGCTTGCTTTCTCCCTAATTGCTTCATATGCCTTTTCCTGTCTTCAGATTTGCCAATTTTCTTGAAGCCCTATTCCCTATTGCGGGATCCCTTCCCTCCTCAGATGAGTCAGGAAGGTTAGGGGGTGCTAGGGTGAGAGGAATGCCCTTCTTCGGGTAAGATAAAACTTTGGCAGGCTTTTACCCTGGAACATGGGTCTTCATGTTTCTGGGAGTTTTTTTCAAAATGATTACTGTCTTCCCAATGTGAGACAAGATAGGCCTTAGGTTCTCATTATGGGAAACCTAGTGGGGCCCCTGGAAGCAAAGCTCACAAAAGTAAGGGTCCTCACTTTTGTTTCTCACTCTTATACTTCTCTACCCTCAGTCTCCAACACTTCATGAAAATTAACCCTTCACAGCTTCTCCCAGTGTAGGACTCCAGAGGCTTTGCTCTAGGTAAGCAGATCCCAGCTTTTACTCTCTGGGTTTGATTGTCACTGAAGATTTCAGGAGACAGGTTTGTTTGCCTTTGTTCTCTGAAAGATCCAAGCAAAACCATGGGGCTTCAGTTTTCCCAGATTTTTTCTTGTTTAAAGAAAGGGAATGGCAATTCCCAAGCTCTTTACACGTAGGAACCAGACCAAGTGTATTGCTTAAGCAGTAAGAGTCACAACAGAATTTGAGGCCAATGTGTTTACATCTGTTATTCGGAAATAATCATAGATTCCTGGGTAATTTCAAAAAATTTTCAGGAAGGCCCGAGTGCCCTTCATCCAGTTTAAAGAAATCTGACCAGTTCGTGAGATATCTGACCAGTTTCTTTTTGTTGTTGTTGTTTGTTTTTGTGTTTGTGTGTGTGTGTGTGGTGTGTGAGAGAGAGGAAAGAATCTGAGGTATATATACTTCTGTGCCATTAGATTAATTTTTGGAAAATGAAGATAACTGCTTATATAACCACAGTGTATGTTAAATAGAAATTTGGCCATTGATATTGAATTTGATAGAAATATGAGTATTAAATTATGTCAATCACTAGACATAATTATTAATTATTGGCCATAATTAAGTAAATTATTTGGAATTTACCATTTTTTTCTTGCAGTCTTTTGTGTGCAGCTCTATGAAATTTTGTTACATATGCATATGTAAGTGACCATTACACAGTCAGGATATAAACCATTTAACCACCATAAAGAAACCCCCTCACATTTCCCACGTCATTACATCCTTCTTCTACTCTTCCAGCATCCACTGATATGTTCTTATTACTATAATTTTATTACAGTCACATTATTTCAATTGTGTGAATATTTATACAGTGTATAAGCCTTTGAGATTGATTTAAAAAATACATAGCATAATGTCTTTATGATCCATTCAAATTTTTGCAAACATTAATAGTTTATTTAAAAAAAAATTTAATTGCTGATAAGTTTTTCACTGTATAGATGTACTACTGTTTGTCCATCCAACTAATAAGAGATATTTGTATTGTTTTCTCTTTTTAAGTGTCAGTTAAGCCGCTATGAACACTCATGTACAGATTTTGTGTAACATATATTTACTTGATTCTACAATAAACATCCAGAAATAATGGTAGTTGGGTATAATGGTAATTGTTTTTAAAGTGACAGGAAATTGCAAAACTATTTTCTAATGTGTCTGTACCATTTTACTAGCAATGTATAAGAGCTCTGGAGTTCTCGTTTTCAGTTTTAGTCGTTCTGATAGGTTATGTAGTCATATCTTATAGCCTTGAATTTCACTAGTGTCTAGTGAGGTTAAAATCCTTTCATTGTTTATTTCTTATCTCCTCTTGGGTGAAATGTTCAAGTTTCTATCCACTTTCCAATTGGATTATTTGTTTTCTTTTGTTGAGTTTAAAAGAGTCTTAATAAATTCTAGACCCAAATCCTTTGTCACTTATGTAGTTTGCAAATAATTTCTTCCAAGTCAATGCCTTGTCTTTTTATCACCTTAGTAGGGTAGTTTGCAAAACAAAAGGTTTTTATTTCACTGAACTTTAATTTACTGATATTTAAAAACAGATCACACTTTCAGGGACATCTCTGAAAACTCATCATCTATTTTTAATAGATTTAAAAATAAGTTAGAAAAAATAAAATTATAATAACAGCTGTCTTTTGAAAGGTGAATGAACATACAGTACTAATAGGTAAGTATATATGGCAATAATGATTGTATATATCATATATACATAGATATGTAGCCACAAAACAAATTTACCCCATAAATCATGAGCAAAGATTCAATTGTAGAAGGTATTCAAGTATTTGCATAGCTTTATGATAATAAATTTATAAAATTGAATGTAACAGATGATTTTTGAGACAATTAAATAATACAATAGTCATGTGGAAAATGCAGGAACTAAATACCTATCCTGAAGAAAAATGATTCTTGGTATAATTATTAATATTTCAAACATCAAAAAAATAAGCAAACAAACAAAAACAAAGCACAGGTGTCTATACCTTATACTGTTTTAAAATAAAGAAAGAACAGAAGTTGTCCAGTGAACTAAAGAAAAAAATGTTTTCATTTTTTATATCACTTCATGACAACATAGCAGATAAAGGAGAAAAAGAACTGACCTATTTAAAGCGTGAAATGTAGATCTAGGCAATATCATCTACATAGTAATCCCAGGAGGTTAATGCTCCAAATGAAGAAAGTTTAAATTTTTAGAAATCTATTAATAGATTAATTTTACTACTGAGTCAAAGAAAAAAAACTAGAAAATTATATATATTTAAATATATTACAAATGGCATATAATAAAATCCAAAATATATCTAAGGTATATAATTGTTTTAATATGTCATAATTAAATAAAATTGATTAAAATGAAGTTTCCATATATGTGGATTATAATAAATATATTTCTGTGTGTGGTGTGTATATATATGTGTGTATGTATGTGTATACATATATATATATGTGTGTGTGTGTGTGTGTGTGTATATTTATATATATTTATAGCACATAATAGTAATCATCATCATGATTAATATTGAAACATCAAGCACTTTTCCATTTAAACTAGGAACAAAAGAAGGACTATTGCAATCATCACTATTGTTCATAATTGTCCTGAAAATATAAGAGATATAAATAACAGAAATATGAAGGAAATAATTATAATTATTTGCAAATTATGTGATTACACATTTGAGATCTCTTAAGAAAAGCAACAACCATTTGAATTAGTGAAAGAATTCATTAGAACAGGCAATCTCAAAATAAATAATCAAGTGTAGCTTTCTTATATAATAGTACCACTTTAGGACTATAATAGAGAAAATGATTGCATTCACAATCATGTTATAAATACTAATATTAATATTTTAAAAATATAAAACATTAAAGAACAAACATCACAATAATTTGACAAGTATTGTATAAAAAATATAAGCCCTATACAAGGACTTGGAAGAAGATTTGAATAAATAACTACATCAAACTAGATACTGTAAATAATACAGTTTTTCTAAAAATTAACCAAAATGATTAAATATGCAAAGCAAATTTCATTATAAATTTGTTTTTCTTTTTTGTTAAGAAGTGATAATTATTTTAATGTTTATCTGAAAAAATAGCTATGCAAAGGTAACTAAAAAAACTATGTAACTTTCAAGGGAATGTAATGAATTTAGTCTATCAAATTCTGAAACATATTAGGCAGTATCACAGAAAATGGTGGAATAAGAAACTCCAGGAATCAATATCTCCACCCAAGAACTCGCAAGAACTATTGGAGTCCATTGTTTTGAAATTATGGAATCCAAAGGAGACATATAATTTCCTCTCTCCTCTCTCTACCCGCCCCACCCCGCCATTGGATTCAGGCACTCAAGAAAAATCAAGTTAGGTCACTAGCTGAAGAAAACAGAATACCTGTCTGAATTTTCTTTGAGTTCCTGTCTCTTTTAATCCCTTCTACAGATGTCACCTGGGAAGCTACTTTAACTCAATGGGCTTAAAACAGTGAACAACATCTTTCCTGGTCTCTCAGTGACCCACTGGTCTTGTTTGCTATCCTGGCACCGGCAAGCTGTACAGGGAATGAGGTTTGTTGACCCCATGGTTGTATGCCACAGGGCTAGAAATTTGGGATGGTACCTGCTATGTAAGACACTGAAATGAAGTGAAATCACCAGCTTCCTTCTTCATCAAACACTTCTTTGGATAGTACAAGCATTTGACTAGACTCCAGAGTTTCAAAATATTGAGTTCTTGAAGGTTCAATAGATAAACTCATCAATTAAAAGAGAGATTATATAATAGATCTAAAAAACTGCATCCACAAATACGCACTGTTTACAAGGGAATTATGTGAGATGCAAAGACACAAATAACCAAATCTAAAACAAACAGAAGAAAGAAACAACAAACATTAGAGCATGGATAAATAGAGGAGAGAAAAACAATAGAAAGGATCTGCAAAACTAAAACAGTTTACAAAGATCAACAAAAGAGTCAAACTTTTAGTTAAACCGACTAAGGAAGAGAGAAGACTCAAGTTAATAAAATCAGAGGTAAATGCAGGAACATTACTACCAATCTTAGAGAAATTTAAGACTGTAAGAGAATACTATGTACCATTGTACACCAACAAATGAAATAACCTAGATGAAATAAATGAAATTCTAAAACCAACACACTATCAGCAATAAAAGACAAAATAGAGAAACTGGACTTCATAAACATTAAAACTTCTGTGCATTGAAGAACATTATCAATTGGGGCTGGGGATGTGGCTCAAGCGGTAGCGCGCTCGCCTGGCGTGCGTGCGGCCAGGGTTTGATCCTCAGCACCACATACAAAACAAAGATGTTGTGTCTGCCGAAAACTAAAAAATAAATATTAAAATTCTCTCTCTCTCTCTCTCTCTCTCCTCTCTCTCTCTCTCTTTAAAAAAAAAAGAACATTATCAATAATGTGAAAGAAAACATCCAGAGCAGAGACAAATATTTCCATATTATATATCTGGCTTAATTTAATATTCAGACTATATAAAAAAAACTTGTGAAACTCAACAACAGGGACACAGACAACATAATTAACAAATGGAAAATGGACTTGACTAGACACCTCCCCAAAATATATACAAATGGCCCATGAGCACATGAAGAATTATTCAAATTTAGTGGTCATTAAGGAAATACAAATGAAAAGTCATGGACTACCACTTCATACTCACTAGAATACCAATAATAGTAGTGATGAAAATGGAAAAGAGCAAGTATTGGTGAGAATGTAGGGATATAGGAATCCTCATACATTGGTGGGAATGTATAATGATACAATTGCTGTGAAAGTTTAGTGGTTTCTCATAAAGGTAACAAAACTGTCATATAACCCAGACTTTCTACACCTAGCTATATTCCCATGGTAAATGAAACATTTGTCCACATAGAAACTTGTCCATGAACATTAATATTACAGTACCATACTTCATGGTAGCCAAAATGTAGAAAGGGCCTAAAGATCCATAAGAGGATGAGTGGATAAATAATTTGCAGTATAAACATGCAAGAAATATTACTCATCCATAAAATTAAATGAAGCACTAGTCTATGTTGCAGCGAGGATGAATTTTGGAACCATTTCATATGAAATTTTTAAGCCAGATGTAAAAAGTGTCACATATTGTCTGATTTCTTTTAAATGAAACATCCAGGATAGGGAAATTCATAATTATAGAAAATTAATTTTTATTGCTGGGGAAAGGGAGAATGGAGTCTGGTTTCAAAGTGAGAGTGTATGTTCTTTGATGTTGAGGGCGGTGACATGTTCTAGTTTTATATTTCTTCCTTTTTAAGAGTGCCTTAAGAGTAAGATATCACACACACTCTCAGAATTGGATTGAACCAAGGCCAAAACTGGGCCACGGGTACGTGGTTCCTAACTCCCTTGAAATTTACGTTGGTTATCTTTCATGAGTATATACTCAATTACTATGCTGAATTTGAATATATATATATATA
>NW_026000026.1:37158973-37253154 GCF_001458135.2 Marmota marmota marmota
ATATATATATATATATATATATATATATATATATATATATATATATATTAAAACTAACAGATTAATTAAAGAAACATACAGGGAGTGCCTATTTTGTAGTGGTCACGAGAACTAGGAGCTGAGAGGATAAGGGCCAAGTGCTATGGCAAGCTTAATATATGATAAGTACCTTTACGCTTTGCACTGGGATCCTGCCATACTAGCTTCCCTCACTTACAAGTCTCTCCTAGAACCACCATCCAACAAGAGCTTTATACACAAGTCCTCACTTCTGGTACTGGTGATACTGATTCAAGACTCCATATATTATATATCCCTAAACTCTTTGCTGTTCCCTATTCTCCTGTTAGATGGGCATAGAACAGGAAATCTTCATGTCTCAGAGAAGATAAAGGCATTTTCTTGCCTTGTGTATCTGAAAAGTGGACAGTGTGAGATGAAAATGCAAAGATGTCTAGATGTTAGGTTCAGGCCTCATTCCATCAGACAACACTGTTCCCACTCCTGCTTCAATTAAAACCATTGCAAAATGCCTAGGCAACTGTCTAGGTTTAAAATTGGCCCCCAGGTCCCATTTCCTTCATTCCAGGGCTCTGATAAAACATATGGTCCTTTCTAAATGCAAAGTCATGATGATTTTCTGTGATCTGGTGCTCATAAAATCATTATTTTTCTTCCTCTCCTCTCAAGGGCACAGCCCAAGTCCCTGAAACTTTCCTGTTTAAAAAAAAAAAAAAAAAAAAAAACTGAACAAATACATGAGATTTTTTAAAAAAATTTTTAGAAGAACTTGCCTAAATTTACATCCAAATTCCTAGTAAGCAGTTGTGACCCACTTCCATTCAAGCGCCTATTCTTGTTTCAAGAGCAACTACAGAAAGAAGTCACTGCGTTTATCCCTCACATATCCCCAGCCGAGCTCCTTAGAGGACAATATACCTGCTCGCTGAGTGCCCTTGCAATGCTCCTGGTTACACAAGAAAGGTCCTGGGATACAAGGCTGTCCATGCTTTTATCTCAGAACATGGAAAAACTATTTCCAACCTGGCTCCTTTGCCAGACACTTAATGTGTATCCTCAGCTCAGCCACAGACTCCAGCATTTCTCAAGATGCAAAGATAAAGCCATGCAAAGTCTTATCTAATAGGGTGGTCCTCTGAACAAAGTGAGGATACAGCAGTGTATTCACTGTGCTCATCACAGTTAAGCTCTTGCCATATCCCACTCCCCCACAAATACTCTTTCTTCCATGTAAGATGACATGCCCTTTCAGAGTGGTGCCTCTTAGAGAATTCATAAAGAAAAACTAAAATGGGCAAAGATAGACAGATGTCAGTCAAGAGAGTGGTCATGTTTGCTTGTTTTTTTTTTTTTTTTAAATATACTTTATCTCCATGAAGACAGAGAAGACAAAGAACAAATAGACTCCGTTTTGATTCCCCCAGAGCAACCCAAGTGTAGCTTTAGCTTTGATTAGAAAATTAGGTTTACAACTTTATGTAAATGAATAAAAAGAAAAAAAAGACAGACATTTCCTCTTCCTTCTTCTTTCTTTTTCTCTTCTTCCTATATTCTTCTTTCATCTAAAGGTCACAGGTCACCCTTTCTTTCTTTGTGACTAGGTCCCACTTACTTCTATTTGTCCAGGGTCTTAGGAGGAGGGTATTGTAGGTAAGCCAAGCCTTATGGTCTTTGCAATAGTGGGATGCTTTCTGACTGGGTGTTTATACCTCCAGGTTCATTTCTGCTAAGCCAGCTTTCTTATCTCCTTCAAGATCTTGCTTAAACTGTACCTGTATGATGCAGCTTACGCTGTCCTTTTCAAATCCTGCCCATCTGCTTCCCTCTGGTATTTAGTTCCTCTTTATTATATTCTCTTTGGCATTTATCACTTCTATGCTATGTAAATTATTTACTTTGTCTATGGTTGATAGTTTGTTTTTCCCACAATAGGACAAAAGCTTCTTAGAGACAAGTTCTCTGTTCCTTTTGTTATCTGTAGTTGATGTCAACGAATGTCATCATGATGCCCTGCCACTGCCCCCACCTTCAGAACCTTCCCAGTTCCTGGGAAGCTGATAGCTCAAAAGTTTTCTTGGAATTGTGCTCTGCTGAAGAGCTTCATCTTGCCCAGTGACATGACCTTCCTCAGGGATGACCCATACCCAGTGACTAGGCAAACAGGCAAACTTGACTTCATTACCTCAATTTGGAACAACTCTGAAGGGTACCCATGTTCTATAACTCCATGGCAGGTGGGCTGAGACTACAGCAATTACTGTTGTAATTGCTTCTCTCTGGATCAGCTTATCTTCCCAGGCTTATTCCCTTCAACTTCTCAGGTGCTTCTTGGATATAAATCCCAAGAACATTCCCTTAAAGCTTCCAGCTCTGCTAATCTCTAGCTCAGAGTTTATTTCCCAGGGAAGTCAATCTGGAATATTTAATGATGTATCCCAAGAATCTACCACAGTGTCTAGCAGTTCAAAGTTCCTTAATAAATATCGAATACACAAATGAATGAATGTAAAAAACCAGAACTTTCTATGAAACATCAATGTGGACAACCAAATATTTACATATATCTATTTAAAAGTCAGAACTTTCATGCTGTAGTATTTCTCATTTATCCACTCATGACATTTATTAGGCATCTACTATGTATTGATAGATGATACATCAGTAAATTAAAGGAACAAAATTCCTTCCCCATAAATCTTCAAATTTCATGCTGGAGTCAAAAAATATGCAAACAAAATGCACATTAATAATGATGAGCCACAAGGGAAAAGAAAGCATTATAAAAGGAGACAGGAGGCTAAAATGAAGAAAAGTGGACAGTGACCAGAAAGTAGTATGCATTTGAAGCAATCAACAGTCAGTGGTTAGATCATGCAGGCCTTGTTGAGAATTTATAATTTTATCCTAAATGTGATGAGGTGACATTGAAGAGTTTTAGGAAGATGGCATGACCAAAACTATGTTTTCCAAAGAAACCCATTCTCTAATTGCTCCCGGCAGTTTTAGACATTTACCAACCTCCTGTCAAGTTGTTCTGTGACATGTACAGTTGGTTTTTCAAGGAAACCCACAGGAGGCTGCTATCCGTTGGTGCCACTATTTAGTATATTTGAGTGTCACAGAACACTTTTATATACTTAATTTTAAAACACAATCGGATTTTATTTACACATTTCAGGAACCCACCATTTTTCAGGGAACAGACCTTCTTTAATCTTCTTAATCTTAAAATAGAGACCATGGTCTCCTTTTACAAATGAGAACACTGGGAGTCACAGAAGACACATGACTTTTCCATGTTTGCATAGCGAGTAAGAGACAGAGATGCTATTGAACTCAAATCCTCTTATTTTCTATCTTGTATTTTTTTATATAATGCTTATCCACATGTATTTGCTCTCCTTTTTTATGGTCTGGGTCAGGGAATTAATTAATAAGAGAAATGACCATTCACTGTGCATAGGTTAGGCCACTTAGATGCAGCATTTGACTTGGCCCCCAAACAGTCTTATGAGTAAGTATGATGGTCTGCAGTTTGAAGGTGAAGACATTACAGTATAACACCTTGTAGTCATCCTGTGGTACATCAACTGGCATCCTCAGCACCACCTGGGAGCTTGTTAAAAATGAAGAATCTGCAGTCTCTGCCTATGAAACCAAGATGATAATAGCTTTGTTATGTATTTATTGCCTTTCTTCCTTTCATTGTTCATATGACTGGACAAAACATTCATGTTCTCTTTATAAATGAAGACTATGATTTAGTGGATTTGCTAACATTCCATTAGCCACAGGATAAGCCTCCCATTGATGCCCAGATACATGCTCTGTCCAAAGAGCAAAAGAGAGGGTTAACCAAACTAAATGGTTGACTCAACTATCACAGAGGTTATTTGAATCCTGGTCATTTTATTCAACTTACCCTTATTATCAAATGGTATGTGTCAAAATTTTTTTGCCATTGTTTTCTGGAATCTACTACTAAATTTAACTAATTGTCAAATGATTGTTTTAAAGCATATACAATACTCTCTGGGGAAGGAATTCAGGAAAACATAATTTTCTGTGTTGTCTCTTCCCAGGAAGGCCTTATTCCTTATAGAATGGCACCTCAGACAGCTGCCTGGATGAACCTCCCATTAATCCAACTCTGTTCCTATTCTAAAAGAAGATTAAAAGCTCGTCGCCTATAGATGAATGATTCAGCATTAAATCAGTGAAGACTCCTGCCTACCCTTTCATCTATGAGGTATGTTAACCTTATGAAAATATATTAGACTCCAACCTTATCCCAATCAAGAAATGGAATATTGATAGGATGATGGAACCTCCCTCTCAGGCTCCTTTCCCATCACTATGCCTCAAAGTACATCCATTACCCCAACTTCAGCCAACATGTTAATTTTTTTGTTTCTGTGCTCTGGATATATGGAGTCATACAGTATGTTCTTGTGTGTCTTATTTCTTTCACTTACCACTATGTGAGATTTACCCATATTTTTGCATATAGTTGTATATTATTACTTCTCATTCTATGTAACATTTATGTACTTATGTATTCTGTACAGAGAAGAACAATTTGGAAGCTCCTAGCTTTTAGCTATTAGGAATGATTCTGCTATAAACATTCTACTATAGATATTCTGTTTAACTTACACACGCAAGTCTTTTGGGTACACAGCTATGAGTAGAAGCATGGTGTCATAGGATTTATGTGTATTCAGCTTCAGTTGATACTTTCAGCTTCTATTTAACAGGGTCTATTTTAGGGTGGACTAGACTTACTCCTTGATATGTGTGATTTTGACTGGCCATTTAAAACTCAGTAAACCCAAATGAGCTTAAGATATTTCTGGGCCTAAGCTATTCTTTGGTTGGAATTAGGCAGTTCTGAAGATGCACTAACTTCTTTATGATCCTGGGTCTCTATGCAATTTATTACTCATAGATTTGTAAAAGATGAGGATCTTTGCCGCCAAAACTGTCATAGACAGGGAAAATAGTCTAACGCATCATCACTCAACATTCTCCTGGGATGATGAATTTGGAAAATTGCTATCTTTTTAGGGTTCCAGTTTCTCTTCATAGAGAGTCAGGCCTCATAGCTCAAAGGCTATACTAATGAGATTAGTGCTCTGTGAGGGCAGGAGATGGTATTGTCTCTCTACAGATTTTTGCATATCTGCCTCTCTGTGGAGAGACACAGAGGGTTAGAAAGTAGAATTTGAGGGAGGACAGACTCTTTGGAGGTAAGAGATAGAATGAAAGGCACTACTACTTCTACCGAATACCATATCTCATCATCTCTCATGGCTCTGAGAGCTTTATTGCGCAGTGTCTGCTGGTCAGTCACAACTGACAGATTTATCCAAGAGCCTCCAGACTAGCCAGAATAAATGTTGAAGTGGTCACCATACTCCAAAGGACATATCAGATAGATGTAAGTGACCCATGGGAGCAAGAAGACAAAATGTGCAGAGGAAAACTTCCTCAAAGCACCTTAGTTAATAGCAGGATGAGACTTTCCATTCTGTCTGCTGTATGACTGTCCTTGGGTAAGTATAAAAATCAGTTGGAAAACTTCCTCCACAGAGTTTCCACTTTGGTAGATAAGACATAAAAATATTTTAGGAAACAGGACATGATTCAAATACAAATAATGATACAAAGTGGCTCCTAAGAGTACAAGTAAGACAGGGAACACTTTTAACTGTATAAATGATCTCAATGAATTTGTTAATGAGATAGCCAAATGGAACAATTATGCAATACATAATATGGTTAAAATGTGCATCTAAATAATATTTAGTTATGCTTTTTAATAAAGTTTTTATCTCAGTAAAAAATAGACTAAAAGTAGTATTCAAAACCCTGGAAGAAATCAGATGCACACTCCAGTAAAGAAATTGAAGAAAGTTAAAGGAATGTGTTTACAGGATTAAGGGAAACTGGCACGAATCAAGAAGCCACTGCAGTTAGCAGGAGTCAAGGGCTCTGTATCAATCCTAGGGTGAAAAGGCTTGGGAGAAGAAACAACAACTAGCGTCCAGGAGCTGTGTTTGTAGGTGGGGAATCAGCCAACTTGTAGCCAACTGACAGAAGGGAGCCAAACTTCACTTTCTATCAGTCCAGTCTCCTATTGGTGTCCACCACTGGATGAATCCAACTAGAAAATAGGAGGCAAAGGATCTGTTGATGCAGTCTTCTAAGATAAGCTCCTTTTGCTCCCAGGTGGAAAAGAACTCTAAGGACATCATATGGACAGTTAATTTTTCTCAATAAATGAAGCAAAACTCTATTTTTGATTATTTTTTAAATGCATACCTATTTTACTGTTATTTAATGTCCATTCAACACATCTGGCTCATTATGCATTCTTTAATTAGGGTCTAAATTTGTAAACTCCTTTTCCCAGTGATGAATATCAGAAGTTCTTTTCTTCTTTTTCTTTTCCCCCTCCTCAGCTGGCTTTATCTGGCTGAAATATTTATTTTTTTTAAGCAAATGTTAGAGGGTTATGTAAAAACTTTGAAAAAAATATCAACAATCAGCTTCAAAAGGTGAACACAAAATTTCCTGAGGCATCTATAATTATATTAGAATTTTACAGAGAAGATATTATCTTCTAACTCCAAGCCTATATTTAGGTGCTACAATACCTAGTTGCATCCTGTTTAGTCTCCTTGACTATTGATTTAGGAATTCACATAACTATTCCCTGCTCAATAGAAAAGATTGCTTACCATAGCAACTCCTGCATTAGCATTCAACTTCCTAGTTACAGAGCACCTTCCTAAGGAGGAGGAACATCAACATGCAAAGTGAACCCAATTTTTTAAATACAATTTTAAGGGGGAAGGGTATTATATTAAGATTTGTAACATTGAAGACATCCCAAGCTAGAAGCTTGCAATTGTCTAAGGTTTCTTTGCAATTAATCTACATATTTTTCTAATTCTGAGCATTCTGTTCCTATTGCATTTTTATAAGCCAAGATGGGTGGGAAATGATAAAATATTATGTGTAACCTACAAGGAGGCTTGCTGCTCTCCAACAGGAGTTTCAATGTCAGCTTTGCTTCAGAATAATGTTTCTTTCTTCCTTTAGAAAAAGCCAAATTCCTGGTCCTGCCACTCAAACTCTCAAAGTGAAAATATTTGGTCTAATTTTCAAGTGTACTTCCCTGATGTCAATCAAGTGTCTGAAACGTTAGTGATTGTTTTTACCACATACTGTGAAGTGAGGTAGCATTTTAATTAGGGAAGAAAAAAGAAATTGACTTGTGTTAAAAAAATGATAGTCAAAGCTTTTGGGGACTGAACTAACAGATAGAGACTTGGAAGTTATGATTCCTATGTCATTAATCAGATCCTCTCTGAACCCTATTTTGGAATTCCACTGATTAAAAGGAGCTGATTTGGCAGAGCTTGATAATGCTGCTCTCAGATAAAGGTGGTAAGACTGGAGGTGTTAGTGGCTTGAAGTCCTGCTTCAGTTCAAGGGAAAGTTTTATCTAAAGGAAGATAATGGTTGAAAGGAAAAATAAAAATCCTGGGCTCAATAACTTCAGGAGAACTGTTGGATAATAGAGGTCAAGAGAGGTGATCATGATGTTATATCTAGGGAAGAATCCTGGGGAAAGAGAGACTGAAGAATGGAATTGAACTTTCTGTCCAGGAGAAAGCTCTTCTTATCTGCTTTGTGTCCAGAGCTTTGCCTAGATTCCAAGAGGCAGGCTAGAAGTTTGAATGAGAACACATTCCTGATTGAAGCTGGAGCAATAAGTAAGGTTTCCCACATATATTTTTATCCTGGGCACTTATTCCCCTGGAAATGTTATGGGCTTTGCTTTCAAATTAAGCTTCACTTCTCCAACCTTGATCAAAAATGAGAATCTAGGGGCTTGACAGACATATTGCCATTAATTTTCATGAAGACTTAACCTAGCAAAGAAGGGCCTCGCTTTCCATGGAGACCTCAGCATGGATGTGTACTGTCTGTGAAATAATCAGAAAGGTTCATACAGATGGAAAAGTGGAATGAGGAATCAGCTTACAAATCGATTTAACCCGGCCCTGGACAGTTATCTCGGCTTCACAGCATCAAATGACAGATGGATCAGCTAATGGGTGATTAGACTATTAACAATGTCAATATTTTCAGTTGTTACCATTGTTATAAGATCCCTTCTCATCAGCTTGGTACCCGAACTTTGGCAAATATTAGTATCCCAGGTAATCTGGAAAACTCATCAGCTCCATCCACTGCTATTATCTGGTTCTGGGTAGGACCTGAGAATCTGTCTTTCTAACAAGTTCTTAATTAGGTATTGCCATTGTGTTGACTGGGGGCCACAGTTTCAGTAGCACCAAGACTCCTCAGGCTGCACAGAAGTCTGTGTTTCCACAAGACTCCAGGTGAAACTGATGGTCACCAAAGACTGAGAAGAACTGTTTTAAACCTCTGGTTCTTAGTCTTAGCGCCACCCTAGACCTACTGGAGGAGGTACATAAAGACTGTTGATGGCTGGGTCTCACCCATCTCTTCTGATTGAAACTGAAGTGGAAAGCAGCCTTCCATGGAGATTATTAGAAGTTCCCCCAGAGGACTCTAATGTGCAGCCACAGTTGAAAACCATTTCCTACACCATACCTTAATTTCCAAGCTGAGAGTCAAGACTACCTGCCATTTTTCCTTTTCACTATGCTGCTATGTAAAAAGAGCTGGCTAAATTCTAGCATGTGAAAGGAAATTAGCTTTCCCAGCCTTGTGTGAAGTCAATCCCAGTTTACCTTAGGTACTGTAGGGAGTGGGAGTAATGAAGGACTCAATTCAAAAGCGCAGGAAGTGAGTCAGCCGGAAGAGGTAGAAATTTGGGAAAAAGAGCAAGTTCTATAAATCTGTAGAAGTGAAACCCATTTAGTTACCTCTGAAGGGCCAAATGTGCTATTTAAATTGCTCCAATAGAGCATTCAGTTTCACAGCTGTCTGTAGCTTTAAGGCCAAATTCTCATTCCCTAAAGTTAGGAAACAGAAGTAGGAGCACTACCAAAAGCCACACAGACTACTGAGATTTTAATTAAGCCCCAAAGACTTTAAGGACCCCTGTCCAGTATTCCTAAATGTGCTATTCTTTGCCAAGTGGTGCAAATAGATTTCTCTTGACCTTCCCTGTACTTGACCCAGATCTCTTAAGTCTGTATATTGTTAACATAAAAGGATGCCCACATTTTAAATTTCAGATAATAAATTTCTCAAAAACAAAGCCATGTCCTTTTGTTATTTTCTCCAAGATCTTGATTTTTTTAAAAGTCTTTTTATGGAAATGTGTTAAAGAAAAAGTAAGCTAGATTCCTTCCACTGGGAAATCCAACTAGAATTTTAAGCAGGAAATGTGGTTATTATGCCACGTCAGAGCACTGGATGGAGAACCCAAAACATAGGATCTTCATGCCAGTTTTGTGCCTTATTTTATGACTTTGACAAAGTCTTTTTTAAAAGTCTTCTGAGCCTCATTTTCTTTTTATGTAAAATGACAATGATGTCTCGTGTTTCCTTTTGACTTTAATAATGTAAAAGGGACTTGGAAGGACATGGGGATCTGAAAAAAAATCCTGTGAGTTTGCTGTCAACTGCAAATCTATTGTTTTAGTTTTCAAACCTTCAACCACAACACTAAAGTGGGTCTTTGACTCTACAATGATACAGCTCGAATCCTGTCTCTGCCCTCCTCTCTCTCCTGCTGTGTAATGGCTGTTGTTTTTCACTGATATGATTTAAGAGACTGGAAAAAGCAAGCTGTAGTCTCCAACCCATTCCTCTTAGGGTGATAGAAAATAAACTATTTTTCCTATGATCTGCTTCCAAATCACTCTCACCAGCTGTGAATATTCCCTTTACAGAAAGTTATCAGTTGACGCTTTTTCCTACAGTTACTTGGTACTCAGCCATATTTTTGAAATGAGATTCTACTTGTTTCATTGGTTCTAGGTAAATGTAGGCTATTTCAAGATCCACCCATTTTTGCTTCTCCCTAATGGAAACAAGAGGAGGAAAGGGCTTCTCTAACTTGGTAGTAAATTGCAAAACACTCTTGTTTGGTCCCCCTAAATTAGTGTTAGACTTGTTCTTCTCTTTTAAATTGCCCATATTGTAGTATGAATTACAAATTGTCATCCTGAGACCAAATGTATATTCTATCCACTGACAAAGAATATTAATGCATATTTGCATGCTACAAAGGAGAAACTTTTCATTGAAATCCTAACTTAAGTCACATTGACAAATCAAAAATACCGTTGTGTTCCATCTGACATGTGTGTATTGTTTTGTACACCCCAAGACACACTCATGGAATTAGCAAAGATTTAGTATACCCTGCAGTCTCTTAAAAAGAAATTAGCAAAAATGATGGGGAGAATATAAATGTGAATTTGAATTTGGCTTTTACCTGTTTTATTTCTAACTGGATAGTTTTAGGAGATTTCAGAGCAGTCAGATTTTCACTGAGAAATGTAGTCATTTGTGACAAGATGCAGCCTACTGGCAGGAACAGCAAGCGCAAGTTGCCTGGCTTTCCTGCTGTGGAAGTCAATTCCAGATTTCATTCTCCAAAGACTTTAACAGCAACAAAGTAAAAAATATGACTTCCTTTCAGTGTGTGCTTAGGATGTTTTCCCTTTGATGAGATCGTAAGAGGTGAACTGTGGCAGGCTGGCTTCTATTTTGTACCAGGAAGAGAAAATCTGGGAGAGACTTTACTTTTATTTACAGTGAACATCAACACCTTTCTGTTTGGTGTCAAAAAAGTTTCCCCTTAGAATATAAACTTATTGAAATGCTTTTTAAAAATAAAAACTTTACTTCTTATTCACTGGGAAAAATAATAAAACATTCTCAGAGTTCTTGTTGACATGAGATATCATATTATAATCTACTAAAATTCAGGTTTGTATGAATTTTTATTTGGAACAATATTAATAGCAAAAAATGATTCTTTGGAGTCAGAATTTATTGAATTGAAACCTGATTTTTTTTAAAAAAATTGTTCTTTTTAGATATGCATAATAGTAGATTTTGTACCAGCCACATCAACTCTCTGGGCCTCAGTTTTCTTTTCTATGAAAACAATGATTAGTTTAGATATTCACCAAGGTCCCTACCAGCCTGGCAATTTCTCAATCAATTTTCCAGTGATAGTTTGTTTTTTTCATGTTTACTTGCAAATCCTAAATTCATTCACTGCTTTTCTTCACATGTTATTATCCATCTTTAATATTCTTCGTATCTTGCCTATTCCTTTTGCCAAAGTCCAGCACACCATTTCCTATTTGACATTTGGGAATGTCAAATGATTGGTTTTCAGAAAAGGACTCAAAGAACACAGATAGTTGTGTTCAGGTAATGCAGACCTATCTATTCCTTTTAGCTTGTGTCTTGGTGAGTTTGTCTTATCTGGGAATTGTGCTCCTTGGAGACTACTATGGATAACTGTTTTCTAGGAGCCACTTTTAGCCCGTGACTCAGAGAGGCTTTCAATGGGAAAATAAAACCTGGTGATATGTTGGAGCTGGCTCAGTTCCTATGGCCTTGTGAGGTCAGTCACACATCTCTGTTCAATCCCATGTTCAGCGATATCATATCAGTGGCTACCATAGGGGTATTTACATCATAAAAATCAGGAAGTGCAACAAATCATGGTTCTTACTGGAATTAGTTGTTAAACATTTATGAAGATTACAACTGGGTATTACACATGCACACACACACACACTCAGAATAGGTAAATGTCATGTTTCTTAGGGCAAAGAATGGGTGTGAAATGTTTCTCTTACCCAGATACCCTTCTCTAATAATTTATTCCCCAAAGTAATGTTCCCCAAAGTAATATGTTCATGGATTCATTTTTTTTAGAAATTTGTAAAATGGATAATTATTTCATGTAATTATTAGTGGAATGTATGCTCAGAATGTATTAAAATGGATTATGAATAGAACAAAAAAAATCATCATCCATATTTAGATAACCCAAATTATTACTATTAGTGATCTAACTACTAGTGCCTTCCCATTAGTATAAACTTTTCTATGAATAAACCTGTGAAAATGGAATACTTTGCTTAACCATTCCTTTGTGATTTAGGTTTCTTACCAATTCTGCAATATTATAAATAACACTGCAAGGACCAACTCAATATCCATTAAATGGTAGAGAAAGACTTAAGAATGGAAAGAGAAAGTGTTCTTTTCTTTGGTCCTGAACTCCCTGATTTTTTGACAAGGCGGGGGAAAAGATGGCATGAACAGTTTAATCATGGCCAAGAAAAATTCAGCTGTCTATGTAGCAGTTTAGAGAACCTGGTGATTTATGAAAGTCCTTTAAATGCTAACTGAATGTATGTGGGTGTGTTGAGATATACTGCCAGGTGGTTTTGAAAAGAGCTTTCCAGGGTTAAATCAACCCTATCATCAGGTTAAGAGCAGATGCCAGCTATTTTTCCTCATTTCCCAATTCTAGACCTGATTGAGGACACGAGTTAGGAATAGTTGTCCTGATTTATGGAAAGCCAAGCAACACAAGCAGGGACAGTTTGGTGGTGGCAAAGGTAGAGCTTTGTGTTGATGGGTAAGGCCAAGAGATTCAGGGAAGAATTATTTGTCAAACCTACCTCCAGATTGCTGGGCAGGCTTGTTCCTGAACCTACCTCCCAGGCAGTAGATTGAGCCAACTAATCTGGTACGTTGTGTTCCCTGATAACTCTACTTTCAGTATATTTGTGCATATCTCCACCTGCTCTGTTCACCCAAGTGAAGGTTCTGCTGTTGAATGCATTTGGTTCTGATTTTATTAAATTCGACCTCTAACTGGTTTCACCGGACATGTAGTGTACAATGCCCACTGAAAGGCATGGTGCTGAGGCTGCTCAGAAAGTTGAATAAGGTGTTGTCCTCACGTTTTGAGAGTGAAGGTCTAATTGAGGAGAAAGGAGGGATTAAAACACTCAGAGTATGGATTACCAGCTATCGTATCAGTTCATATCATGAATTGTTACTGAGATATGAGAACAGAGGAGAAGAGGATACATCTGAGTGAGGAGATGTGGAACAATGCCTTCATGAGAGTAGTGGCATGGATAGTTTTATAAGTGGTGAACACAGAATAAAGGAATTCTAGAAAGAGGGAGTTTCATGGACAAAGTAATGAGAATTGCTTATTGCTAGGATCTGTTTACTCATATCACTCCTAACATCAAATGTGTGAGTACTCTGCACCAAGCAGTTCTCCAAATTTCTGCAGAACCAACTGGGTACCCTAAAATTTTATTTAATTCCAAAGCTAACTACCTGAAGTTAGTGTAGACTCCATAGGTTAGGGGTTCAGTATCACTAGACTGTCCCCAATTTCAGATGCCAATCACAAACAGTGCATCCCTAGATTACCCAAACTTCTATCCAACTTGGCTACAAACTAGGAGTTCCTACAAGTCCTTTATCAGGGTTTATAGTTTGCAACAGTGGCTCACAGAACTCAGGCCAACACTTTACTTATGTTTACTGGTTTATTATTAAGGATGTTATAAAGGTTACAAATTAACAGGCAGGTGAAGAAGCATAGTGAAGGGCCTGGAAGGGTCTTATATGCAAAAGCTTCTCTTCCGGTGTGTTTCCCTCCCAGCATGTGGATGCATTCACCAACTTTCTGGAAGGTCATCAATTCCCAAAATTTGAGTTTTTATGAAGCTTAATCAGCAGCCCCTATTCCCATCTCAGAGATTGATGATTGGAGATATAAATTCCAATCCTTGAGTCCCTTGTTCTTTCTGTTGATTAGCCCAATCCTGGGACTAGCTACCCATCTTCAGGTGCATAATTAGAATAAACTCAGGTATGATGAAAAAGAGTTTCTTATGAAAAATAGATATACTCCTATCTTTTAAGAAATCAGGATGTTGATTCCAAATTTGGGACCCAAACTAGGCATAGTGGTATATGCCTGTGATCCTTGTGACTTGGGAGGCTGAGGCAGGAGGATCTCAAATTCAAAGCCAGCCTCATAAGACCCTGTTTCAAAATAATAAAAAAAATAATAATAATAAAGGCTTGGGATGTGGCTCAATGGTTAAGTGCCCCTGAGTTCAATCCCTGGTACCAAAAAAAGAAAAAAAAGAAATTCTGAGTTTAAGAAAATTGATGCCAAGAATTAGAGACAAAACCCAAATATAATCCTACTGTGTCACAGTCACAATTTGGTAGTTCATTTTAATAAAGGGATCTCTTACATAAGATGTTAATTATAGTTGTTAATCAAGGTAGGAGTAGGAAACACCCTGAATAGTCTATGTATAGGCTTGAGAGTCAATGGTGTGGTGTGTTTTGGGAATAGTCAGCTGTTCCAATGTCAAAGATCATGTCTTACTTTAGATTCCCTTAAGAGAATATCCTAAGACAAATAGTTTAATAAGTCTATTTGGAAAATAATCCCAGGAAGCAGGGCGAGAGGAGCAGAGTAAGGAAGGGAAGGGGAAAATTCCAATAAAGGAAGCAAAGTGAGTGGCTTTGGGACTGAGGTGAGGGCCCACTTGTTAGAATGCAGAACTTAAGGGTAGGCCAGTGATCAACGTGACCCATGTATCCACAAAGTCCACTTTTGAAAAACAGAGTCAACATAAAAATTCACAATAAACAAATCATCAAGATTTTTAATAAAGACAGGCTAGATCAGAGCCCGAGGCAAAGGGAAAGTTATGTAAAACACATTTTATGCACTTAAGTGGTCATTTTTTCTAGAACATTAAGTTAACTGAAAGAATATTGTAAAATTGAAAAGTAAGCATATTAAATATCAAATCATTTTAGACTTAAACATATTACCTATATCAAAGAGAAATAATTATAATCTTACTTTATTGGTTTTCATGGATGCAAACTCAATAATGTTTTCTTAAAACCATTAAACATTTAAACATACATAAAAACAATTACAAAGGAGCAAACATATTTGCTTTTGTCCCAGGCTCTAATATGGCTTGGTTTTGTGTTGATTTCTATTGAGAGCTTGATCTGTTGGCTATCTTCTGTTAATTGCCCTACTGAGAAGTCAGGGACTGAGCCACTTAACTACCATCTCCTGCCCTGCATTGACTGGGGGCTTTTCCTATGGATGTTAACTCTGGTACTCTAAGAATATTCCTGAGGAGGCCAGGACCTACAGCAAAAGCCCAACTATAATCTTCCATAGAAGACTTTGATGAGCATTGAAGCACCACAATCTTGTACACAGTACATTTCAGTGGAAAGATAAATGAATAAGCTCTGGAAGGATTGGTGAGAAATATAGAAAAAAAATAGCTGGTATGTGTGATATTGCAACTCACAAAAATAAAGCACTTAAGAAGCAAAGATTAAGGGTAGAAGGGTAAATATGGCTGAGTAGTAAAGGAGAAGGATTGATCCCAAGCTCTGCCCATCACCCACTTTAGAGAGTACCAAGAGATGTGGAAACATAAGGAAGGACCCAGAAGAACAGGCAAGCCTGGGGAGCCGGCTATGCAAGCCTCTATTTGGAGACCTTGGAGGGGGGAAGAGAACAAGAAGAGATGAAATGAAAATGTGACAAGGTGACAGCTGAAAGTACAAGGTTCTTATTTTTTGCTCTCTTATTCTTTTTCTTTTAATGATAAGAGAAGTTTGAGCTAGTTAGCTCAGAACAAGTTTATTGTCAATAAGCCTAGAAATGAAGAAAAAACAGAAATGAGCGAAGGCTCCCAGTTAGGACCGCATGAGACAGGATAAACACTAAGGATGTGAGTGTTTGGAGATGAAGGAATGGGCTCCTATCCCTGCCTGAATTCTAGCTTTTTGCCTCAATCCTCTACCAGCTGTCTCAACTTGACTTAGTTGCTTAGATTTTTCTCACTAAGTTTGCTGTATCATCTCTTCTTTGAGACCTCAAATACATAATGACTAGCTGACCAGACAGATGAAAGTCCAAGGGTAGAAGTAATCAATAAAAAAAATGGCTTAATGTTCCAGATACATTATCTTTCTACATAAGCATAAATATATTTATAGAATCCAGAAGCTATTTATGAGCAATAATTTCTATAAACAGTAAGTTATAAATAATTGATATGGTTTGGGGTTCTTAAAGTGATTAAGTTCTACAGCTTAGTAGTCCCCAGACAGTCACTGATGTCAGAACATCCCAGTTTCTGCACCTCTATAGTTTTCAGGATACCCCTGAGATCTGCTTGGGCTATAATAAGAGTAATTGCTACTATTTGTCATGTACTGATGTGGTCAAAGACTCTGTGTTAAGGACTGAAAGCTTTTTATTCATAATCAATATTCTCAAAAAGACCCTGCAAAGTAAGCATTATTTTTTTATGTTAAATTAAGATATAAATACTCAGAGAAGTTAAGTAATTTGTTCAAGAACTCCTAGGTAGAAATGGCAGAGTTGTTATGGAGACCCCCGTCTGTCTGATTCCAGAGGTCTTGGTGTTTCTGTCTCACAATGGACTAGCTTTCGTTTCCATTGTAAGTACACTCTGAGCCAAGGAACTGTCTCCAGGTAGTTTATTTGCAAAGTGATCTCAGAGGTTAGGTGAGAGGTATGTGGGAGAATGAGGAAAGAAAGAAAAGCCAATATGAGGGTGCATTTTTGTAGAGGACACTGGTATGGGAAACTTGAATTTGATCCTTTCCAGAGTTTCCTCAACAGCTTGTAAATGTTTCTCAGAAATTTCCACTTCAGAATAAATAGAGAGAAATGATTACCCCTTCCTCCCTGTTTGAAATTTTGCCATTGCCCTTTTAGGAAGTGCATTTGTGCTTGATGATTGGACTGTTGCTTGCTTTTGAGGATCAGAGAAGAATTTAGGGGATAGGGAACGGCTGAACTGAGATACTTTGAATGTGAAGAAAGTCTAAACTTGTACGGACTTCCCACTTCCAGCATCAGAGGTGAAGCTGAGCAGATGAGCCCAGGCACAAGGGCTCTGACATAGTAGTAACACTCCCTGGGGCTCAAGCCCTTCCAGGCCACATCTACAAGCAAAGTCTTCAGTTGCACTGGCTTTAGAAAGGCAGAAGAGCTTCAATATCTCAGTCACACCCAAGTGACAGACCACTTCGCCAAATAAGCCTTGGGAGGGAGGCATTGTGAAGTGCCCAGATGGGAAGGATTTTCTTTCACATTGAAAATAGCAGATAGATCAAGGAAGACCTGAGTTTGCTGCTGAAATAGATATATTTTTTTTTCTGGTGGACAAGAGGAGGTTGGAAAATTTTGACTAAAATATTTTTTTATTCAAGATATAAATCTTTATTATTTAAATAAATTTGATAGTCAGCATGATGCAACTATGATACAGTGCAACAAAGGTACAGATTTGAGCCAGGAACTATAAAGTGGCTGAGATTTCACTCCACTTACAATTTAATGAGCTGATTTGCCTCAGACTCATGGATGCCAATAGGATGCAGGAGGCTCTTCATCAGAGACAAAGGACTTTACTACTGAGAGCACAGCAAGTTGTATGTTTGTGTCCATTTTCCTCAAGTTCAAAAGGAACTATACAGAAGGATCCAAATGGAAGCCCTTACATAAAGTAGTTGCATTATACGAAAAATCCCTGAGTTTAAGGAATTTGAAATATGCACATTGGTTAGGTAAGCACTCCCTAGGCTCAGAGAGAGAGAGATCATCTTTATTATTCTGAATAGCAAGGGTACCTGCCATTTCCTCTAGAAAGAAATATTATCTCTTTCTTCCAAGGATGTAAGTAGACCTTCTCTTGGATTGAGATGCAGACACTATCTTTGTCTTCTAAGGCTGACCAGTTTACAAAAGATAATCTGGAACAAAGGGAAATTAGTGCAGAGATGCAAGAGAGTTATGAGAAGTTCTCTTTCAATATGTTGCCTTTCATCAAGTAATGATAGGGTTGACCTTTAGTTGTTCTACACAAATGGATGTTTTACTGCAGAGAACTGAAGGGCATGCTTAGAATATGTGGATTAGCAGCAACTTTGAAAAGGGGGGAGAGACAGAGATAGAGAGAAGCAGAGGCAGAATCAGAGAGAGAGAGAGAGAGAGAGAGAGAGAGAGAGAGAGAGATGAGGGGAGAGAATTGAGAGAAGGGATGGGGGAGAATAGAGATACAGGGAGAGGAAGAGAGAGACAGAGTCAGAAATAAGGAGGTAGACCCAGAGAGAAAATTAGAAAATATACAACAGACTAAAAGTAAAATATGGAGCCAGGCATGGTGGTGCATGCCTGTAATCCCAGTGGCTTGGGAGGCTGAGGCAGGAGGATCGAGAGTTCAAAGCCAGCCTCAGCAAAAACAAGGTTTTAAGCAACTCAGTGAGACCCTGTCTCTAAATAAAATACAAAATAGGGCTGGGGATGTGGCTCAGTGGTTAAGTGCCCCTGAGTTCAATCCCAGCACCACCACCCCCCAAAAAATAGGGTATAGAGATATGGTAAGCTATGTGGGGCAATGGAAGGATGGATGGATGGATGGATGGAGCAGTAAGGAAAGACAAGAGTATATATAATAGATATATAAATGAGTAGTAGACACATAAATAATTATATGAATAGAAAGACTGAACCACTGAGAAGGAGAATAATAGAGAGAATGAAACTCTAAGGCAGAGAAAGACACAAGAATAGGAAAAACAAATAAGAAAAACAGAGACAGGGAAACATGGCAATACAGAGAAAGAACACACATACATGGGGAGATGAAGAAAGATGAAAAGTGACAGGAAGGAGAAGAATGGGTAGTTAGATGGATACATGTATGATAAAAGAAAAGATAATATGATAATGAAAAGATTGTAAGCTTGGGCTCTATATGTAGATCTATTGGTTAGGGTTCATCCACTGTCTAACTGCACAGCCTTAGAGAAAGATCCTTTTTTAAATCCATCAAATGGGGATAATAATAACAATACTTCCCTTAGAGGGTTGTTTGAAGTTGGAAATGAAATAATTCTCATAAATGTTTAGCAAGCTGGCAGGCCCATAATAATGATATTATATAGAAGATAACTTGTTACATCAGCTGCGACACCCATTACTGTGAATTGTAGACTTCAACATCATCAGCACTCACATTAAATTTCAGTTTCCCATTGGAATCAAAGCTAAGTCTAGCAGATGTGTCGAACCTTCGTAAAGCCAACACTGCATCCAACACTCAAGCATCAATTTTATGCAATCGGGACCTTCTCATTATGTTATCCTCTTGCAATCCATAATTATTGCTTCTGAATGAATCTGAGGTTTTCTTCATCTCCATGAAATGAGGTCACACTGCTTATACCGTAAATTAAAGGCAAATTGAGCAGATGAGATGTATAAAATTAGAAGCCTACAGTATTTTAGAGCCATTGACATAGTGCTAAATGAGTTGGTTTCCAATCTAAACCAAGTATTTATATAATTTGGTTCAGCATCCCAACATTCAAATGGAAACCCACACTCTCTACATACTTGTTGTGCTTTTACTCTTTACAGTTAGCATTTCTGAGGAATTACTTCTTGAGTCTCATGATTTGAGTTTAATATCCAAGCACATAATGTTTAACACTTCATTCTTGCTTGTAAAAAAAAAGATGGTAAGTTATTCTGGTATATTGTATTATGTTGAAGTATTTTTAAATAAAATAACATGAATGAATAGCTAAAATGTTTGGCTACATCAGAATAAAGTCAGGCCTCTTTTTCTGAAGTGCTTCTTTAATCGTTCTTCATGTGTTTAAGCATTTACATTTCAAAAGGTAGTTATTATAATTTCTGGGACACACTTTAATTCAATTAGTTACCCACTTTTAATGAGGGTTGAATTAATTAAAATTATCCAGTTTTAGGAAAAACTATGTATTTTTTTCCCCAAATTCTCCTTTGCTCCTCTCATGTCTTAATCCTGGTTGGCTTCATGAGTGAACAATTATACAGATGGTATAATTTGAAGAGCAGCATGATAATACATGTGAAAATCTTTCAAAATAATTGCCTGTCCCTTTTTGATTAAATATCTCTCTTGTCAAAAATTCTACCATTAAATAGTCTTTCATTTTGCTTAAATAACTTTCCCTTTAAAAATCATCTTTTAAAACATCTTTATACTTGAGGTAAATTTGCTTTATTTGGATCATTTTCCTTACTAGGTATTCAGGTACAACAAAATTGTTTTTAATCATCTAACCCAATGCTATTAAGTATATAATATGGAATTTATATTTATGGAATGTACAACGTATTGAGAGAAGTGAAGGTTTCAGTGACCTGGATGAAAAAGAGATGGAAAGAGATGAGAGGATTTGGAATTTTTTTTGTATGGATATGAAGATCAGTGGTAGAGTGCTTGCCTACCATATGCAAGGCCCTGGGTTCATTCCCCGGCACTACAAAAAAGAAAGGAAGAAAAGAAGGAAAGGAAGGAAGGAAGGAAGGAGGGAAGGAAGGGTGAAGATCACTAAAAAGTCACTTTTCTAGGGTCATGGTGCTATCTTCCACAGAAAAACTCATGTTCAAAGATCAGATGATCCCAAATAAGAAACAGAATGCTTATCAGACAGGTAACAGGTAGCAGTTTAATAGTCCAGAAATAAACACAAAGAATAAAGTTAGCTTAGAAACTGGCCTCCAACTTACAATTTATGATTTTCTCTGGCCCAGAGAATTGCTGCTGAGTTGTGGATAGTGTTTTCCTGCTCCCCTGACAGCTGTCAGTTCTATTCATCAGCCTCTTAAATGCTGTTCTGAGGCCATCCTGACATTTTCCATATGCAGTGCTTTGTATATAAAGGTATGGTCCTATGGTTTGTCCCTTCCTGGACATCCAGTTCATTGAGATCAATATATCAGGTCAGTATGTGCTCAGTAAATGCCAGGTATATGAATGAATAACAATAAAAACTCTTAGAAGTGGAATTGCTATTCCTTTTGTTAAATAAGGAAACAGGATCAGAGTAATTTAATGACTTATCTACTGTAACACAAATAATATATGGCTGTATCCAGACTTTCACTCAAGTTTCTTTAGGGTAAACCCTCATTAGCAACTTTCTATATCATAAAACAAAGACATAAGGACAACACAGCCTTAACACAAATCTGATTTGTATTAAAATTCACAGAGAAAATATATAAGTTAAGTTATGCTACAGTAATGAACAAACCTCAAATGTCAGTGGTTTAAAGCACCAATAGTTTTTCAGTCATGTTAAAGTACTGCTGCTCATTGCTGTTACAGATGGAGCAGCCACCATTGCACTCATTGCTCTCATCATGCCAAAGGAAAAATGGAGCTCTAGAATATCTTACAATTAAATATTCCAGCCTGAAAGTGACACACTAGTGCTTTAACTCATAACCCCTTGGTTAGAACTAATCATGGAGCTCTATCCTCTCTGTTAGAAGATGCAGAGAGAGAAGATTTGGTAAGCACAAATGACTCCCAGAGATACCATGTTTTGTACTTTTATCTCATACTTTATCAACCCTTTATTCATTTGGTACTCCTTATGTGCCAGAGTCTGTTGATATAACAGTACACTAGCTAGCTTTTAGTGCATAACAATCACAGAATTTCAGGGACATTCAAAATCCGCATCTATTTCTTTTATGCATATGTTTGGTGGCTAGGGTATGACTGATCTAGGTTGGGCTCAACTGAGCAAGCCTCCAAACTGTAAGTTGTGCAGATTGTGTTGTACATGTAGCCAGCTCCTATTCTCCCAGGACCAGTGACTGCATAGGGCCCATGATTATCAAGGCAATGGTAGCAGTATAACAGAGGTGAGTGGAAACATGCAATGTCTTAAAGCCTATGCTTAGAACCTCTACGTGGTCACATCTGTCTGTATTTCATGGACCGAAGCAAGTCTCATGGCTAAGCCTGACAGGAACATGGGCAGTGAAGTGCAATTCACCTCTCTCAAACAAACTACAAACTTATGTCAAGGATTAGAGATTCAGATGCAGGTGAGGCTGCAGTCAAGACCAGCAGTGGTTGGACCAAAATCCTTAGCTTTATATAGTTTATATTCTACAGAAAAATCATTAATCAATAAAACATGTAAGATTTTATATGGATTTTATGGCTAAAAAAAAGGAAAAGAGATAAGAATACTGAGGGGAATACTGGTTGGAATTTTAGAAGAATGACCAGAAAGGAAAAACATGCCAAATAAGATGAAAAATTCAGTAAATTTCTTGCAAGCAGAGAAATAGATATCCATGAAGATATAGGAGGAAAATCAAAGACATAAGCAAGTGCAAAGGCTAATGGTGGGGGTCTACCTGACTTATTTGAAGAACAGAAAGAATGTCTGTATGGCTGAATCAATGTATTCAATGTACGGCTGAATGAAGAGAAGCAGACCAAAGAAGTGAGATCAGGTTATTTGGGACCAGTTGAAAAGTTTTGTGTTTTAATTCTCAATGAGGTAAATGTCCATTGGAGTATTTCTGGAAGAAAAAGTCCATACTCTGATTACATTTTTCAACTAACTTGAAAAATCAGTGACTTTCCCATTGGCTGTGGACTGGTGGCATGGCGGAAAAAGAGATAGAGAAGAAGCTGTCAAGATACTTGAGGTGAGAGACAATGGAGGCTTAGACAAGGTTTACAGCAGAGATGTGGTATTAAATCATCGAACTGGTGATACTTGGGGAATATTTTGAAGTTGAGTCAATCAGGTTTACTAACAGATCAAATCTGCAGTTTGGGAAAATGGGGTATTAGGGAGGGTGGCAAGGACTTTAGCCCCATCAACTGGAAATAAGGAGATGAAATTTCCTGAGGTGGGAAAGACTCTGCAAAGAACATGACAGAGGAAAATTCAGAATTCAGTTATTTTTAAGGTGTGTATTAGATATTTGAGTGGAACAGTCAAATAGGTTATCAAACAGGTAAGATGGGTGGAGAGGTCCAGACTATAGATGTAAATTTGAAGTCATGAAATTTTTGTATGCTTTCATGTAGGCCTGAAGCTATTTAAAGCCGCAAGACAAGACAAGATCACCAAAGAAGTGAATATAGATAAAAGACTGACAAAAATCAAAGCCAGAATCCTGGAGCACTTTTAATTTCTATATCCAAGAAGATGGTGAAGAACCAGCTACAGAAACTTAGAATAAATGGCTAGAGCATGGGAGAGAAAGAAGAGAGTATAATGTGATAGAAATCCAGGAAAGAAATGCTCTAAAGCAGAAGGGAGTTGTCAACTTTGTCATAGGCTGCTGACAAGTCAACTGTGAGGTTGAGCAACATGGAAGTCACTGATGATCTCCTTGAGAAGACACATTAGTTTGAATGAGAGGGCACAGGCTTGGTCAAAATGAATTCAATAGAGAGCTGGACTGGAGAAATTGGTGACTGGGAGTAGAGATCACTCTTTCAAATAGTACTATGAAAGAGTGATGTTTTATTTTTTCTTTCCTAGAGTGTGATGATGAATTAAGGAAGAATTAGTTTCTTCATAGATGGGGAAAGCATCATCATAGGATGCATTACAGCAAGCAAAAGTAATAATACAAAAGAGAAGGGATAGTCTCTGGATTGATGGCATTGGATGGTGATAAGCGTGGATTCTATATGTAAAGGGAGGGAAGTGGTTAATGTGGGGGCATGGACCTTTCATCCTTTCATCAAGAAGGAGACAGGCAGGTGGGAATGTGCTGGTAGGGGCTGACAGAAGTCTTTTTAAGTTATTTAACTGAAGAAGGAATTATTTGTCCATAGTCCAGAGTCAAATTTCCTACCTTCAGCTAAATAGCCCCCAATCAAGCACCTTCTTAAAGACATAATGGTGCTAAGGTGCCAAAGTCCAAACGTATGTGAAATGCTCAATACAGGCAGAAATGAATGGCCTCATAGAAGTAATCAAGGACATCCCATAGCAAGCACCTGTGGACCTTTGTTACTTGAGACGTCTAGGATGGTGGAAAAGCAAATCTCTGGTCTTCAGAAATTTTTCACATGGGTGTCACTGGTATTTCTACTGTATTCCTCTGCTGCTGTAATCTGCAACTCAAGGAGAAAGTTTATTGTTTAAGGAAACTGACTACACCTATAGAGGAAGGAATATGGGTTGGTTCACAAGCCTACATGTTGACATTCTCTTCCTGAGAGTTATAGAACTCAATCTACTACTGATAGTACATTTCAGAAGATCCCCATCAGCAGCTTTCTTTCATCTCAGGTGGTTCAGATGCCATCTCTTTGAGCTTTTTTGCTTACCCAATTAATTGAAATTCAACAATCAAGTGATATGTTGGAGCACTTATCTCCCCTCCTGTATTATCATATTATTGAGAACAGGGGCCATCCTTTCTATATCCTTTGAAGGCTCATTTTACATAGAATAGGTATTTAATAAACTAATGAATAGATAACTTTTTCACTTTCCCACAGGCATAATTAAAATTTGGTTGAGAAAGGACTGCATGAGCAAAGTGTCAAAGGTTAACAACTAGTCTATTTAAAACAATAGCAAGTGTTAACTAATTATGAAAATACAACTTTTAATGTAAAAGTCTGGTTGGTAATTATTTCCATGACAGTTTATGTTTAATTTTACTTGCTTCACCCCTGGCTACTGATGACAGATTTCTATTTTAATTGTGCAATCCGTGGATGCTGAAGCCTTTGTCATTTTCTTTCCTTTTTTTCTTAGCTCTCTTGGAATTAGAAGTAAACGGTTATCCTTTCTAAGATATAAAGTTATCTTAGAAATGGAAGTGGTCAAATAATTAGTGCCTGCAAAATGACTGAGGCTCACATTCCTTCCACAGCCCTGCTATGTAAAGAATATTAAGCCAAGGAGAAAGTCTCTGGGCAGACACCTGAATGTGACAGTTAATCTTTGGATGTCTATTTTCTGCCTTTGCCCATATGGTAAGAGTTAATTCGGTATCTATAGTTTTTAGTCTTTTGTAGCTCAACAAGGCACTTCTTTGCTTAACTGGCTTTTAAAGCAATAACCATTTAGTTAACTCATGATTCAACAGATTGGTTAGCAATCTGGGCGAGGCTCAGCTGGGTGCTTCTTCTGGTCTGGTCTTGGATCCCTTATTTGTCTGTGGTCAGCAGCCAGGTTGACTGGGAGTTATTTTAAAATGATCTTCACTAGAATAGTTTATTCCAACTACACATATCTCTTATCATCCACCAGACTAGAGAAGATCAACTCCATGAAACAGTAGAATCTGAAAATCTATTTAAGGCCAACACTCAGAATTGGCATGCTATCTGTTCTGCCATCTTTTAGTACTCAGATATAATCTGGGAGCCTGCAAGATTCAAGGGGAGGAAAATGGAGTTCATGTCTTTATGGGAGCAGTGTGAAAATAATCTTACAAAGGGTCTGGGAACAAGTGGTCAGTATACCACAGCCACTGTAAATTATTTTACTTAAAATATATGAGCATTAAAAAAGCTCATCAGTTGAATTTCCAGGTAGTGAATAAACTAAGCAATATAAATCAGGAAAAAGACCCAGTTTTGTTATGCTGGATGAGTACCTTTAGAGAGGGATAAAATGAGACCTCTTTATTTTGAAGTTTGTTTCCAGCTTGGAGGCAATACAAGCTTAAGCAGGGAAAATTAACATGGTCAATAAATGCTCAGAAAAAACTCCTGAGCCAGGTGTGGTGGCATGCACCTGTAATCCCAGCAACTCGGAAGGCTAAGGCAGGATGATTGCAGCCTCAGCAAATTAGCAAGGCCCTAAGCAACTTAGTGAGACCATGTCTCAAAATAAATATTAATTAATTAACTAATTAATTAAAATAAAAATAGAAGACTGGCAATGTGCCTCAGTGGTTAAGCACCCCTAAGTGGTTAAGCACTAGGTTCAATCCTTGGTACCAAAAAAAAAAGTTATTTAAAAAAATACCTCTTGAGTATATTTCTTTTTTCCATCAGAAATTCTTCTTCCATCAGAAGGTCTTTTTTAACCTCTGAATGTATATCAGCCCAAGTCATCATTGCCTTACCTTTTGTTAACTTGGACATGGTCATGTATATGGTGCTAGCCAAAGATTAAAGTGTTAAGAAAAAAATATTCAGTGTGTTTCCATTTTCAGAGGGTCTGTTGATGTTCTGAAGCTTTCAAGGGTCAAGCACTTAAAGTTATGATGGTGGAAGTACAAGCAGAGGTGCTCATGCATTTGAGATGAGTAACCCACCTAGCTCTCTAGACAGCTCTTGCACTCATTTTCTTTTTTTCCCTTAGAACTCTTTTTCACTCAGTAAAAATTTAAAGGAGTACAATGCTGAACAAAGCATTTCCCAAGTGAAGGGTAATGTAGGAGATGACAGTTAAAGGAGCTCAGTGCTGATGGTGCTAGGGATAGCATCCTATTTAGATATTTTGAACTTGGATACATTTCCTTCTACCCAACTTTCCTTCATTCCTGTCATTTTTTAAGCTATATTTTCCAGGCTTCTCAGCTGTTGTTATAGCTACTTGGTAATAAAACTCCTCTCTCTAATAAGTTTCTTGTCTTAGTCTGTTTTCTGTTGCTATAAGAAAACACAATAGACTGGGTAACTTATAAAGGAAAGAAGTGCATTCAACTCATGGTTCTGGAGGCTAGAAGTCCAAACTAGGCAGCTGTATATTGAGGACCTCATGCTGCATCATAATATGGTAGAAAAGCAGAAGGACAAGAAGGAGTTTGCAGAAAAAAACAAAAGGGGCAGCCTGACTTTATACCACCCTGTCCTTGCCATAACTAATTTAGTCCCACAAAAACAAAAACTGTATAAGGGGACAGAGGAGGGAGCTGAATCAATTAATCTCAATCCCACCACACACACACACACACAAACTTTCTATCTCTCTTCCATGTGAGGACATAGCAAGAAGATAACCAATGGGTAAACCTGGAAGAGGGCCCTCTCAGAATTCAACCAAACTGCTACACTTATCTTGGACTTCCCAGACTCCAAAACAATATGACATGCATTTCTCTTGCTTAAATCTCTCAGTCTAGAGTATTGTTATAGCAGCTTGAAATGATGGACAGGGCTTTTTAGGTCTCTGAAACCTCCACTGGCATGCTCCCATTTTTAATGAATACTATGGGGTGCAAACCAGATGCCCTCTTCAGGACAATCCCCCCAGTCCTAGCTGTCAAGAATTTCAGCAGTTAACTGCTAACAGCAAGGACCCTACCTGGAAGTTGCCTTTGGCTCCAAGAGATCACCCTGGTCAAGAAAATAACCCACTAATGCAAGACACAAGGTCTGATGTTTTGCTTTAATTGAGACAATGGAGAAGGCCATCTCAGTCTCAGAGTAAGGTTGGCAGAGACCTCCAGTAGCTGTACTAAGCGGGGAATGTTGGCTTTTTCTCTGCCCAACACTGCCTTTCCCACTTCATTATAGAATGTATCTCTCAACATCATGCTCCAGAAAATTCCCCCTTCCCTGACTTGGAGGTCTGTTCCCAGGAGATCTGAATACAGACAATCTGAAACATAAATTTTTTTTTTAAAAAAACATGTCTGCTAGGAACATGTAATTTCAAGGTAAATTCCACAGTTCCCATATCTAGCCTTCCCTGACTTGGAGGTCTGTTCCCAGAAGATCTGAGTACAGACAATCTGAAACATAAAATTAAAAAAAAACATGTCTGCTAGGAACATGTAATTTCCAGGTAAATTCCACAGTTCCCATGTCTAGCCCACTGCTCCCCATTTTCCTTCTGTTCAGACATGCACCATGTTCCACACAGGATGGGGAGAGATCTGGAAGTGCACACCACAGGTCCTGTGAAGCATCCCCCACTGCTTTCCTATCTGCCATTGCTCCTGCTTTTGCATTTCCTCTCCATCTTCCTTCTGTTATTACTAATTCAAGCTTAAAATAGAGTTTCTACTTTGAAAGGTAGTTTATAACGCCATTGTTTTCTTCTCTCACAATTTTTTGATTTCCTCCATCCAACTGGAACTTCCTTAGGTTTCAAGAAAAAAAAATTAGAAGTGTATGTGTGTATGTGTGTGTATGTATGTTTGTACACATATGTGCAACTTGACATAATATAGATTCCTTATCTTCTCAGCACTTGGAACTCAGAGGATTGAGCAGACAAAACTTGCAATATGAATTGGCTTCCTGTATTCCTCCTTCCTCAGCCCCCAGCTCCCTGTACCTTGTGATTTATCCAGATACATCTGCATTCAAGATGTCCCCGCCTATGATTTTGGAACTCTCTAAATTAATAAGTAACTTTTTCTCAAACACTACAGTATTCTTTAAGGTTCTGGACATCTGGGATCCTGACCACAGTCGGGAAGCTGACCTTCCATCCCAAATTGACATGGATAAAAAATTCTCAAGCAGTTTTTCCCTGGGGAGAAGCTGCCAACAGAGCCACTTCCTTGGGGATAGAACTTGGGAGGGTGGTGATTTCATGTTAGTGCAAAGAAAGTGGCTGGTGCCTGGCTCATCGTGAACCAAACATGCTCACAACGTTGGCAAGCAACATCCACATATCATTTTCAGTCTTTCATGGCCTGTTGCACACCTGTCAATTCTATGGTTTCAATACCTTCTTTAAGAGCCTATTTCTGGCATCACATATTTAACATTTTCATTCAAGATGCACTTCACGTTACACAAGAGTGGTGTTCCTGAAAAAGTGCTTATGTTTCAGCTTTCCACATGAACCTATTATTGCCCCAAACTTCTCGTCCTCCAGAGAATTCAAGAAATAATGTTCTGAACTTCCACATCTATAGTTTCTGTGCATTTCTCACATTGGCCTGAGCCCCTGTGTTTCCCATCCAATGGCTGTTTAAGCAGGGGAGTCTGGTCCTTTCTTATCTGCAGGGCTCCAAATGAGATTCTTTCTCCAGTTTCTACACAAAAAAAAAAATGCATTAAGATATGGAATCATTGTCCACCTTGCTTGCTTTATTCTTGTTCCTTATTTATCTATTTATTTATTTTAGTTCCTTGTAGCTCCTGTATTCCCTCAAAACCCCTGTCCCAAAGTGTGATATTAAAAGGCATGATTTCAGCTGTCTGCCCTTGTTACTGCCTTGGGAGGAAAAGCCTTGTTTTCTTTCCTAAGATCCTGGAATGCAAAAAGACTACATCTTCATGTCTGAACATTTTCTACAATTAACAAGGGCTTCTAAAACTTTGCTTTTAAGTTTTCCTTCCTCATGAGTAAAGCCTCTGTCTGCACTGATGCTTAAGGGACTCTAAAAGAATAATGAGCGCAAGTAAATTTCAAGTAGTTTCCAACAAATGGGGAGCCCCTCTAGGACAAGGTGACTTTCACATTTATGGTTATTCCTTTAACACTTTGTACCTGCCATGAGGTGGTCACTCACTGAGTTGATTGAATAACTCTGCAGGAAATTATTTTATAAAGCAAAGTATCTTCTTCAGTGGAAATGATAAACTATTTCATATGCAGTTAAAATGTGCTTTTGTATTTGAGGATTTTCTTAAGCAAAATAACATGAAATGGACTTAATCACTCAGAGAAAACTATAACCTGGATCTTTTCTGTCCGTGGGTTGGCTTTGAGTTTCTCTCTGGAGGAAAGAAACTTCTCTTGGCAAGCAACAGTGGGTGAGGGGCAACAAATCTTTCCCTGTGTCATATGCAAAATTGGAGGAGGTACATCCTGCACTCTAGGCAGCAAGCCAACCTTCTCATTCTTCCTGATGCTTAAAAACTTCACTCTGAGTTTTGTTTTTATTTTGTTTCCAGTGCCAGTGCTCCTGGGTCAATATGCTAATTCAAAAACTACTTGCAAGCATTTGCACAATGTGCATATTCTTGACTGCATGGAGGCAGAATTAAAATTAAAGTGAAAAATTATGACTTTGGATAGTCATATATGGTTTTAAACTCCTACAGAGAACTCCATTCTCCTTCATTGTTCTCAAACTCTTTGAAATTGAAAAAAAAAAAAGATAATGGGGTTTAGCGATTATCAGATTAATCAAAATGAAAAATGGACTTTTCTTGACATGAATTATTTAATATATGTGATCAGATAACTTACACTGGTTGTTCACTTACAGGTCACATACCTAAATGGGATAGTTGAGAGGAGGCACCAGGAATTTATAAGGGAAACATTTTCAAATACCTTTCTTTCACTGGAATTCAGCATTTCCTTCAATTGTGTATACAAGCAACCAGTATAGTAGTAAACCTGGCAGTATCTAGGTTTTGGGCATCATTAGAAATCAGTTAATTCTATATCACCATGTGATTGTTTCCTATATCTTAAAATGTTATGTATTCTAATAGCTATTTTTATATATTATTAGAATTTCCAGTAGCTCTTATTTAATATGCTAATAAAGAAGTACAAACATCACTATACTACAAATTTAGGCTTTTTAATATTGGTGTTTCTAAATTTTATTAAAATGTTGTACCCTTGTGATTTTCATTTCATGCATTTGGAACTATTTCAGCCTGAGGAACTATCCATCAGCTCATACTGCCAGCAGGATCTGAGAAGCAGAAAAGGCTAAGAACTTGAACTTTATCTTCTAATTGTTAATACCCCAACTTTTTTTTTCCTTTTTCTTACCTTTTCACCTCCCCTCTCCTCTCCTGTTCTCTCCTTTTCTTTTTCATATCTTATTTAACACAGCCAGAATCCTTTTGTCTCTTTCTCCTCAACAGGACTCTGCTGAGGATATCAGTTATTTGCTGAATAGCCTCTGTCCCCGATATGTCCCATGATATTTGAAACTCAGCAAAGTATTTCCGATGAGAAGGAAACTCATTTAACCATGGCTTGATGCTCTGAAAAAGAGTCATTACATTTTAGAATGAAGGTGAGATTTAAAAAATTTGTATAACCTAAAATCAGAACACCCTGTAAGCTTCTAGAAAGGATTTACAGGAGTCTAAAGAGAAGGTTGCTGTGAATCCCAAATCTCTAGGACAGGTTCTAAATATAGAGCCACCTTTCCCTTCCATCATAAGAGACAGAAGCCAATTTAAATGGTTTGCCATCTACTGATGAAACACAAATTAGAATCGATGTGAGCTCACGGCATTGGCTCCTTGCTGGGGCAAAGCTGAGGCCAAGTGCTCAGGCTAGGTAGAGTCTGGAAGGACACTTGCCCTACTTAGAGTGAATATTTAGCAAACAGGAAGGCTGGATGCACTCCTTTCGTTAATGGAGGTTTAAAGTGATTGCATTCTTTGTTTCTCCAACATGAATTCAGTTTTAGTACTGAAGCAAGGACAGTTAATCTAAACAAGATTTGTAAGGAGCCCCATTTGGAGTGATGGGGGCTTGCCTTGCTGGGAGAATGTGAATGCTGTCCCCACACTCAAGCCCACCAGCTGTCAGGTTGGTACCCAGGTCTCCTGCAGTTCTCTCCGTGCCAACTGAAACCCAGTTGCTGACTCATCACAGTATGAAGACACCAAATCCAATGGAAAACAGCCTTCAGACTCTTGAATATATACCCAGCATATGTTGAGAGGCAGACTAGAGCCAAGCACAAGCCTTAGGCACAAACATGAAGTGGATAACATCTACCACTACGATCCCCACCTCTGCTTGCAGGTTCTCCTACCTTGGGCCTTCCTCTCCCTCAAACATTCTGTCTTTGCCCTCCCTAATAGCTGATGTACTTGTTCATCAGCTAACAGCACAATGGGCCCTCACAGGGGATATCTGTCACCAGATATTAACTGATAAGAAGCATATATCTTAAAGGATTAAATTTTTTGGTGGTAGGGTTACTTGGCATTTAACTCAGGGATGCACTACCATGGAACTACATCTCCAGTCATTTTTATTTTTTTTATTTCAGGAAAGGATTTCACTAGGCTACCCAGGCTGGCCTCACACTTGCAATCCTCCTGCCTCAGCCTCCTGAGTAGGTAGGATTACAGACATTCACAATAGTACTTAAATTCTTAAAGTGAGCTGCCAGTGACAGATGGTGAACTTTCTTTGTCAGGAACTTTCCAGTCCCCTTCCCCATTCCCAATCCAGACAAAGTCCTGCCTACTTCACGTACCTTCCTGCAAAGCCACACCATTTTCTTTATGCCGTTTCACAAGCTACCAGTGCTTGCTTTCTAGCTCTGTGCTGTCCAATATAGGAACCACTAGCAAATTGTAGCTACTTAAATTTAAATGAATTACAATTAAATCCAATTTGAAATTAAATTTCTCATTTGTACTAACCACATTTTGAGTGCTCAAGAGCCACACATGTCTATAATCTAGCTCAAGGGATGGTTGGATATAGAATTTTCCACTGTCATAGAATATTCGGCTGCACAGTGCTGTACCATTATGACAATGACCTCTTCACAGCTCACTGGGCAATGAGTCTCACATCCTCTCTTCTCTGTCTTTTTATTTTGCTGTCTGAATGTTTTTTTCAAAACAAAATTCAGAATCAATCTTAGAAGTGTGTCTGATTTTTCTTAGGGAAACAGAACTCACCTTATTCCTGTCCACCCATTCCTGCCTCTCTGCTTTCTGTTACTAACTTTGCCCATTCCCGCCTCCGGCTTCTGTAAGTCCCACACCATCTCTCCATCCTCTAGGTAACCACAACATTTGCTTCACTTTACAGCTAAAGCATCCTTTCCTTGGGGAAATTCAGTTCATACTTATTAAATGAATGAATGTAGCAACATAAAAACATTGCCAGAGGTTGACTACCACCAGACACCATGGGATCTAGGGGGAAAGCATCAACTACCATGAGAAAACAGTAATTTCACTAGAGCTGTTTTAGAATGAGAACCTTTGTTAGAATAAAAGGAAACTGGTCGGGGAGACCAGGGGGAGACAGCCTGCTCTGCCTCTGGCTCTGACTCTGCGCTCGGGGCTCTGTGTCCTTACCTTTAAAGTGAGCTGGTGTGGGAGGCAGAATTATAAAGTGTCTTCCAGGATGTCCACATCCTGGTGGACAGCCCTGAAAAGTCTCCTCCCCATTAGGACCTCTGATTATGATTCTATGAAACTCTGATGATTAGGTTCTGAATAGGACGGTGTGATAGAGTAAATATATTTTTGTAAATGCAAAATGGTCCCTAATCAGCTGACTTGGAGGTGATCAAAAGGAGAAATATTTTAGAGGGGGGCTTGAATTAATCAGGTGAGCTCTTAAAAGAGGGTTCTTAGTTCAGAGAGAAAAGAAGTTAGAGAGAAGTCAACTCCTTTGGCCTGCAAAGAAGTGAAACTTCATGTTTGGATATTTCTTTCTTCCTGTGCTGAGGACCAGCTAACTGTGTCTTCACTCTGGTCCCCCAGAAACTGGGAGATACTTGATTGTGATATTCAAGATGCAAAGTTTGTGATAATATTTTATGTAACATTAGAAAACAAATACAATGGGACTTCAGAGATTCTTAATTCTTTTGTGCCATGGACTCCTTGGGAAGTCCAGTAAAATCTACAGACTTCTCCTCAGAATTCATTTTTAAATATTTAAAATAAGACACATAGAATTACAAAGAACCTGATTTTATTGAAATAAAGTAATAATATTAAAAAGTCTAGGGCTGGGGTTGTGGCTCAGAGGTAGAGCATTTGCCTAGCACGTGTGAGGCACTGGGTTCGATTCTCAGCACCACATACAAATAAATGGATAAAATAAAGGTCCATCAATAACTAAATATATATAAAAGCCTATCCTGCACTTATTTGTTAACTCATTAGGTAATAAGATCAAATGGTGAGCTTAAGAGTTACTTTAATATTTGAGATATAATGAATGCAAACCATACTTTGAGATAGCAGTAACAGTAATGCAGAGTAAAATTACCTGTGATTTCAATACATAAGACTGCTATTGCTTTTGCGGTTGGTCACTTTCATTCATAGTAAGGACATGTTAAATTTCAGGTAGAAAGCAGTGAAAGTAAAGATTGTTGTTTTTTCTGTATCAGTTTATAGGTCTCTGGATTTTATCCAAGCTAGAAACTCTTAATTGAGAAAGTTCTTGATCTTTTTCTGACCTCTAAATCTATCCTTGGCTGGCTTCACTCTTCTGAGTAATCCCTGTTGAGTTCTGTCAAGTGAAGCTATGGACACTGGACTCTTGAACATCTTTGGGAAGGCCCACCCTCTTGTTTATCCCAAGCTTGTTTCTCTTTAATTGCATGAATTACTTGATTTTCATGTGTGATTCATGTCATTTTGATTATTCAGAGTTAACCTAAACAGTACACAGATGCTGTAAGATAAACTCCGGGTGCATCTATCTAGGCTTTTAAACGTCTGTGTTACAAACTCTGTCCAGGGGGAGGTCAGACTTCTTAATGTGAATGTCAAAGCCAGAGTTCCAGGCTCAGATCCTCTTTTAGTCTACACCTGCCTACCCCTGATGTCTTCTCTTCTCCATCTCCCACATTGGACTGGCAATCTGTGCCTGTGAGATACCTTCTCTCCACACTCTGTGCTCTGCACCACCGGAATTATGAAAGGAATCCATGTTCTCTCTTCTCAGCTGTGCTATAAATCAATGTATTGTATGTTTCCCAATCATTTCTTTAATTCTTTCTATACTCTTTTTACCCAAAAAATTATGAGTGTGTGGCTTTAAAATTTGAAGCATGCTTAAGAGCTTAAGATACATTCCTTCCCTCTTTGGCTCCTAACTTCCTCTATTTTCTTTTCCTCTGTTGGTTACCATCTTAGCTTTACATAGCGTATCTATTATTTCTTGATTTATTAACTTTACATGAAGTCTTTTGACTCGCTATTATGAAAAATGGGGATTTAACTCACTTTTCTCTCCATTTTCCAAGGATGCTTGCTTTATTGCTGTAGCTCTAATGCTTGCCTTTACCATGGCTTTATTTATATTAACTTTAGCATTGCATCTGCTTTCTATAGTTTTTCCCTGTTTCATTTTCTGTCATATATATGTATATGTGTATATTTCATTTCTTATTGTCAAGCTTATTGTCAATTCTTAAAATTGAATCTTCTGTACTTTCACTAGAGATGAACTTTAAAAGTTGGGAACTAGCTAAGAGCTTTAACTTACTTCATATATATATATTAATTATTGGTGCTGTACAATTATACATAATAGTGGGATTTATTACACATATTCTTAATGCACATACGTTGATTCATCTCATTCCTTAGCACTTTCTCTTTCCCTTCTCCCCTTCCTCCTCTGATCCACAATCTGCTTGCCCTGCCTTCTTAATCTCCCATTATGTTATGTTATTTTAATCGGTTCATTATAATTTTATATAATTATGTATATGATACATGTTTTATATATATATGTATATATATGATTCATTGTGGTATACTGGTACATAATCATGGCATAATTTGGTATGTTTCATTCCTCAGTTTTTCTCAGTGCTGTTCTCTCCTTTTAGCATTACCTAAGTTTGACCACCAAAATATTTTTTTAAGCTAGATGTTGGCTAGGATCACAACTCTAAGGCTATCCTGGGTCACTTAGAGAGGAAAATACCAACCATCAGGTTCAAACAATTCTTATCTTGTTCACTTGTTCATGCCATCAAATGATTAAACCCATGCTTCATTTTTGTTTGTGAATTATTCTGTTAAACATTATGTATGGAGTTCTTTTTTGATTACTTTATGCCTCTTTGAATTTTTAATCTCAAAAAATAAAAGAATAACACATCTTTGGTGCCCAATTTCAAACTTATTAAATCTTCACTGTGGATGGAACTCTAGCATGAGTTTGTTTCAAATCAAAGTATTTCTAAGTAAAGGCAAAATGTTATCAGATCTACTTAAGATAAAAATGACAGTCATTGAAGATAAAGATTCCATCAAATTTATATTATTTCCTAGCTTGAGGAATAAGGAGTCCTGTGGAATGGATCCTTAGGAAAGCACATCTAAAAGCTTCCACCTGATGTTTTGGGTGGAGCTCTCTCTCCAGTAATAGTGATAGAGCATGTGATTCAGACCTTCCTATCAACCTAGTTGCATTTTCCTTTAGGACATGGGTACAAATGAGAATTCCTGGTCCCATTGCAGAGGTTTCATAATACTTTAAAATAAATTATTTGGTCACCAAAACTCAATAGTAATTAGTTTATATAAACCAACAACTAAGGGTTCTCCATTTTGACTCAGCCTATGAATCAGATGATCCCTGAATTTCTTCTGAATTTCCTTTGGTAAGAAAACTTTTAGAAGCTAACTTCACACCTTCGATCTTAAGTGAACTAATGGATTTCTTTCCTAAACCCAATTAAATCCTGTAGTTAAGGTAGAGACTTTCCACTGTTTTGATCTGAGTATCACTGTCTGTTTTGTAAATGATCCCCAGGCTGAAGTGAAACAGAACTGTTAATGCATTTTTGATGAATATTAAAAATTCATGAAAAAAATAAAAAAAGTATGATAAATATTCAAAGGAGCCTGGTTTTGGTTTCCTTGCCTTAAAGTTATTCCCTCTCTGATCCTCTCTCCTTTACCCTACAAAGAATATCTTAAAACTGCCATGTCTTTTTACATTATGGAAAGTCAATTTGAAGAGAATGTCTTTATGTCTGTAACCTGTCAGGGGTAAATTGAGTAGAAAATTATGCATACCCTGGTAAAACCAAATTTTAATATGGAAAGTCTCATTAAATGCCCTACAGATGTTCAAGTGAATTCTACAGATTGCTTTGGCCTGACCTCTTTTTATTGCCCCTTACACAGTATACTAAAATCCTTCAACTGATCTCATCCCATGTTATCAGTTTCAGACCAGAAGAATTTTAAAGAATCATTGGCTATGGCATTAACTTATTTTCTCCCCTCATTTCCTTTTCTTTCTCCCACCAACTGACAATAGCTGTCTGTACAATTTCATGAGCAGAGAAATACAGCAAGGCTCTCCTTTAATAAATAGGACACCCCGTTCAAGTTATTCATGCTGCTCATTTAAAATAAATCGAATCAACTTACGCTTATTGGCTATTTACGTTAACATGAGATATCCAGGTATCACTCACAGAAGGAATTATGAGAGTGACAAAATTTAATGAGTGCTCCAAGGTCAATATATAATAGATACTTACTTGAGTAAATCTTGGGAAGGGAATTTCTAATACTCTTAAAAAGTACTATTAACTATAACCATACTCTCTGACCTTAAAGAAAAAACTTAGAAAGTTAGAAGAAAATTTTGTAATATTTTTTCAATGGGGTTTCATTTTTGTGAAACAAAAGAGGGATCTTGAATGAGGTTTATAAATAGTGCCAGATGACTAAGGATGTCCTGTTGCTTCTGAGGGATGTCTTGTCATACGAATACAGGCTTAAGCAAATTAGCAAGTCAACTGAGTTAATGAGCTTAATTTATATACAGAAGTTACTTATATAAGGAGTAGCATAAAGATTGTTTTATTAAAGAAGGACTTAAATTTGGGTGAAGTAGATAATCTCTGAGCTTTCTGTCTCTCATGATAGATTTGTTCTAGTAATTTTCTATCCTATGGCTTTAAATGCAGTTTATATCTTGTTTGACTAATTCAGACTTTGCCTTTGCTATTATTGTGTCTCTTTGGTTTTTCCAGGTTCTCTCCCTACCCAGAAACATTTTTCCTGCCCTCTTTAAGATGAGTGTGACATGTAACTTGTTTGACCAATGAAAAGTGTGCTGATATGCTAAGCACGACTTTCAGGCAGCAGCACTTAATTGCTGATGCTTGCCTCTTAAAGTCTGTCACCTGCACTTGTTACCATGGAAACAGAAGTTGACAAGCTGTGGTCACAAGATTGATGCAACCTGAAAGATGTCTTGACTCATGACTGATCTAGGATGAATGAGAAAGAACTTTGCACAGTGCTTAACCTCTGATAATTTGGGGTTACTTTTTCTGCAGTATAACCACATCTATCCTTACTGAAACAGGCTTCATGTTCAAGCCTGTTGATTGCATAAAGCCTTTTAGAGCCACTTTTTTTTTTAATTTCTAAGGCATTTTTGTCTTTATTATTCTTGGTGGAAGCTCTGAGTTACATCATAAAACAGACTGCCACTTGGAAAATTGTGAGTTGAAGGGTCCAGATGTTGATCTGCCAAAAGCAGACAAGTGTATGCTTCACGGGTTTCTCTAATTAATGGAGAGAAGCCATACAATATAATCAAAGTCAGACTTTGCACAAGGTTCTCTTGGGATCTTGTGGTTATTGAAAGAAAAAGTGCATCATTTAATTGTCATTTATTAATTGCTCTTGGCTATTCATTCTAGCTCACTTCTGCATTGACAGAGCCTTATAGGGAAAACTTTGAGATAGTAGTTGATTCAAAAATGATTGGGTGTGATGTCAGCTTCCAGAATATGGCTCTTCTCTTAGGAATCTTGAGGATCCAAAAGGTGATGCCAATTGTTTTTTTGTTTGATTTGGTTTTGTTTTCTTGCAAGCACAAATCAGGATCATCTACCTAAAATGGGTAAAATTGTTTTCCTCTGCTCTGGCTCATGGATTAATTCTTACCTATGATTTTTTCAAGTTCATCCAAAAGGGTCAATTATTTTCATAGTTCCTATACTTGTTATTTCTTGAAAAGTGGAAATACATTGGATAAAGCAGCCCTGATGTAATAGGCATGGACATTTAGTATTTAAGAAACACTTTTCAAGTAGGTATGTTTGGGGAAGGTGTATTTGGCTGGGATTTGATTCATAAATTCTTCAGTAGAATAAAGAACTATTAAAATACAGTTATAGTATATCATCCAATCCTTCACCATGGAAGTTCCATTATGTTCTTTTCAGATGGCAAGGAACTCTTTACTTCCTTTGAAGTGGATTAAGTCTCCTGCAGCCAGATATTTTTGAATTAAATAGCTATTGGGTTATGAAGTGAGAAGGAAAATAGAGCTGAAATATTTTGCTAATGCTTCCTGAAGGCTTAAGGAGTAAATTTTCCCAAATGAAGCTTTCATCAGCATTATTTATTGCTGATAAATAGAAAAATGTGTGAGCTGAAGGGACTCTTGTCTTGCTAATTTTTATGAGGTCCTCACAGAGAGGGATGAGCACCATCACTCATTACTTCTTTATTTATTTCCCTCTTTGCTTGAACTCCTTTAGAACACTTGACTCAAAGAGGTACAAATTCTCCTTAACATGTATCTGCTTAAAACAAGAATTAAAATGACTCAGTCTATTCTGTTAGTGTAATTCTGTAGATATTACTTCTGATTGATGCGTACAGTTCTTTCAACATTTCTCTTGCTCCTTGTATTCTACTGTTCTCCTGGGGACTATCTGACCTGAATATTTTTTGGTACTGGGGATTAAACCCATGGGTGCTGTACCACTGAGCTATATTCCCACTCCATTTTATTTTTTTAAATGTATTTATTTATTTTAATTAAGTATATATGACAGCAGAAAGCATTTTGATTCATTGTACGCAACAGCAGCACAACTTTTCATTTCACTGATTGTACATGATGTAGTGTCACACCCTATGGGCAGTCATACATGTACCTAGAGTAATAATGTCCATCTCATTCCACCATCTTTCCTGCTCCCATACCACACTCCTCTGCCCTACTTCCCCTTTGCCCCAAATTCGTGACATACGGTCTCACTAAGTTGCTGAGGGTCTTGCTAAGTTTCTGAGGCTGGCCTTGAACTTGAGATCCTTCTGCCTTAACCTCCCAAGTTCCTGGGATTACAGCCATGTGCCACTGCACCTGACTTTACCTGAGCTTTTACTTAGTAACATGAGGAGTTTTGTTGAGGTTGCTAGTCTCTTCTTCTAAAGACTATTGTGATAGTAATCATTAGACTAAAATTAGCATTTTTGTAGTTCACAAATGGTTGAGTATCAGAAATTTAATATGGTTTATATTTATTTTCTGTGACTAGAGATGTTAGTGGAATATAAATAACTGCCTAATGTATGCAAACAATCTGCTTTTTGTAGATTTTTCTGTTCACCTCCGACAGAGCATAGAGCTGGAAAACAACATCATTGGGACATTCTATATGCTGCATGTGGTTTCCATATATCATACATCAATCATCTCAACCTGCTCCTGCTTCAAGTCAAAGGTTAGCAGAAGGAACAACCAAGAAAGAAGAGATGATGGCCTACACTTGAGATCCAGTTAGCTTCAGGAAAACACTTCTATTCTGATGAGCATCTACTTCCTAATAATAAACAACAATAAGTTCTTCCTGCTTGAAAGTGTGTCTTGAGAGAAAATAGAGTAGCAAAAGTATTTGATACTTGATATATCAAAGAATTAAGGGACATTTTAGACACCTGTTGTTGGGACAGGCCCTAAATGGCTGTAGTTAGGCTCCCTTACCTAGGCTTCTGATGGGCTGTTATGGTTTTAATGTGTAATCAGGGCTGGGAACTGGCTATATTATGGTTAATCAAGGCCAGAAACACTCTGATTCAGAGTGTATACTCAAGGTCATAAACATTAACTTTTGAGCATGCTCCCCCTTTTGTAACCCCTTGACAGTGTGACTTCTTTGTTTAGCCTGCATATAAAAAGGGCCCATGGCAAAAAACAAAGGGGCTAAAGGGGACACAACAGGGCAAAATGAGAACTAAAATGGAACTGGCTGGGGGCTGAAGCTGAAGCTGGAGGCTGAAGGCTGTGGCCACCACTGAATAAAACGTATTTACTATCCTGTGTCTTACATCTTGTTCTACCTGCTGAATGCTGAACCCTGTTTCCCGGGTCAGAGCTCCTGCATGACACCTGTCTAAGCAAGAAACATCTGCTTATTCACATTTCACACTTGTGAAGCAACAGTAAACCACTCCTTTTCTCCACCAAAATCAATTGATTAATTTAATTAAAAGAAAACAATATAGAAACATACACAAACAACAATCAAAACCTCAGGATTTCACAGGTGTTGTTGGACGACATACATATATATGGAAAAGAAAGAACATTTAGGACAGGACAAATCAAGAGAAATAAGAAGCTAGGATGCTCAACTTTCCTTCTCTTCTCCTCTGCTGCAAGTACATTAATGGTATTAGCTTATTAAATCATCCAACCCCTTCAGCACATGGAGACATGATCCAGGGGAATGAACTAAACACAACACAGTAAATACCGCTTGCCCTAGATGAGAATACTTAACAGGCAAAGGATAGACTCAACACCAAGACTAGCTAACTCCAGAGTTAAATGTCTTTCAGTATGATACCCCAAACCTGCACAGATGGAGGAAGGCACTGGATTTCATAGGAACCTAGAAAACAGGTTGTAGGTTGAGGCAGGAACTCACCCATTTACAGCTTCCCACTTTGACCCTTTCTCTAGTGTATGAATGAAGCTACTCTCTGATGGTTGTCAGGGAAGCAGAGAGGGAAACAGTGAGGAAGACATGGGAATAGCATCTGCGCAAATCCCGACACTGTTCTGCCCTGCTTGAACAACCATGTTGCTGAGTGAAGAGACCCTAAAAGGCACATGTGCCTTTTGGAAGAGAAACACCATTTGCACACTCAGTTAATGCCACAGAATGCCAGAGGCAAATCAGAATTGTGTTCAAGATTAGGCAGCTCTGCCACTGAATAATTGTGAGGTATTGGATATCTGAAATGGAGATGATCACACCTTAGCTGTAGGATTTCTCTTATTTGGCAGTTCTGTTTTATTTATTTATTCGTTTATTTTTCTTTATCTTAGAGTCTATTTCCTGACTTAAAATTTGTTGGTAACCCAAAATAATTTTTGCTTTGTTAGATATGGATTATATTTTTTGGATAGTAAGCATATTAGAAATTAAAACAAACACATATTTACCTATTAATTTAGATAATAAAATAGCTATTATATGTTAAGATAAATAACTATATAATTCTAAAAAATAATAACTATACAGTCTCCAAAAGTTTTGTGAGACAAATGGTATTGTTTGAAAAATTGCAAGTCTCTTTAATATCTGGCTTACCGAAAAACAGAAAATTCTCTCATCTGCTTCTGCATTCAATTTGTTGTAATGCACAGTGCTTTGGTTGAAGTGTTAAAGAAAACCAGCACCACAAAAATTTGTAGTTGAAAAAGGAAGGACCTCATGAAGCTCTAGAAAGGGAGCCCCTCCTATAGTTCTGGGATCAGAATTTCTGAAAAAGTTGAAGTGAAGATTCAAAACAACAAATGAATACAAAGTATTTACCATAATCAAGACACCCACAGCAGCTGTTCATTAAATGGTACAAGAAAATGTTGTCTCAAAACATCACTGCACCTATATACCTAAATCCATACACATCAAGAGAATGTATATACCACTGAGAAAGTAGTATTTGCTAAGCTTGTGAATGAATGGAAGCACACGTTAATGCATGCATTCATTTACAAAAATGAAGGTTTGAATCCCTTTGACTTCACTTAGATCAGAATATTGATTTCACTTTGTAAATTATTTTATAAACAATTGTGGATAAACTATCATTGAGTTCATGTTCATTTCATTAAAATTTTTTAATGTTCAGTAATCCAAAACCATTGAATTTTGAATAATTACTATATGATTTATAGTTGTTATTAAACATTGTTTTAAATTAGAACTTCTATTTCCTTTTTTAACAATAGGTTTATTAGAATATAATTCACACACCATAAATTTTACCTACTTAAAATATAAAATTCAGCAGTTTTAGCAAATACACATATTTGTGAATATAACAGAACAGACTTTTTAAAATTTATTTTTTAAAACAGCAAGGCACTTAGTTCTTGTTTTTCATTCCAGGGTGTGTATATTATGATACTTATTTTTTATTGTCTATTGATGAGAGACTCAGAACAGCAAAGGTTTAATTTTTCTCAGGAGTAAACCTTCCAATGATTTACATTAAGTTTTTTTTTTTTTTTGTGTGTGTGTGTGGCTAAATTGATGGATGATATCAAGCTTAATATATTGATAAAATTTTATTTGGGACTTAAAAGCTGTGAAGCTTATTTTAAATAACTTGGTAATTGAGTTAAAATTAAGTTAATTAAAAACTCTTCTTTGAGGCAAGCACATTTTAAAAATGATGAACAGAGAAGCAGAACTTCATTAAGTTAAAGAAAAGCTTAATTTATTTTTCCTCCCTATTTTATTTTATATGTCAAATAACTTTATTGCCTTAAACTCTTTAGTCAAGTTTTGTTTGGCTTGGTTTGTACATTTGCATCCAGTCCAATTTCCACTAAGGATGTTTATATATATATTTGTCTGTTCAAGGTTAGGTGCATTATTTTAAAATACCTATGAAATGGATTTAACAAGTAATCTGAAGATAAGCAGGCAATGGATACACAGTAGGTCACATTAATATATGGAACCAGGTTATGCTACATGGTTTGCATCACTTAAATTACAGCAGAATATTCCTCCAGAAGTATTGGGGTCTTTGGGGAATTCCTTACAAATGCTTGTAAGAATGGGCTTTGAGTCACACATCTTATCTATCTCAACCATTTCCCACCTTTCCTCTTCCCCCATTACTGCTCTGTAATGAAATACTGACAGGTGGTCCATCTCCACCATTGGCACGACTGTCTCAAAGATATTTATCCTCCCGTGTCTTTTGTGAACTGGTTCGGGAAATCATTTTTCTCCTCCTGTGTCCAATTCTGCTTGGATCTCAGTATTTCACTAGCATACCAAAGCCATTCTTTTTATACAGAGATACTTCCTCCCCTGAGATTTCATGGGGGACAGAGTAACTCTGGGGGCCTCTCAGACTCCTATTAGGTCCAGCTGGCCACCACTGCATCTTTATTAAGCATGAATATACTAGTAGTTTCACAGTTCCGTCTGCCTTTGAGAAATTGTTGTGCCTCCTTTCCATTTCTCAGTCCTACCTGGATCCAACATTCCACCTTCCCAGCCTACTGCCCTTCCTCAACCCTATATGCTACCAGTCACCGACACTGATATGGGTGTTGAAGGAGAAGAGCTTTCCTCTTGTAGTTTCAAAGGAGCCACATGGCCTACGTGCCATCTCAAATAGCAACTGAAGTTGTTTGCCTAAATCCTGTAGGAAGTATGCCAGAACACCAACTTCAGCCCAGGCAGGGCCACTTTGACAGGACCTGAAGAAGACTTTGTGTAACATTTGTGCCAAGACTGCTGGCTATAACTAAGAAGATTGGGTGAAATGTCAGCTGCAAAGACAGACATCCATATCTCCTTGCCCTTTCTAACACTTTAATATTGAATGGTATTTGTCATAATCCCTGATTTGGCAAATGAATTATCTGCTTGTACCAGAGAGATCTGGCTCTACAGAGGCACTTGGGCATTTGCCATTCCATTAAATATGTTTGAGGTACCTGAAAGTATTTTAATAGGGACTGTGTCTTGGGATATGGGATCCTGCCAATTTGATAATTGGATGGGGAAATTGATGTTTATTTTAACAAAATCAAATCCCTTTTCAACAAATCTATTCTTTTCTTTTATGGGAGAAGCATGGCCTTATGAGATAGCCTTCAGGAACAGACTCCCACCCATTCATTTCTGAATCATGCCTCCAGTTGGTGTCCAACCCTCTCATGTGTCCCTGCCTCTGTCATTACTTATGAAGAAAGACTGAGGTGCCACCACAGCATCATACCCAACTTCCTTCTCCTGGTTTTTCACAACTGGAAGGTTTGGACAACTCTCTGATTAGCTGGCACTGGTATTCAAAACCAACAAAAGTAACAACAACATCAAAAAGAAGATCCATGGCAAAAATAATGGAAGAAACATGACTTTCAACATTTCTTTCTCTTTTTCACAAAGAAGACATGTGTAGGTGAAGGGAGTTCCAAGAAGGACATAGAATCTATTTGCAAAGCAGCATTAACAAATTTAATTTATCCCTCTAAAACTGGCTTTTAACTTTAAGCAATTATATCAGCAGGGTGTCTAAGCATGCATCACCCTGTGTTGACGCCCAAGACAGCTGGAACCATCATTCTTCTATCAAAAGCATATTTGAGTGTCAAACTCTGTCCTGAGTTCTGGGGAACTCTGTAGTGAACAATACTGATGGGTTTTACTCCTTGTGGGTTCAGAGACAAATGGTAAATACACGATCAAATAAATCCAGAAAGAGAATATCAGGTAGGTTTGAGTGTCATAAAATTATAGACTCGAAAAGCAGTTCCCCAGAGTAAAGACAAGTTGAAAATAAGCACTCAATAGGCAGTATGTGTAGAACAGGAAGAAACTTTGTATTCTGTAGGCAAAGCTCTTAGAAGAAAATTCAGAGTGGTATAAAGCAAGGTAAGAGTCCAATTCCCTTGGGAAAAGATTCTACCATTTCCTGGGTATCTACTCCTGCATTTCCACATCTTTCCTCTTACCTGAAAACCTAGAAGGAAACGGTAGGAATGCTGGGGTGTGTGGTACATGGAGAGGGTGCTGGTGAGCCATAGAGATCATATACAAGCCCATTTTAACTATCTTAAAAATAATTTAACAGAAAATGTGAAAATTTGAAAAAGGGTTGCTTTTTTCTAATCATAGATGCCTTTCTACTTTGAAGGCTAGGACAAAGTTATTTTCAATGAATTTGTAAATGGAATGACGTAATCCTGAAACAGTCCTTTTTTTTTTAATCTACAAGGTACTTTGGTTTTTCTGCTATACTGGTAGATTTTCCCCTCCCACAGACAATGAATGGGAAGCAATTACCTAAAATTCTCCTTATTCTTTATGTTTTTCTTTCCTCTAAATGTTCCCCAGGTTTATCCTCAAGCTAGCTCACTTCTTATACCTGGTACCTTGCTTATGCTTTACTTCATTGAGGGTTTGTTCCAATTATGATCCTGAAACTCAGTTCTCAGCCAAAGCACTAAGCAGAAAAAACTGTCAGTAAGAAAAAAAGCCACATTCTAATTGATCCTATTAACCTATCAGTTTTTGCAATGCATTGAATTGTGACCTATCCCCCACCAAACAAACAACAACAAAAAGCATGCATCCATGTCCTAATCTTCAGAATCTGTGACTGTGAATTTATTTACTTATTTTTATAATTTTATTTGGTTTATTCATTTTTATGTGGCACTGAGGATCAAAACCAGTGCTGCACACACTCTAGGCAAGTGTTTCACCACTGAGCTACAACCCCAGACCAGTGAATTCATTTTTTTAAAGCTTTTGCAGTTATAATTAAGCTAAGGATCTCAAGAGGAAGTCATCTTTAATCATTCACATAGATCCTATGACAAATATTCCTATAAGAAACACACAGAGGAAAGGAGGAGGCAGTTCAACTATGAGACAAAGGTCTAAGTGATACTCTCAAAAGGCCTAGAATGCCAGTAACCGCCATGAGTTAGAAGAGGCAAGGGGCAGACTGTCCCATCAGCCTCTACCAATACGGTGACTTGGAACTTCTGGGATCCAAAACAGTAAGAGTAATGTTCTGATGTTTTAAGCCAATGGATTTCTGATAATTTGTTACGGCAGCTGTAGGAAACTAATACAATCAGTACGGTTGTAAATTACATAAAGGCAAGGCCTATGTGATTCCCCAGTGTATGTGTCCTCTACACAGACAGGGCTGAAAATGCATGTGATTTGATTATGACTCTTTGACAATGGAGCCAAATAATATAAAAGCACCTATTATGTAAATATCACTATTTGCAGTATCCACGTGGCATCTCAAAGGGGAAAAAAAAAAACCTGAAGTTTTCAGGGAGTTGTTCTATTGGATGGCAACACTCATATTCATGAGTCACTGACAGCAAGTCAGGAAATTAAATAAAGCTAGTTTCTACCTCTCTCCTGCAAACTTTCCTCTCTTGCCTCATTGAAATGTCCTTATATACATAAACTCAATTTCCCACCCCAGTGCTTAGTCCATCTCAGACTGTTTAATCAGTGCAAAGAGGCTGTGTGCGTTAGCCGTTCCTTTCCTGCTGAAAAGAAAATAACCTTCGAACTCTCTTGCATCTGAACTGCCATAAATTTCTTGCATGGTCAGCGAATGGCACAGGCCAACTGCAGGGAGCGGTTTGTTCATTTCTCCAAAGACTGATGAAAGGCTGTTGTCTTGTGGTAATTCAGCTTCACATTTGCCAGAGAAAAGATTCCCTCTCACCCCTCAGTAATAAAACAGGGTTGCTGGGAAGATGCAAAGACACTAAAAGAAACATTCATCAAGGTGTAGATGCTCTTCCGTGAAAACTAAACATGCTGAGCCAGTGACACTGAATGTAAGATGCTGCCTGGATTTGCTATCTCCTCTTTGAGTGCCGTGTCTAGGATGCACAATGTTCTCAGTTAAAGGCAAAACAAGACTGCCTGCCTCTTCTGTCGTTTTTTTCTGGAGCACCATGCAGTTCTACTCCAAGTTCATGCAGACCCCAAGGCTTCTCTGAGGTTTAGAAAGGCAGCAGCCTATGAGATCAGACAGATGAGACAACTCAAGAGGTCCCTTTGCAGGTGTAGAATTTCGTTCATTGCCCAGGCGATGGTCTAGTGTGGCAGGAAAATAGAATGTTTTCAACTAAGCTCCAGGAAAACTTACATTAACATGATTCATTTCAAATGCTTATCATAAGCCATACCCTCAGGATCCATTGATGAGGAAAATGGCACAGATGAATAATTTTATCACATCTTGATGTTTTGTTTTATTCAAAAGAAATCTCCCTGAAAGCTAGTGGAACAAGGTTCTGCAGTCAGAATTAGGTGGAGATATTTCAGGATTGAATGCAAATGCCACATTTTGTGAGCAGAGCCAGTCTAGGAAGCATAGCAATTTTGAAGAGGAAGTCACATGTTCAACAGCTTTTTTTTAAAAAAAATCCACTCAGGAGCTGGGGGCATAGCTCAGTCAGTGGTAGACCACATATTTACAATGCACAGGACCCTGAATTCCATCACCAACACTCCCCAAACCAACCAACCAAACTCTCTCTCTCTCTCTCTCTCTCTCTCTCTCTTTCTTTCTCTNATATATATATATATATATATATATATATATAAATAAATTCATCAGTCTGTAACCATGAATGGTTCATCCACCCCGTTTGCCCATGTATACATATCTGCTATCAAAGATATAGAAAGGTGTAACACAAATTTCTATCTCCTTCAGTGTCCAAACTACTAAAGAATAACATGCATACTTTCTAAAAGTTTCTTTTAAAAAGTAAGAGTAGTCACAAAATAATAGTTGGTTAATTTCCTAATGAATAAAACATATGATGAATTCTGTGTTCGTAGGTGAGAAATATAAGACAAGATAATTTGGTAAAGTGGAAAGCAGCTTAGCCATAATTCAAGGCAGTCAGAGTTCTAGCCCTGCTTTTTCTCTGGCCTCTTACTGGCTGTGGGTTTGGGGGCAGTAGGTTAACAATGAGTTTCAACGTCATCAGGATGTCTGTCCCAGAGTCTTAAGGTGTTGGAAAGTCAGATGCAATGTATATGTATGTATATATAATGTACACATAAAAGGGGTTCAAATATGTTATTGCTCGATGGTTGTTCATCACTCTTATGATCCACATTCCTTAAGAGTAAAGACCCAAATGTTTGATTACATTCTGATGGATCAGTTTAAATTCTGACTTGTTCCAGAGTTCCTGGAATAGAATTTCTGATTAAAAGGAAAAATATGCTAAGTGGCAGGGTGCAGGGATCAGCCAGGTGGGCCAATGAGACTTTCAAATTTCTGATTTACCATAGATCTGGAGTATTCATCACCTGATCCTAAATTGAGGCTCCAGAAAAAGTCTTGCATGGAAAATCCCTTTCCCCAAATCTCAAATTCTAAAGTTCTATTTATAATGATAGTCTGCACACTTTGAATTGGGTTGGAAATTATATACAAGAAATCTAAAAATAATATTAGGTATTAAAAACTGAAAAGACTTATAGAAAGAAGACAAAGCAAATATAACAGCCCCCTTGGTTGATATGTTAATTATGGCTGAGTGTTAAGTTAGCTCTAAGCTTCCTGACACCCAGGGGAACAATGGAAACATAGCAAATTATATAATTCTCACTTACTAATAAAAACAACACAGGGAGTCTTTCTGGAAAGCAAGTTTTAAGATATAAAAGGTGTGGCCATAAAGGAATAAGAATTTTAAAATGTGCTTTATCTTTTTGTTTCACAGGTGTGGCTTCCAGCTCTGCTTGCAAATGGTTGAAAGTACAATAGAAAATGTACACATGGGGGAGCATATGAATCAAGAGGAAAGATGGAAAGATTCAGATATGTGTATCTTAGATTGCAAATAAATGTGAATATGTTAGTATATCAGATAAGTGGATAATGTAGAGAAACTAGGCAAAAGAGTTTGTCCAGAGTGGCTTTTTTTTTTAAGAAAAGCTTCAAAATATCATTAGACATGAACACTATTGAAAGTCCAGAGATTGAGATGAGGCTAAGGACACTGGCCTGGTCTAAATTTAGTATGCCAAAGTTGGTTTTTAATAACAGAATGGATTGAGATAAGTCACTAGGTAAGTGTAAGAAAATATCTACCCAGTATTATAGGCAGCCAGTGATAGATGTGAGCTCATTCGGAAAGGAATATTCTTCCTCAATGACCAAAGAATGTGAGCACAATCATTCTTGTGTTGGACAAGAAATAGGGCCTAGGAAGAGACTGGCTGATATGTTAGTTGATATTCTACAATTTCTTCTTGTTATATAAATTATTTTGAAGCTTAATGAGTAGAAATACTATCTTAGAAAAAGCCACAAGATGGTGAAATTTTCTCAAGAAATATATATATAAATACAAAAATAATCCCAAAGTCAAAAATCATTGAGTGATGATACTTCCCTTTCTCTACCATTGAGTAGAAATGATGAAAAATTACCTAGTGTGGAAAATGTCTGTTAAAGCCTTCTGCCCTGGCAGTCTTGCTGGTCAATTTTCTATTGATATTTTCACTGCTAGCTAACTGTGAGGAAAAATAAACCAGCCTAATAGTCATTTTTACCCCTGCTTCTGATTTGGGATAAGTTAAAAATATCCCAAATTAGTTGCACCTTCCAACCCCTTTAAGTAGTTTCTATCATCTGTGTTCATGGACATCACCTGGAATTTTGTTTTTTAAATGCCCAGGTCCTTTCCAACCACCTTCTGATTACTTATTTGAGGTGTGAACTAGTAAACCAAAGAAGGATCCTAGGTGAGGATAGTTGGTGAAGAATGTGGCTTAAAATCATGTCGCTCAGAGAGATGGAGTCTGTTTCCCATCCCAGGATTCTGGGATGCCTTGTGATTTATTTTGACCAAAGAGGATGTGGTAGAACGGACATGAGGTGAGTCCCAGAAGCTCTGTGAAATGTCTGCCTTCATCCTCTTACAATACTCCAAACCTGAGCTAGACTACTGAATCAAGAGAGTAAAATTATGGACAGGCCAAGCCAAGGGCAACACCAACCTACAGATAACTGGAGTCATCTTGGACAGTTGGCCCAAGTCAAGGCTCTCAATGTCTGCAGTCCTGTGAGGAAGCCCAGCTATCACTTCATGGAGCAAAGGCAAAACTTCTGGTCAAGATCCTGGTCAATTTTTCCACGTGAATTATGACAAGTAATAAATCATTTCTGTATTAAGCCACTGCCTTTTGGGATCATTAAATACAAATATAGGGAAAAAAAACTTATTAAAGCTAGATTGTCAGATGAGTCTAGGGCTAAAAGTTGGTCCTCAAAGATCCACACAGCCTGATATTCATGCCCTATGTCCTGTCTTCCAACATGTCGCCAAGTTTGGTCTGTGTGACCAATAGAATATAGCAATTTTATGACATAAAACTTCTAATGTTAGCTCGAAAAGACATTGTGGCTTCTGCTTTACTCTCTCTTGCATAAGAAAGGCACTATCACTTGTGAGGATGCTCAAGCATCCTATACAAAATCTTATATGGTGAGAATCTGAGTTATCCTATTGACACTCAAGCAAGTGAGCCATCTTGGGAGCAGATCCATTAACTACAGTCAAGTGTTCATGAATGTCCCCCTGCTGAGAGTCTGACTGCAAGTCCATGACAGACATGAGAAAGAGCAACACAGCTAAGCTTCTCCCAAATTCTTAACACAGAGAAACACTAAGAAAATAAAGGGTCTCTGTCTTAAGTCATCAGTTCTAGGGTCATTTGTTATTCATCAATGCATAACTAATATAGGAGCCTTAATTTGGGGGTGGATTATACATGATGTGTTAATTACAGTAGTTCCCCCTTACTGGTGGAAGATATGTATGAAGACCCCCAGTGGCTCCCTGAAATCTCAAACAGTATTGAACTATTATAAATATTTAGTTTTATCTCTTTCTTCTTACTGTTGATCTTAGCAAACTCAGTATTGAGTTGAGAACTTTGTCCTTTTTATTTAAAGAAAGAACTTTATAGTTTCTCTTTGGCATATCTGAATTGCCAGAATTTCTGCTTTTGCAAAAAAAATACAAAAATAAATAAATAAATAAGAGTAACTTGAGCATAGGTATGGCAGGAAATATGATAAACAGGATGGATACTAAGTAATTAGCAGGTGGGTAGCATATATAGAAGAGATACACTGAACAAAGGAATGATTCATGTTACCTGGCAAGACAAATGGGGCAACATTCATCACACTGCTAAGCATTATATGTAATTTAAACTTACAAATTGTTTGATTTTAGAATTTTCCATTAATATTTCAGACCACAGTTGACTTTAGGTAACTGAAACTGTGGAAAGCAAAATGGTGGATAAGAGGTGGGGACAACTGTATATGAGATGAATAAAAGTAACACAGTATCTCCCATTAGAGGTTAGGGTATGTGGTCAAGGTTAGGGTATGTGGTCAAGGTATGTTGGTGAACTAGATAAGCAGTGCTTTATCATCTGGGAATATGAAAAAGGGTACATTAGAAATACTGAGCAAATTATAATCCCATTTGTGAACAGGATTCATTCTTGTGTGAAGTGAAAATCTTCCACGAGATGGGGATTTAGTAGCTTCAGCTGTGAAGAATGGAAAACTGTAGGTCAATAGATTGGTCATCAGATAAATCCAAGTTATTATATTATTTGACTACTATATATCATAAGAACCCTTTAAAACATAACAATCATACTATCACTACATTCAAATAGCAATAATTTCTTAATATTAACCAGCATTCAGATAGAGGTAAAAATTACTTTAATTTTTAAATTTTAAAATGTTAGTTTGTTTAAATAAAGATCTAAAATTAATCAAGTCTATTGCAATGTGGAGGTCCCCCTATATCTCTTCTATTTCTTTGAAATTTCTGTCTTAAAGACACTGAGAGTCTGGCCTGAAGAGTTCTTCGCAGCAGCATTTTGATGATTACATCCTTGTGCTATCTTTTTAACATATGTCTTTGTTCTCCTGGTACTTCTAAAATTTTAATTCCAGGAGCTTAATAAGATTAATGTTTAATATTTTGAACAAATATACTTCATAGATCATGTTTCTCTCTTGCATGAAGAGTTCAAAATGTATAAGTATTTGTCTTGGTGTTTTTCATAGAAGATATTAAATCCTTTAATTTCTTAACAATCATAAAATGGTAATATTTAAATTTTATAGTCTTTTTCACTTATTAGAATAACTATATGGAAACCTTTATTTCATCAGTTATTTCTTACTATGTAATACACTTTGTATAGAAAAAATACAATAAGTGCTTGATTCTTTTCTTTTAGTTTATCAATATTCCAGACATTTGGAACAATTTATACACTGTTTCTTAGTATATCTAAAATAGGAAAAGTAAAGTTTTTTGGTATTTTTGTAAACTCGTGAATTTATTTGGTGCTTCCTAATCTATTGTAATCATTGTTTCTAGTGATGATTTAATGGTTCTATTTCATTAAATATATACTGTATATTATATGTATATTTTCTTCTTATACATAGAATAAACATGTACATACACATAAACTTTTTAGTACATGTGTATGCATATATGTGTGCATGTGTATATATAAATATAAATACTTACATATTTATATATTTCTGTTTTAGTCAGCTTTGATCAAAAGATCTAACATGAATAATTTTAGAGTAGGAAAAATTTATTTGGTGCTCATGGTTTCAGAGGTCTCAATCTAAAGATGGCCAGCTGCATTTTTCTGGTCCCAAGGCAGGGCAAAATATCATGGTGGAAGAGTGAGGTAGAGGAAAGTGGCTGAAGACATGGTGCCAGGAAGCAGAGAGAGAAACATTCCTGACCATGGACAAGCCCCCAATGACCCACCCTCAATGACCCACCACTTCCAATCATACCCTACATGCTTACAGTTACCATCCTATGGGTGGATTAACACACAAAGTTAAGAATCTCATAACCCCGTCATTTCATCTTTAAACATTTTTCATTGACTCACACATGAGCTTTTGGAGGACACCTCATATCTAAAGCATAACATCCACATTCCCCCCCCCACTCTATACACACACACACACACACACACACATTTTATATAAGCATCAGTCTTAGTTACTTAGTTGTGATACTCCAGACTTTGTCTCTCTCCATCTTGGTTTTATTTCAATGCTTTTCTTTGTTACTTCCAAGAAGAGATAATTTAGATGTGCACAGTCTTTCTACTGCTACCCTAATATGCCTCCTGAACTTCAAAATGTACCAAAGAAATTAAAAAGAGAGAAAATAAGCATCTGCAACAATACTGGGGAAAGTAGAAAGTACATGTAGAATGCAACCACGAACCTTCAAAGAAGGATGCTAATATGATTTCACATGGATTGTCAATTCCTCAAAAACCTCCTAAGAACAGCAGCATAGTTTGGAGGGTTCAGTAAAGAAGAAAGAAAAGCTGTGAATATTTCTGCAGCTAAGTAGAGGCCACTGAGCAAAAAGTCAACAAGTTATCATTCTCCAAAACAAAGGTCCATGAGCTTTTAAGTTTAGAATTGTCTGTTTAGGTTCAAGACTGTGTTTTTCTTACCCAGAAGGTGTAATTTATAGATATTGAGGGTAAGACTGTTGAATTCCCCACTCAACATCCAGGCACTCTCAAAATTATGTAGAAGCAAATGGTGTCTCCTGAACATAGACTCCAATAGAAAAATTCTAATAGGACATCTATGAATAAACACAACCACAGTAACAATAAATGAACATGTTGGAAAAGATAGGAAGAAATAGAAAAACAAAAAGTTGCTATAAGAATATTCACCAAAGGAAGAGTTAATTTGGCTAGCCGAAAAAAGTTTAGGATAAATATTTATGCATTCGAAAGATGACATGATTACAGTGGAAAGAACAATATTAGACTCCAGGTGGCATAATGTCAAAGTCTCTGATTTTAACAAATGATGCTACCAAATAAAACTGAAAAATAAGGAAGAATCAAAAACAAAAACAGAAATTAGTGGATTAGGAAATAAAAATGTGCAACATCTACACAGTTTACCATTTATATCTATGGGTCCTGCATCTCAAGATTAAACCAATCTCAGATCAAATATATTTGAGAACTTAGCAAGACCTTATCTCTAAATAAAATATTTTTAAAATATGAAAAAAAGTGTCCATGCCGAACATGTAGAGACTTTTCTCTTACCATTGGTCCCTTAACAGTGCAGTTAGCAACATTTATATTATTAGATGTTATAAGAAATCTAGAGATGATTTAATGTGTATGAAAGGATGTGTGTGGTTATGTGCAAGTACTACCCATTTTACATAAGGCATATAAGCATCAGTAGATTTTGGCATTTGCAAGAGGTACTATTACCAATCTCCCATGGATATGGAAGGATGGTTGTATATTCAAAGTTTGTTTTATTTTTAACAAATCAATTGCATATATAAAACACTAACACACAAAATGGGGAAAAAATAAACATCCAAATTAAAAATAAAAACATGGAGTTAGACAAAAATCAGAAGATATTCAGAAAATCACAAAGGAGTAGTTTTCTCAAATAGGCAAACAAATTTGAATGCCTACTTGAAATTAAAAATATGAATTATTACAAATTTCCCAGGGATACATAGAAAATCTTAAATTGACCAGTACTCATTGGCTAAAGTTAAATGATTATGAAAGTATTCTATAATATGCCTTTGAAAAACAAGTATCAGTTCTAGGTGATCTCACAAGTTCAATTTTATCAACATATCGAGTAATATTGAAACTAAATTTTATTTAAACTGTCTCATAGAGTACACAGAGAAGAAAGTCTTTCAAGTATTTTTCTTTAAGATAATATTTATGTCAAACCTATGTTCCCCCATCCCACAAAAAGTAAAAGTAACACACAAAACCACACAATTACAGAGCAATATCTAGTCATTCTAAATACAAAGCCCTTTAAAATATATAGGAGAGTAATCTTCCTAGATATCCCCATCAGAACACCATAAAATCTGAAGTCCTTCCAATGGTCTAGGAGACCCTGTGTGGTCTGCTCACTCCATTCAAGCAAGATGCATGCATCCTCATATCTTAGAACTTTGGCCCTTTGCTATTTCCCCTGGACAAAAAAAAAAAAAAAAAAAAAAATTCCCCATATATCCTTATGGACAATGTCCTCCTTGAAGTCTTTATCAAGATCTCACCATTTATCAATGAGACATACCCTAATCACTTCTAATCATTCTATCTACATTACAAATCAATTTCCATGAACTATGGCTCTCTCCTTTGTTGCTTTGAATTGTTTGTTTCTGATAACACTAGTGAACCTGCACCATATTGTGTAAATGACCTGACTACTGTTTGCCTTTGTTTAATTCCCACTACCAGAATATAATTTCCAGAAAGAGCAGTTATTTTGATCAACTGGGGTTGCTGATGTATTCCAAACACCTAAAAATAGTGTCTGGTACATGCATGAACTTTCAACACAGTATCAGTTTACAATAGGCATATGTTTTGAGAAATGCCTCATTAGGCAACTTGGTCATCATTCAAACAACATAGAATGCAAGATGACTATGACATCACTAGTCAATGCAGTCTTCTGGAACTACCATCATATATGCAGTCAGTCCACTGACCAAAACATCATTACGTAGCTCGTAACTGTAGATATTTCTTGAATTAATTGATGATGCCTTTAATAATTCTATTCTTATTTTCTTTGTTCTCTCTTTGGAAACTATTATTTACATATAGGACCTCCTGGAGTGTATTAGTCAGCTTTTGATAGCTGTGATTAAAACACCTGACAAGAATAACTAGGAGGAAATGATTATTTTCACTCACAGTTTCAGAGATTCAGTCCATGGTAGGCTCCATTGCTCTGGGCCTAAAGTGAGGTGGAACATCATGACGAAAGGGCATGACAGAGGCAAACTGCTCAGCTCATTGCAGCTGGGAAGCAGAGAGAGGGAGAGAGAGGAGTCAGGGGGAAAATTGTAACCCCCAAAGGCATGAGCCTAGGGACCTAATTCCTCCAGTCATGCACCGCACCTCCTGTAGTCACCATGCAGTAATCCATTCAAATATTTAATCCTTCAAATGGAATAATCCACCGATGAAGTGACAGCTTTCATAATCTAATCATTTCACCTCTAAACATTCCTATCTTGTCTAACACATGAGCTTTTGGGGGGGACACCTCATATCCAAACCATAACATGGAGCGTTCACTAATTTTCTGAATAGTTAAAAAACATTCTTCTGGTTCTACTTTCTAGGATTGTTCTTTTTCTCCTCTAGTCTTTGAATAAGATTTTTTCAATACCTGCTTTAATATTTTTTAACTTTTCATTTATTCTATAATAATGCTTTCTGATTTTTTATTTCTTAGATAGTATTCCGTTCCTATTTTCTGTATGCCATGTCTTCCCTCATCTATCTGAAGAATATGCTAATTGTAGGGGAGAGTTGAGGGTTTTTTCCCTTCTATTTATTATTTTATAAACAGACAGGATAATGGTTAAATTCTGTTGGAAATAGAAACTGGTGGAGGAGGATTTTAAATTTTTATTTTATGTCCTTTATACTATTTTAATCTTTTATAATATCCACATATTACTTTTATAATATTATTAAGAGGAACAAAAGAAGAAAGAGGAAGAAAAGAAGAAGCAGGAAGAAAAGTCATTAATTAGATAAGCACTTTGACCTTTGACCAATGCATTTATAATATTCATGCAACATCAAGGAAAGGAATACCCTTAATATCTGCATAAGCCCTGACAGAATTCAGGTTTCATCAGGCAACTTAATGTCCCTCTGAATTCTAAAGTAGCTCTTCAATGCATAATTTAGTATCCCTGTAATGAGTTCCACTAACCAACGTGACTACCCATTCTTATATTCTGTATTGCAGAGTAGGATTGTGATGAGGGATTTTAATGTTATCAAGACTTTCACTCATCGGTATTTATGTTATTTGTGCCTTGGAAATTTACAGTACCCCTAGCGTTCCATGCAGCAACCTAAAGGGTAAACTTGTTGTCCTGAGTTAGTAGTTTCCACTTTTGACCGTTGGCCCCAGAAGTGACGTGTTTGCTTGTCTTTAAGTGTTTTCTTTATAAACATGAGCTGAGAAACCGAATCAGCATTCCCAAAGAAGTGTATGTCCAAGGATGGTAACTTGAACTTATATATCCAAGTTTGTGCAATCTGGGACAAGCTCAGATGCACTATGTTTAAGGAAGTTTGGGGTAGACTGTATCTGGCTTAAATCCAGCCCTTTGTGCTAGCTTCCATAAGCAGTTACACTACGAGCATAAACCACGAACACGTGACAGTGGGTAGCCTAGACTTGCAACTCTGCGCCCATCTAAGGAACCCCCAAAGATGTCTGGGCATAAGTGTTGCCCACAGGTGAATTTTTATTGAGATTCTTCCAAGAACTTCAGGCCTATTACTGTCCCTAGACTCTGGGCTTCCCTTTTCCCTGCCAGGTTTTAGACCTCCGAGTTTTATGTGGTCAGATATCAAGTGTAAAGTATCCTTCCATCTCGCTCTTTTTGGTTTTGTTCTGATTTCTGCAGCTGAATATGAGATGAGTTTCTCCTCCTGACCACTGAATGGCTTATTGACCACCGGCAACATGGAGAAATAGAAACTATTTGTTTATGGCACCTTTTTACAGAATCCAAACAAAAGTGATGCCATCCTTCGGAATCTTGATCTCCCTTCATTTATTCAGTGAACACGAATTGTCTCATTACTATATATCAGGCAGCTTGCCAAACACTGGGAATATTTTGATGAACTAACCAGAAAAAAATCATGAACATATATTTTAATCCAATCAACTGGTTTTAGTGACATAGCATTATTTCTTGTTCCCAAAGAAATTATCTTTAAATACGTGTTCCTAAGTATTCTAAGAGTGCCCAAGATCTTTAGGAATTAGATCAAATAATAAGAGACTAGAATGATCTATTTTAATCTATTATAGGATTTTTAAAAGATATATTTAAAAATGATAAGTCTCTTGTTGGGGATTTTTATTGTTCTAAAGCAATTTGTAATAGTAGAAAGAACCTTGAGTTTGTTATTAAAAATCATGAATTCAAATTCTGTGTCTGCTCTTTCTTGTGGCATGCTTTTTTGGTAAATTATTTCACCAAAATACTAAATATTAGTACTTCCATCCTTTAAAAGTGAGATTCTAATCTCCTTTCTGTTGAGAAAATATGGGGAGATCATATATGTCTTGTAACTCGGTGCAAAAGAAGGGCGCAGCACACGAGTATTCTTACCGTGAAAAGGGGAGAAGGTGGGCATCCTCAGAAGAGCCTCAGATCCCAGCAAGACAGCACCCAGTATCCAGGGCTTAGAGTTAATAGCAGGCTGTGCCAGTGTCCTGGGGAAGGGGCAGCTCAGAGGAAAAGTGGGAACCACATAGCACCACAGTCAACAGCCTGCAAAATCAGGAGACTTGGGGACTGACCATTTCCTATCTGGCTCTCCTACTTCATGAAAACTCCACACTGGAGCTATTTTCTTATGTAATATCCATTATTCATCCACTATGATGTGTTTGGAGAATGAAGGCGTGTGCTAAATTCCTGGAAATTCTTTAAACAGAAAACTCCAATATTCTCAGGAAAAAAAAAAGACCAAGAAAAGCCACTTTAGAGGAACAAAAGGAGAGGCTAGAAAATTATAGACAGCTTCATGCTCAGTTGTATTAAAATTCACTGAGGACACGTACATGCATTTTATAGACCCTTAAATTATTTTTCACGATTATAAAAATGAATTATATTCTCTTTGTTTTCCTAATTCAGAGGAAGAATAAGCTATTAGACATGAAGTAAAAAGTCAATTAAAATGATGACATTGTTACTATTTAGGATGAGGTAAGAAAGGAGAAGTTCTGAAACATAAATTTGGAACCTCCTGAGATGTACTTGTAACTGAGTTCACAGGGGGCCAATGGTGGTGACAGCATGTCCTCAAAACACTGGAAATTGCTTTATTATTTTAACATATTACAGTAAAGATGCCTAACAAATTTGAGAGGAAAAACATTCTTTGAAAAAAAAAAGTTTTCATGTTTATATGACATTAAGAAACTTTAATGAATTAGGTCAATAAAAGGACTGGGCCCTATTATGATTGCTTTATCATGGCCTCAATTAAATGACTGTTCTTACTGGAATATCCTCCTGAAAATGAAGTAGAGTAGAATTTCCTGGTTGCTGATTTCATTAGTCAGCCCTCTTGAAGTGGGAAGAGATTTTAGACCAAACAATTGGAATTTAGCCTTTCTCTGATAAACTTTATGAAAACATTTTTTTATATATTCAAAGAGATATAAAAGCATAGCTGTTGCTTGTCTGTGATTTATTAAAGCAATGAAAACTAAGAAAAATTAAGACCTCAGTTTGATATTTTATGTACATAAATGTGTGCAGACAGAAAAAAGAAAGAAGGAAGGAAGGGAGGGAGGGAGGAAGGAAGATGGATAGATGTAGACATCTAATTTCTTCTGCCCTAGGGTTTGAGGGGATAGAGTATGTTCAGTGATTCTCAGTGATGTGAAATTTAATTGCTCTCTTATTTCCTTCTACTTCCTGGGATTTACAATAAAAATGAAAGAACTCTAGAACTGTCCAATGTCCAATGAGAGGTGCCTACTTTGGAGGACCTTGTCCCCAGTGAACTTGGGAGTGTGCAGATTGAGATTGTTTAATATAATGCTTCTCAACCATACAATGCTAGGTGGATGGGGCCTCCTGGGTCTATCAAATGCTGCAGAAGAAATGTAGCAAGAAATTTCACAAGAAAAAGTGGCACAATTTATGCATACACACAATATGGTTTAATGTGTTTGATTATTTTTTATTTTCATAGAACACATTTAGGCATTTAGTATTTTTCTCAAAGATCTTCCACATACTTAAAAATCTAGGTTGGTCAGTCCATCAAGACTAATATTTTGTTAATAGGAGTGGTTTGTCTTGGCAATGGTATTTTCAATATCCAAACAATAAATTTAGCTGCTTTCACTTGTAAAATTCTTTTTGTTTTTTGTTCTTACTAATGTGTACTGATATATCCTCAATTGATAAAAATGAGTGGATTACTCAGGAATATTTTATTGAAGGTGAAAAACTCACATATTATGATATGAGTAGCAAACAGGTTTTCAGTGTGAATACAAAATATGGTTCAGTAACACATGGATAATTCCAGATGTGTAGTTAAAACTTAAAAGTGCAAATAGGGAAAACAATTATTAAGGTTAAAAAATAAATTTTTACTGTTATGCTTGTTGTGAAACTTTTGAAAATATTTTTGAAGCCTCTAAGTTTTCATGACATTTTAATTTCAATTATTTATTTATAAACTTTTGCTGTGCGGGAGATAAAATGCGAGCCCTCACACATGCTACCACTGAGCTACATCCCCAGCTTTTTTGTGTGTCATTTTTAAATAAAGAAATGAGACTTGTACTTATTTTTCAGAACAAATAGAAACTAATGGACTAGAACCAAATGGTTAATTTTATCTCTAGTCACAGAGATAAGAACGAGAGGCATATTTCAACATTTTCCTCTTTATAGTACAAATTAATATTTTTGTTTTTGCCGAAATGCTCGTAAAATCAACTATAAAGTTAATGACAAGTATAATGTATAGAGAGAAAGCTGAACAAACCATTACCAAAATAAGCCATTACCAAATTTCCCTTATCCATTAGTACTTCGGGATATTCAGAGCAGCAGGCTGCTGGGATTAATACAGTCTCAACTGGACTTAAAAGTACCACCAAGCCAGGCATGGTGGTGCAAACCTATAAACCCAGAGGCTCAGTAGCCTGAGGTAGGAGGATGGCAAAGTTTAAAGCCAGCCTCAGCATGTAGCGAGGCTCTGAGAAACTTGGTGAGACCCTTTCTCAAATAAAAAATTTAAAAAGTGTGTAGGGGACATGGGAATGTGGACCAGTAGTTAAGCACCCCTGGGTTTTATTCCCAGTACCAAAACATAAAAATAAAATAAAACCACCACCAAAAGAGTCCTTCAAGCCCTGCTATATTTGGAACTTGTATGTCCCCAAAGACCCATGTGTTAAATGGAGTTGATAGAACCTTAAAGAGGAGGGGACCCAGTGGGAGGTCTTTAAGCCATTGGGGTATGCCCTCAAAAGTAATTGTGGGAACCTGAGCTCTTGCTCTTGTTTTTGCTTTTCAGTCATGAGGTGCATGGTATTTTTTTCCCTACCATGTGCTCCCACCATGAGGTATTACCACGAGTCCAAAGCAATGGGCCTGATTAATCATGGACTAAAGACTCTAAATCTGTGATCCAAAGTAAACCTTTTCTCTTTATAAATTTCTCATCTCAGGTATTTTGTTACACTGATACAAAACTAAGCCCATTCTCAGCATGACTTCCATGTCATATTTTGCATATTAATCTACTTACTAGAATCATGAGTTTATCATATTACAGAAACCAGTTTGTTATCCTGGGTAAATTTGTTTTTATAAGCTCAGTCTTTCCTGGGAGCATCTACAATGTATTTACAATGCAAGTTGTTGTTTTCTTTTATTTTCAACTTATTTTAAATCAACACCCCTTTAGAAAGGATCAAAACTATGCAAAAATAACATGCTTCTTTCATTTTAAAGTTTAATTTATAGGCAAAAATAGAGATTAAGCTGATCTGCCTTTTTCTTTGTCCTTGTATATTTGATTTATGGCAAAGCCAATTTTTTTTCATTAAGTTATGTCTATGTATTTTAGAATATTCCTTGAACAATCTGGTGTATTTTATTGTTCATTGATCTCTGCACATTTACTCTTTTAACTATTATAAGATTAATAATAAATATTTTAACCTATAGTTGGCTATATCTTGTTAAACTAACTACAAAACTTTGGTAAAAATCGGCAAATAATTGTGTTACTTTCAACAAGGTGAAATAATTGTTATCAAATTTAAAATTACTTACATACATGAATTTCACTTGTATTTAAGACTACATCCAATCCATGATTCATATAAATTTAGAATATTCACTGAATGGTCTACTGATGTGAAAACATGACAATGGTATTCTAATAAATATATAATCACTGAAGATAAACGTGATCAGAAGATTTAATGAACAATCATAATCACTAACTGTACTAATTGTCACCATTTAAAATTGAAAATTCATGGAACTTTATTTTAGATACTCAATCCTATTCATTTTGGCAAAATCTTCATGGCTTATGGGGGAAAATCAGTGAATCAGACTTTTAGATTCCTTAAGGTGCAGGCAATTTTTAGAGAAGATGATGCTTAGTTTATGATGAATGCCGATGCTTGCTGAAACCTTAGTCATGTGAACACAAGACTCCAAGATCAATGCCCTTTGTATTTTATTTGTTGCCCAAACCAATGCTTTGCTCACTCTTCCTGGACATCCAGCCATCTCACTCTTTCATTCACTCAGTCCTACACGAAGCATTGTTGAAAATAAACATCTTAGTGAGTGTGAAGTGATATCTCATCGTGGTTTTGATTTGCATTTAATTGATGATTAGTAACATTGAGCACTTGTTCATGTACCTGGCAGCCATTTGGCCATTTCCATGTCTTTATTTGGAGAATTATCCTATCAAGTTTTTGCACATTTTGTAATCAGATTCTTTTCTTTTCTCTTTTTTTTCTTTTCTTTTCTTTCTTTCTTTCTTTCTTTCTTTCTTTCTTTCTTTCTTTCTTTCTTTCTTTCTTTCTTTCTTTCTTTCTCTCTCTTTTTTTCTTTCTTTGCAAATGAATCCACTTATTTATTTTTGTCCAGTTGTTTTATACACATTGTGAGTCATCAGCAAAGCAGGAGAGGGAATGGAAAATGGCAGGTCATCCACAGAAGACCTTACCTTCATCAAGGAAAGTAAATGTCAAAGGCAACAAACCATAGCTATACCTACAGAAAAAGCATGCCAGGCAGAGGACACAGCAGGCGCAAAGGCCCTGAGGTGAAAGCATTTGCAATGTGTTCGGGATCAGCGAAAAATGCCAATATGTCTTGAGTATAAAAGAAAGAGAAAATGGGATCAGACAGGTAATGGGATGGCATTACTACAGAATTCAGAATATGACACCTCAAAATGTGATCCTCAGCTTTTAAGAAAACACCAGAAGCAGGAAAATCACTCTCAACTTTCCCCCATCCTTCTCTCTTCAAGCAATCATAGAAACCTCCTGTGAGAGGTACCATCCATGCACCTAGAGGAAAGGACCACCTTACCTGTGAAGGCACAAGGACACGGAGGGGAATCTGAACAAACAGACCTTGCTGAGTGCCCCACCCTCGAACTGATTATCATTAGATCATACATTTCATCTTCCAATCACATTTCTCCATGACTGTCCACCCTCCATCCAACCTGGCATAGAAATACTCAAGTTAGTCTGTTTCTTTGAGTCTTCATTTTTGAAGGCATGCATGAAACTTACCTTAAACAAATTTGTATGCTTTTATTTTGTTAATCCTTCTTTTGTTATAGGGCTTCAGCCATGAATCCAAGAAAAGAAGAAAAAAATATAATTATTTTTCCCTACAGACTTTTGTTTTGATTCTGAATGAGATGGTAAACCTTTGGATAGCTTTGAGTAGCAGTGTGACATGGACTGATTTAAAATTTTACCAGATTGCTCTGTCTGCTATGATCAGAGAGACCAACTCCTAGTTAACCTAGATGAGACACAGTGATAAGAGAAACAGTGATGGTAGAAACAGGTGATGGCAGTAAGGGAAGTAAAATGTAGCCAAGGTCTGTGTATTCATTTCAATTTAGAGTCATTCCTGAGTGATTTCATAGAATTTTATGCTTCAAAATGAGGATCTATTGTAGGTGTTTCCTGATTGACATCAGCAACCTGCTCCTCCCAAGCCCCAGCCCAACTTGGATGTCAGCATCAGACTTCTTACGCAACACCTCCCTTTTGATGTCTAGTAGACCTTTCAAACTTCGCTTGTTTAAAAAGAATTATTCCCCACCCTAAGCCTTACCCCCTTCTCAGCTAATGTCAACACTGTTCTTTTGGTTATTGAAGTCAAAACCTTTTGTGTTAAAATGACTCATCCCACTATCTTGTATCACACAACCAATCACCAAATCCTAATATCACTTAGCAGAAAAAGGGCATCCTGGAATCTTGAGCAGTAGGTGGACATGGATGCCCTGCCCCTGCAGAGGGATAGCAACAATGTGTACTACAGGGGTCTTTGGTACTGGCCATCCAGACACTTTCACGTTCTTCCTAGGAAGAGATGATATAGATTCAAAGTCGTGAGCATGGCTGATATTTGTTGCTGCTAGAGAATCAACCAACAAAGGAAGCAAAACATCCTAGAAACCTTATTTGTGAGAAAAATTTGTATACCAACTCCTCCATTTTTCCATGAGCATGTTGTCATTGGTGTTCATGGAGGCTGATCAGGACCACAGTTCATCTCTGCCTGTTCTGGCTGAGGCTGTACCCAAGGAATATATCTGGGAGCTGAGCTTTAGATATATCCTCTCTGCTATCCACTATAGGAAGAGTTCCAGCTTCATGTGCATTACTAATCATGATCCTTTGGTGATGTTCACAGTATATCAAAGTGATTCTGCACTTGACATGTATGTCTGAATTCCATGTGGCTTTTTGATCATGCCAGATAAAATGCTTTCATTCTGTTGCTGACCAACTAGGATTACTAAAACTGAATCCATGACTCTATGCTTTGTATTTATGTCTGTTAAACTTGCCTATAAGTTTTTGGCATGTGCATGACCGACCTCACACTTCTATAAAATGTGAGAAAATATTGTAGTAGAACAACTTGAAGAGTGTGTGGTGGGAGGACCAATTAGAAGTCAAATTTGTTTTAATCTTTTCAACATCATAATTTACTGTGGTCAGGTTATTTAAGTACATGGAGATTTAGTTCTCTCATCTTTTAAATGGGAATAAAACCAATTGCATCTCCTCCCCAAGGAGTTTAGCAAGGCTTCAAAATGAGAAGATAGAAAAGGAACCTTGTCCAAGACCTGGCTTCTTAAATTCCAGCTCTCTCTTCTTTCTCCTTCCTCTTTTATTCCCCATGGAGAGATGGTTTTTTGTGTGTTCTTTTTCAAGTTCAACTTTCAAAGGTTCTCATGTGCACCGAGTCCTGTTAATTAGGCTATTGTACTGTGATCTCCGTTTGCAGTCTGTCTTAGACTTGCACCCAGCTCACCCATTCTCTATCATCCCTTCATGTTTTTATCAAATAAAATGAAATTTTACCTGTGTGAAATGTGGTAGAGGGACATAGCCTATTTCTGGAATTTTCCAAAATGAAAATTTAAACAGGGTGCATTTTTCTTCCTACCCCTCTGGCAATTTGTTCTAGATCCATTCCCCAAGATCTTCAAAGTCCCTTCCCAGCCAGGGCCAAGAACTCTCCTCCCCAAATCCCAAGAATCACTTCCAGGCCTCTGTTATGCTAATACTTCAAACACTGATTAACATGTTTTGTTCTTACAACTGTAATTCCTAATGAAAGGAATTCTGATTAACACACCCTTCCTCATAATTACCAGAAATCAGACAGGTCAAAGAAGGCAGGGTGAGTTTAAGACAAAATACGTAACATTTTGTTTGGTAGAAAAACTCAATTTCTACTAGTAATTGGTGATGCAGTTTCTCTTGCTTTTAGGGTCTAAATAATTGTGTAAACTCTGGTGGATTCATTTGAAAATTGGCTGTCATTTCCTGTCAGGAGGAAAACAAGAGAAACTCCAAATACAAGTTCATCCCCTGATCACCTGTCAGCCTCACAGGAACGAGCATCTCACAATTTGTCCCTGCCCAGGCACTTCATCTTCAAACAGAAACTGCATCTTAATTATAGCCTTTAATGGGCTGTTTCACTCCAGGATCAATATGTCTGACAAAAACCAAGCTCGGCTAAAAGCTCATTAATTCACATCCGACTAATTTAGGATTTCTGATGATTTTGGCAGGAACCAAGCTGAAGTTTACCTTTTGTACTGCTGCTTATAAAGGTTTAGCTTGGCCGATTAATTAGGAAGAACAAAATTGCTAGGGAAGTATTTACAGAGCATCTATTTGTGTGAAGATAACAGACTGATTGTAGCTTCTAGACTGATTAATTCTTACCCTGCAACCCTAGTTAACCACTCTTTTGCATTATTCAGAGTGCACTATTAGCACACTGGACTTGGAAACTGTAAAGTGTACTATCTCAAAAATGTCAACAGATTCATGGCTTTTATTCCCAAGTGGCCCATGCCTTCAGTATCTTGTGTCAGCTCCCTCATCCCATCTCTCATTTAAGTTTAAATATGATGGGCATTTCTAGGTGGAGTCAGACATCTCTACAGGCAGGGCACACTCCAAAATGAAATGGGAACATCTTCTTGTCATTTTCCCCAGAACCATCTCTGAACTAACAGGAGAAACAAACCAAAGGCAAAGGGGGTTGATGTCTTCAGAAGACAGTGTCCCCCAGTGGCAGCAGGTAGATATACTGTTGGATACTCTCAAGGACATTTCCTAAGCTTTTCAGAAATCTGTGACCAAAAGCTATGATCTTGGTAATGTGCAAAGATTGGGCTTATTCTATCTTCCTATCTATTACTTTGTGGCAACACCTCCTAAAATACCCACAAAAGTGATACATGGACCAGTACCAGTACCAGTACCAGTAATTGTACCAGAAGACCAACAACATCTGTAATAGCTGGAAGTCTTTCCTATAAATGTAGAATCTCAGGTTATATACCAGATCTACTGGAGGACAGAGTCTGAATTTTATTTAGATGCCACCAAATCAGGAGATTAATTTGTGTTTTAAAACTTGGGAAATGTTGCAACTGATGGTGGTTTCTTAGGTTTCAACCTATTTCTTTTCCTCCATTTCCATACTCTCCTGGGAAATGTGTCTGTCATTGTTCCAGCTACTGTCTATGAACTGATGACTGTGTGTTAGTCAACTTTATGTCACTGTGACCAAAATACAGGAACAGCTTAAAGGAGGAAAAGATTATTTTGAGCTCACAGATTTAGAGGTTTGGTTAATGGTAAGCCAATGCCATGCTTTCAGCCCAAGGTAAGGTGGAACATTATTGCAGAAGGGCATAGTGAAGAAGAGCTGATCCACTCATGGCATCCAGGAAGAATAAGGAGATGGAGAAGAAGAAAAGAGAAAAAGGCCACATGGAAAATCAACTCTTTCAGGGCCCAGTGATCCACTTCTTCCATTGTACCCCACCAGCCTATATTCACTACCCTGTTACTCCTTTCACATTAGGATTGACTGATTAGGTTACAGCTCTTACAATCCAATCATTTCACCTCTGAACATTCCTGCATTAACACAGGAGATTTGAGGGGAACGCTTCATATTCAAATCATAAGAAACTGTAACAGACTATTTTCAATTCAGATCTCTACACCAAGCTTTGGTATTTGTACAACTGCCCATCTATCTCTCAATATCACACACATTAAGCCAGCTCAAGATATGGCAATGTGGTTACTTCAGTGAGGGTGTAGTTCATTGGTTAGAAGTATGTTCACAAGCGAGGAACTTTTGCTGAAGGTCTAACCTGGAAACTGATATCAGTTGGAATCAGTTTAAAATTGGTTCAGATAATTAATGGTTGTTATGGTCAAAGAACAATCAGGCTTGTTCTTTCTTGAGTATGGAGTCTAGTATCTTTTCTGTTCCACCAAATTTCTGACTCCCATAACTCTTAGTCCCAACACAAATACAGCCTTGGGACAGATACTGCAGTTTTCCTCCTACACCCTCTTTCTGGGTCTATCCAATTTTACTCTGCTTCTGGGGATATCTGCAGCTGCATTTCTTACTAGAAATTTTCTAGGCTATAGGAAACAGATTTGTTCAAAGAATACCCCTTTCTAAGGGGGCATCTTGAGGCTGATGATGCACTTACAAAGGGATACTCAATTTGGGACTCTAAAGAGCTCACTCTAGCTTCAGAGTTCCTGTAGGACCAGCTGAGGTCTCCGTTGGAAACATACTGTGAATCAGATTCTCCCTTTACTCAGTACTGCCTTCTTCACTTCTCTAAAGATATCTCCTGAGAACACTTCTAGACACAACTTTTGCAAGACAATGTTCCATTGAGCCCATTTTGGAGGAATATGACTCAAGACACTGATGTTCTTTCATTACTCTCCATCTTATTGAAGCACCTGCAGCCCCAGCCAGAAAAGGGGGAATGATTTTTTACTCTTCTCTCCCACTTTAGCCTAAATACTAGGATGACAACATTGCAATATTTTTTCTCTTTCCATCTTTATGACCATTGTCCTAATAGAGTATAATCCATCCCTCAACTAGATAACTATAAGAGCTTCCCAACTTGTTTCTGCATGGCAATCATTATACTATTTCTAAAATTAAAAAAAAAATACATTGTTTACAATTCTTCAAAAGCCTCTCATTCCCTCAGTATAAAAATGCAAGCTTCTTAAGATGGCATATAACACCTATTTGGCTCACTCCACACCCACACCAGGCTTATATCTCTCCAAGGAGTCATTTCATTGAGATGCCACAGGTATCAGATTGTCTCCATATTTTTTCTATCTTGGTATCCCAATAGCCTTGATAAAAACATGACATCTACTAGGAACATGAATGAAAGTTACCTGAAGACATCTACTGAATACCCTGAAGTGGATTATTCCTCCCATCCCACCCACTCTAAATTTAAGGAAATGAAATGATATCACGGTTTGCTTATGTATCTAACCTGTCACTTTCCTTTACTTCATAAGAATAACCATTTAAACTCGAGGGCACAATGATCCATTAGGAATTTGCTGGGGTGATTGGGCAGTCAGGATTTACAGCACTCTGCTGATGTGATTCTTTTTTATGCATCCTCTAAATTTTAGTTATAGCTACACTTGTCGGTGGCCAGCATGGACAAGGCTGGCACCTTTTTGTAATTTCATAAGCACAATAAGGTCATAAATTTCAAGCTGCCTTTTTTCCTTTCTTTCTTTCTTTCTTTCTTCCTTTCTTTCTTTCTTTCTTTCTTTCTTTCTTTCTTTCTTTCTTTCTTTCTTTCTTTCTTTCTTTCTTTCTTTCTTTCTTTCTTTCTTTCTTTCTTTCTTTCTTTCTTTCTTTCTTTCTTTCTTTCTTTCTTTCTTTCCTTTTTTCCAGTAGCCTATTGCCTGAAGCAAGACAATGGACTTTCAAAGGAAAATGTCAGCCTTAATAGACAGCCACTCTAAATAAACCAGGCAGCACTGTTTCAAGGTTATCTGAAGTTCACCTCTACCTGAAGACCCAGGGTGGAAAGATTACAAAAATTTTCTCTGGATGAGTTAGCACATCTTTCCCAAGCTGATGGACAAGTATGCAGATATGAGTGGGCAAATGTCCGTGTTCAGGTTAGGATGCTTATGCCTCACCCAGTTGGCCAATAAGTTTTAAAAGAACTATACAAGTGGTTTGACATGACAGAACTTTGCTCAGCCATCCTGGATAATAGAAGCTTTCTTGTACTTCACAACAGCATAAGCTTGCCTTCAATCTGCTTACCCAAAACATTACTACAAGGTTGGAGTTATTCTATTACTAAACAAAATAGTTGTAGATTTATGGAAAATTTAAGAAGAAAATACAAAAGTTTTCCCTCACTGACATTTTATGTTAGCATGATACATTTGTTACAAATAACTAATCCGTATTGATACATTATTATTAATGTGAGCCCACAATTTATTCATTTTCTCTAGATTTTTTTTAACCTAATGTCATTTCCTTAGAGTCTCATCCAAGATACCAACTAATATTCAGTTGTCATGTCTCATTATGGTTCTTTTGGTGATGACAATTTCTTAGACTTTCCTAGATTTTGATGATCTTGACAGTTTTGAGGAGTGATAGTCAGGTATTTTGTAAAATGCCCTCCATTGTTTTTTATCTATTTGATAGGGATTGTGGTTGTTTGAGAGAAAAACCACAGCAATAAAGTTCTATACTACTTGCTTCCTGTCAAAAGTAAATGCATCTAACATAGAATTACTATTTCTGTTGGCTTTAGCTACCTTGCTGAGGTAGTGTTTGTCAGATTTCCTCACTGTAAAATAATCTTTTTTCTCCATTCCATACTACACTAATTGGAAGTGAGTCATTATGTGCAGCCCATACATAAGAAAGGAACTTTCTTTATGGCCAAGTTAACTACATAAATTATTTGAAATTCTTCTGCATGGGAGTTGTTCCATTTTACTCATTTACTTATTTATTCAACCATTTATTATGTCAATATGGACCACTGAATCTTCTGCTTTGGATTAAATCCAATTCTACTTTACTTCTACTGAATTTGTAACTCAAATTGCTTCAGACTTGGCCTTGAGGCTGCTTTTCAGTTCACACTCTTGTTTCTTTAGCATACCTCCATCACTGTGGTTGGTTTGATTGTTTGTATGTTAGGGAAATTCCTGAATTTCTGACCTTGCAATATTCCTCAGTTTATCTTCTGACTCAATCCTAGAAACAGAAATTTTTTTAAATATTTGGAAGAAGATGGTTTTAATAATGAACAACTAGGTAATAGGTTTGCTTGTTGCTACTGGAATGTTATTAATTCTGGGCCCTCTTCACCAACAGAATAAGGAAATATATGAGTGTGTAATAACTCATGTGCATTCACATGCCTATACATATGTCTACAAGTTCTAATCTATAACTACATTAGGCTAAATGAGTTCATACTGATACCTCCAACTGTAGTTCATTAATACATGGGTAACTCTAGCCTCCTTCCCTGTTCCTTAGTAACCATGCATTCCCCAAAGAATCCACCATTTGCCATCAATTTACTTAATCGTCCACTCTAGTATATGTAAGAAATACTAGAATTGCTAAACTGTACCATCATAGAAAATAACTTAATCAAGCAGAGCACAGAGACTTTGCACAGTTTCTTTTGCCTTTAGTCATATAAACCTTTCTCATTTCCAAAGTTATCATACAAATGTAAGCATATATGCTTCCTTACTACTCTCTCCCAATTCCTTCAGTGAAGTTGTTTCATACATTTGAAATAAAGTTAAATTGTTTTGTCACATTCTGCACTCCATCCTGGAAATCCTTGACTTCTTAAATGCTTTGATTTTAATTTGCATATCCTAAGTTTCATGCTTTGTGCTGTATAATTCTTTGAGTTTTTCTAAGCAGTATCATGCATTCTCATTACAGAATCATGTGCAATAATTTTACTACCCTAAAAGTTTTCCAATGCCTACCTTTTCAACACCTCATCTCTTTGAGTAGGTTTTTCATCGCTGTGACCAAAAGAACTGATAAGAAAACATAGAGGAAGAAAAGTTTTCTTTGATTCACGGTTATAGAAATTCAGTCTATGAATGGCTGATTTCACAGCTCTTGGGCCCAAGATGAGGCAGACCATCATGGCAGAAGAGAATGGTCAAGGAAAGAAACTCAGGAAACAGAAAGAAAGAGACTGAAAGAGGGGGAGGGAGGGAGGGAGGGAGGGAGAGAGAGAGAGAGAGAGAGAGCGAGAGAGCGCTCTGCTCACTAGTGACAAAAACAATACTCTCATGGTATGTCCCCAAATGACCAACGTTTTCCAGCCTCATGGTACCTGTTTAATGTTTCCTCCCAGTTAAAGCTCTTATAACCCAATAATTTCACCTCTGATCTTTCTTGCATTTTATCACACATGAGCTTTTAGCGGACATCTAACATCTAAACCATAACAAAAGTTTCCTAGTATAACCCCAGCAAACAATGATTTCTTAGTATCACTTTAGTTTTTCAGAATGTTATATAATTTGAACCACAACACGTTCCCATGCTTTCCAACTGCCTTCTTTTACTTAATTTGTACTTAAGATTTATTAATGCCTTTTCTTGGCTTGATAGTTCATTACCTTTTGTCACTAAATTTGTATGTTATTTGCCTGTTGAAAGAAATCTTAGTTGCTCCCAATTTTGGGGAATTATGCATGCAGTTGCTTTGTTCCACAAGCTGGTTGCAGTGGTTTAAATGTAAGTTTTCAAATCATATGGACAAATACCTAAAAGTACAATGGCTTTGCTGCATGGCAAAAAATCCGACTACTCTATTAATTCTGGAATGGCTATGACTTTTTTGTATTCCTTCTAGCTCTGGATGAGGGTTCATGATACTCTGCAACCTTACTAGCAACTGGTAATGTCAATGTTTTGGTTTGCGGTCAACCTAATTGGTTCGTGGTTTTTAAATCTCATTTTTTTTTAAGTTTGTAATTCCCTAATAATAAATACTGTTGAACATCTCTAAATATGCTTACTTGTGATCTACAAATCTTTGATGTTTGTTTAGATCTTTTCCCTACATTTTTAATGGTTTTTATTTATGTTGACTTTTATAAGTTCTTTGTGTATTTTGGATGAGATTTTTTTTTTTTTTATTGGTTGTTCAAAACATTATAAAGCTCTTGACATATCATATTTCATACATTAGATTCAAGTTGGTTGTTTTTGTTTTTAAATCAGATATAGTTTGCAAATATTTTCTCCAGTCTGTGGCATCATTTTATTCTCTTAGCAATATCCTTCACTGGTCCTAAATGATTAATTTTATTTATTTATTTTTCAGTACTGGAAATTTACCCTAGGGACTCAGGCATGCTAGACAAGTGCTCTACCACTGATCTACATCCCCAGATCTTTTTCAATTTTTATTTTGAAAAAAAATTATTTCCACTAATAAGTTTACACATAAATAATCATAGTGACATTATTCATTATAGCTATGTTAACTTTCCATCCTCTCATAACAGGCTGACAAGTAGCTGGGGTCATGGGTATCTACAACCATGCCTCGCACTAAAATATTTGATTTTATTAAAGTATATTTTATTATTTTCTTTTCTCTCATGGATCATAATGTTATATCTAAAAAACTCATCACCAAACCGAAGATCACCTTGGGTATTTTTTTTTTCTTCTCTAAGTTGGATAGCTATCCATTTTACATTGTTCTACAATTATTTTATAACAACTTTTTTGGGGTGTGATTATAACATACAACTCACACACTCACTTAAAGTATATAATTAATGGTTTTGATATATGTGAAGAATTGTACAACCCTTACCCCACAATTAATTATAGAACATTTTCATCCTTGCAGAAAGAAAGTCCATGCTCAGTTTCCCCTCACCTACCACTCACCACTCTGGGTTTCTCCATCCTGGACATGTAATATAAGTAGAATCATAGAATATGTAGTCTTTTTTAACTGTCTACTTTCACCTAGCCTAATGTTTTCATAGTTAATCCATGTTGTAGCATTTATAAGAATGTTTCAGCATGTATAAGGACTTCACTTTCTTTTTATGGGCAATGAAACTCCATTCATGGATATACCATTTTTTGTTAATCCACTCATCATAGATAGATGTCTGTGTTGTTTCTATCTTTTAGCTATAATGAATAATGTCACTATGATTATTTATGTGTAAACTTATCAGTGGAAATAAGTTTTTATTGTTTTTAGGTAAATACCTAGAAGTATAATTGTTAAATCACATGGTAACTCTACGCTTTTATGTTTTGACAAAAGTTCTAGTTTGTTTTCTGAAGCAGCTGCTCCATTTTGCAATCCCACAAGAAGTATGGGATGATTCTGATTTCCTTACATCCTTGTCAGCACTTATCATCTGACTGTTGAGTACAGCTAAACTACTGGGTTTGAAGTAGTTGTTACCTGGAAAGTCCACAATGGCCAATGATACTGAACATCTTCCACGTGCTTACTGGACATTTCTGCATATTATCTGGAAAAATGTCTGTTCAGATCCATCACCCAGTTTAAAAAAATCTGAGTTCTCTATTATTGATTTGTAATTTAACAATTCTCCTATTTTAAGTGTTTCCTTTTATTTTCTTGACATTGCTTTTTAAGGCATAAATGTTTTAAAATTTGGTGAAGTCAAGTTCATCACCATTTTTTTTCTTTCTTGGTTATGGTTTGGACTTCATATCTATGGAATATTTTCTTAGTCTTGATTTTTTTTGTAATTTAAATATAATAACCCTACATATAGGTGTTCTTTTTAGTTATTATGTACATATATGCTTGGTGTAATTATTGTTTTTTAATTGTCAATCGGTTATTTATTTATTTATTTATTTGTATGTGGTGCTGAGAGGTTTCCTGAATTTGTGGTTTGGTGTCTGCATTTAGTTTACAAAGTTCCTAGTCTTTATTAATTCAAACACCAATTCTGCTTCATTTTCTCTTCCTTCTCCTTCTAATATTCTATTACGTGCATGTTACACATTTTGAGATTGACTGGTAGTCCTGGGTAGTTGGTTTTTATTTAATTCCTTCTCTTTGCCTTTAAGTCTGAGAATTTCTTCTTTTATGTTGACATACTTCAAGGTGACTGATTCTTTCCTCAGTAGACTGTACCGACAAGTCTATAGTAGGCATTTATTCCAGTTATTCCTGTTACAGTGTTTTGATTTCTAGTATTTTCCTTTTGATTTATAGAGTTTCCCTCTTTGCTTACATTATCCATCATTCCCTGCATATTATCTACTTTTCTATTACAGCACCCAACATATTACAGTTACATTAAATCCCTGTCATATTTAATTCTGGTTGTGATACTTGTTTTATATCTTAAGATTCATGCATGCACACACACATACACACACACACAATTTTCTTTAGCAACCCTTATTATATTTTGTTGAAAGCATGATATATCAGGTCATAGAAAATGGAAGTAAATAAGGCTTTAGTGTGGCGTTTAATGTTTAATCTGAGTAAAGCTGTGCTGTGTTTGATGTTTGCTGTGGTAATAGTGTTTCTTCCTTCCATGTTGACTTTGGGTTTTCATAAGAATGCTTCCTTAGGGAGGACCTGCACCTTGTAGCTCATCTGCTCTGATCCACTGTTACTACACTGGGGTCACAGTCAGTGTGAGTGTCAGGTGTGGCATGGAGGAGGTATTCTGTGACCTCAGGGTTAACTCTTAATCTTTTAGTGGGACTTCTCTCATGGTCTGTGACCTTTCCTACTGTTTTTCATCTTTTCTTTCTCCTTGTAGGTGAGACATGAAGCCCAGCGGAGACCGGGCAGAAATGAGGCTCTTCCCCTAACTGGGACAAGGCTCTGACTAAGTCTGTTTTCCTGAGACAAAGGTGTGTTATGGAAAATGCTCTGAACATATTCCACAAGGCCAACTTCCTGCTCCCCACCTACCTCTGGACAAGACCATGAGGGGATCTTTCTCTACTCCGTACCTTGAGAACTTCATGGGGTTCCTGGAGGTAAAATCTAAAGAAGTACAGGGTCTGTCCTAAGATCACAATCCTCACAAATTTTTCATTTTTTTGTGCTGTTCCACACTCAACTTTCAGCAGCTCATCAAAATTCCCATTAGTCTTTCACCTAGTTTATGGTTCTAGCACCTTCTACTGAAGACTAGTGGATCATGGATGTGGCTCCCTGGGTTTGCCTGTCTCTCCAGACTTGTATACAAGGGTTTGGTCTGTGACCTGGATTATTGATAGCTCCAAGAAAATGCTTTGGCTTTGAGATTCTTTGTTTTTTCTTGTTAAGACAGGAGTGATGACTTCTGAATTGTTTATGTATCAGAGCCAAAATGGTCCTAAGAGGAGACAAGATTACAACTTAGACTTTACCTCTATGGTTGCCACATATACAATCAGCCTCACATTAAAAATAAACAAATAAATGATGAAACAAAGCACTCTCTTTCAATTCTATGAAAGGCATTTGTTAACTGAGTACTAGGGACTTTAGGATCTCATAGTTAAGTTCATTTTCCCTTGTGAATCTGGGACACAAAATTACTTGTGGTGATTTTTCAAACCCTTCAGCCAATACATCATGTGTTCTCCAAACATATTTATTAAATTAACAACTGTCTTTACTCACTTTACAATGCATAAAATCAAACCCAATGTGAGGAAGGAAACTTCTGGTTCAGTATGTTAATCATTGAGAAGTAATCAACTAGTGATTTTTGAAAGTGAAAAGGCAGATTGGTAATTATTACCACTTTCCTTAAGATGTTACCATGGATGGGGGGAAGATGTTCAGAATTGCAGGATCAGAAAGGAGAACTGAAACCAGCATAATGTCTGCCTCACTGTTACACAGTACTAAGACCAATGATGTTCTTCTCTATCTGTGTTAAATAGAGTGAAAACAAGCACAATAACATAGCTACTTGCTCTAGAAAATACTTCTTCCAGGAAGACTATAAGCAAATGATATAACTTAGATATTATGACTAATAGCTTTCTTTTTTAAAAATGCAAAGTCTTTTAAAATTTATTCTTTATAGATATACATGACAGTAGAGTATACTTTGACATATTATACATACATGGAGTATAACTTATTCTAATCAGGATCCCATTCTTGTGGTTGTACATAATGTGGAAATTCACTGTGGTGTATGTATGTATGTACATGGGAAAGTCATGTTAGATTCATTCTATTGACTTTCTTATTTCCATTCTCCTCCTTTCCCTTCATTTCCATTTGTCTAATCCACTGAAATTATATGCTTCCCCTGCCACTCATCCCTGGTTGTGTATTAGCAACCACACATCAGAGAGAATATTCAACCTTTGTTTTTTAGGATCGACTTATTTAACTTAGCATGATAGTCTCCAGATCCATCCATTTACTGGCGAAAGTCATAAAATCATTCTTTTCTATGGCTGAGTAATATTCCATTGTGTATTCTTAACAAGTCTCTCTTTCTGATAAACACCAAATTTGCTCAGCAATCCAAAGTTATTCTGTCATAATTTTTTTCCACTTCTATTTTCCCACCCTCCAATAATCACCTTAAAATCAATCATCTCCAGTAATAAAACTCTATACATATCCTGCCTTTACTTCCCAGCTAAAGCTTCACTAAGACCTAGGAAGTTGGTATTTAACATTACTGTAATAAGTCTAATAATGTTATTTTGCTTGATCTTTTGGGCAATTGATAGTTGACAAATGGAACTGAAACAGGAACTGAATACACCACTTTGGGGGAACTTTTAATATAGAGTCTAATATAGCTTTTGGATTTTAAAAAATGTTATGCCTTAAACCTCTCCAATAAAAAGAACATTTAAAATTATTTTCCCTTGTCTTTTGTTTGTTCTTTTTTAGTCAAATATGTCAGGAAATTATCTCTTCCTTTGCTAATTTCTATTTTCTTTGTATATTAACCACTGGAAAGCTCATGACAGCCTCTTGAATAATCAGTGGTAATTTGTGCATTTTGTATGCATTTTTCAGAAACACAATTGCAATAGGGGAACCTAAAAATAAGGGTAACTTGTGATTGTTAGAACATATTTTTAAAAGATAGACAGCTTCTTAAAGATCTCAAATCCACAACAGAACACTTTTAACAAATTCTAAAGAGATATCCAGTGATGAGATTTCTTATCAAAGTTCTAATTTCTAGTGACAGCCATTATAAAACATTATTTAAGCTTATTGTAAATTAAGTAAGCAAACCACATATAGGGACTGGCCAAAAGCTACCTCATGTCTTTGTTTACCTTTTCCTTGGTCACTATTTTCCAAAAAGAAATAACACAGAAAACTTGGAAAATTATTTTTATATTTATTTACTAAATATCTTGTCAAGTTAGATAAATTATGATATGCCACTGATCAGTGGTATCTGAATTTTTCTTTCTTTTTTAAAAATGTGATACAATTTTATACCTTATTTCTAAGCCCAACCACAAATTTTTATAAGGGCTTAGCTCAAGGTACATTGGGATAATCTACACTTGGCCAAAATCTGGCTGCTTTGAGTAATTGTTGTGTAGCTGGTCAAAAATGAGCCTGATCAAGAAAAAATCTTGAGGGGAATGTGTGACACACAAATCACCATGTAACTCTCTCCATATATCTGCAAGGGCACCAACTTGCATGACCTGTCCCGCTCTTTAATGTACATCACCTCATTAGCCATAACTGAAGTCTTTTGGTGTATCCACTTACTGGTTTGTGGGGCAGGGACATATTCAGAGGTGTCTGAGAAGTGCTTAGTAATATAGAGCTTTTGAAACTGTACTCTAGAGAAGAATTGGGCTTTCAAGGGGCAATCAAGAATAAGCATCTCTCAACAAGGAATGGTGGTATATACCTGTAATCCCAGCGACTTGGGAATCTGAGGCAAGAAGTTTGGAGGTTAAAAGCCAGCCTCAGCAACTCAGTGAGGCTCAAAGCAACCTAGTGAGACCCTCTATCAAAATTTAAAAAACATTAAAATGAGCTGGGGATGTGGCTCAGTGGTAAAATACCTCTGACTCAATCCCCAGTACTCCTCCCATCCAAAAAACGAGTAAGTATCTCTGGGACCATAATCCTTTAAACAAGGATGTGCTACATTTTTTTTTTCATTTTGTTTATATAATAATAGTTATGCAGAAGACTGCATTTGGGTCAAAAGGAAAAAAATATGCTCCTGATGCAATCTTCAAAGACTTCTGATCTGCTTTATACAGTGAATTGGCCTTCAGTTCAAGCTTTAACCCAGCCAAATTCATGACCTCCTTCAAGTCTGAGTGGAGACCAGATGGTTCTCAGAACCCATCCTGAGAACTTTGTCTTAGAACCACAGCTGATTCTGTTCTCTGCCAACTCTTTCTTCCATGCATGTCATCTGCCTTGTTCCCCTACATGCTCCTTAATTTTGAGCTCATTCTCCCAGGAATCCAAATTCTCACTGGGTCACTCTCACAGCCTGGTTCCTATGGTCCTACCCTGATAACTTTGCCACTTTGGAGGCAGTATCCCATCCACAGCAGGTCTTTCCTGACCACCGCCCCCCATTCTAAAATAGCACTTGCCTGCACCCCAAGGCCTGATCTTTTTGACCAGCTTTGTCTTAGCAACTGCATGGAGCTATTTACAATATACATTAAAATAATACACTTGTTTATTGTCATTCTCTTGCTTTTAAAATTTAAGCTCCATGAATGTAAGAACACTGTCTTTCTTGCTTTTTCCTATAATCCCACTGCCAGGCAAAATCAATAACTATTTTTTAAAGGAAATAAATAAAACTGTGTTTTAGATGCCTGTGTGTTCTTGGTCTCAGGGGTTGCTCTGAGGGTCATTCAGATTCTGGGTCATTTCCAGATCCTTCTCATATAAATCCCATTACAGACCCTGCAGGATTTTCAGCCACCTCCTCTCTGAGAGAGGACTTTCTGACTTACCCTCCTGCCTTGCTTTTTATCCATGGATGGCAGAACTATTCACCCTACATAAATAGGAGGATGGGAACTACTGTTTGTTATACTGTTTAAAGATATCTGATTCAGTCATTGTCTCAGCAACTTATATCTATTCCAAAAAAATTATGTTTGAGCTTTGAACAAATTCTGGGACTCTACATATCCTAGTCTTTCCATTACATGCTAAATGAACAAGAGGCATTAAAAATATTTTTTTTTCTTTGTAAGAGTCAAGTCGAAACTCACATTATGTCTTTGTTTCTTTAAATACAAAAACAATAACCTCTCTCCTCTTTTCTCTAGTGCTCAGATAACACATCCTGGTACCAGAACTCCACTAAACTCTTTAACCACAAATCTATCACTAAAATTGTCACACATCTGTAATCTCAGTGATGTCAGAGGCTGAGGCAGGAGGATCACAAGTTGAAAGCCACCTTGAGCAACTTAGCAAGCCCTCAACAAGTTGGTGGGACATTGTCTCAAACAAACAAACAAAAAAAAAAACCTAAAACTAAAAGACTGGGGTTGTAGCTCAACATCAAAGTACCTCTGTGCTCCTGGGTTCAATCTGTACTACTAAAAAAAAATCATTTTCATCGTCTAAAATATCTCAGCCCAGATATTTGATTATTACAAAGGGAAATAGAATAACTTTAAGACAGAGAAATCAGATGGAAACCACTTTAGCCTCCTGATAAAGGTGAAAAATAATGTGCAATAAGCCAATTTAACATGATGGATTTCCAGATACTATGTACTGAGAAGGACTCCATATTCTTCCTAAATTGGAAAAAACTTAGTCAAACGCAAACAGAGAAACATTCTATTTATAAATTAAAAAAAAATTTCAAAGTCATAAAATCAAATGAAGAATGAAAACAGACAGACTAGGGAAGACCAAGAAGGAAAACTAAAGATTGGATGCTGGAATAGGAAAAAGACAAAAAAAAAAATACTAGTGAAATTTGGATAAGGCCGTTAGTTACTAGTATTGTACTAATATTAATTTACCCTTTCTGATCATTGTCCTATGGTCATATGTGACTATTAGGAGAAGTTCAGAAGGAAGAACATGGAAACTTTCCAGATTACCAATTTCTGTGTCAGGCTAAAATTAGTTCAAAATTAAATATTAAGGATATAAATTAATCTATTACTCCTCATATGTCTGTGGGTTCCCTTGGGGTTTCTTCTGTGTCTCACTTGGGCATTGCCACATAATTTTCAGTGGCATTTACCCAGCAGGTTGGCAGGGTACTGACTTGGTTGGGACAAGGGGCAACTGGGAATCTCTCTCCATGGGGTCTTTCATTCCTGGCTTCTTCTACAATGAGGGTCTCAGAAAATGATTCCAAGAGGGCAAAAACAGAAGCTGTATTAGTCTCAAATGTCACAAAGCATAATCTAAGGCCAGAGTGGATTAGACTTTGCCTGTCGATGGGAATGGCAGAGCCTCATTAGAAAGAACTGTGTGCCTGGGAAGGTGCCTTTGTCTGTTCAGGCTGCTTTAAGAACACATAAAGGAATAAGTGGCTTATAGATGACAAATGTTCATTTTTCACAGTTTACATGCTGAAAGTTAAAGATCAAAGTGCCACGGACTCACTGACTAGTGAGTCCTCCTCATAGATTGCACCTTCCCAGTGTATCTGAACATAATCAACAGGGCTAATTAGCTCTCTGAGGTCTCCTTATAGGCCTATTCATGCAGACTCGACCTCAAGATTTATTCATCCCCCTTTTAATATCAAAGTGTATGTGTGTGAGGGGTGGGATTTCAGTATGTGAATTTGGTAGTGGGACAAATGTTGAGATCACAGCACGGGACATAATCCACTGGGATCATTCTTATAAATACCTACAGTAAGCTTCACTGGGCGGTACTAGGATAGCCCAAGAGACTGAAGACCACGGAGGAGTCACCTTTATTCCATACACAGCCACATGTGACTTGCTGTAGCCACTGGAGAGTTGTTATGGTTTGGATAGGTAGTGTCCCCGAAATGCTGATGTGTGAGGCAATGAAAGAACATTCAGAGGTGAAATGATTAATTTATGAGAGCAGTAACCTAATAAGTGGATTAATCCAATTGAACAACTTAAATGGGTGGTAACTGCAGGCAGGTAGGGTGTAGCTGGAGGAAGTAGGTCACTAAGAGTGTGCCTGTGGCGGTTGTATTTTGTCCTCTGAGAGTGGATCATGCTCTTTTCTTCCTGTCATATCCTATGTTTCTTTCCTCTGCTATACCCTTCTGCCATGATATTCTGCCTCATCCTGGTCCTAGAGTTATGGAGCCAGCTGAGCATGGACTGAACCTTTGAAACCTTGAGCCCAGATAAACTTTCCTTCTTCTAATTCTTTCTTGTCTTTTGGTCACAGCAGCTTTTTGCTGACTAAAACAGGAACATAGGTCTGTTCGCACATGAGTCATCCTTTCTCATGTGAAAATCCTCATGGAATAAAAAAGTAATTGCCAGTGTAGACAGTTCTTCGAAGAATATAAGTATGTGAGTGTCTATTGGGGTTAGCTTTGTGATTTTAGGTTTGCTTTATGTGGAGTAGCAAACCTGACTTTCTCACAGTTTAAATCCTGTGTCACAAACCTTGAGTCTGTGTTGAATGCAACACAGTTGACTTCTAAGAATGTGTAGCAATAAGGGCTGGGGATGTTGGGGTGGGGCGGGCAGTGAGATACGAAGAGTTTCATTGTAGATAATTCAGAGCAGATCACCTAAACCATTATCAGTTTAAGGGGCCCTGACTCCCTCTTTTTCCTAGGATTGTGTTATGTTACAGTCGGAAAACATTTGGCTTTAAGCAAAATTAAATGAAGGAGAAAATCAACCAGTAACTGAATGAGGAAATAGAAATCAATAGTTTTCTATACAGCAGGAAGAAAAAAAATCAATAAAAATTGGAAGGAGAACTCATTATCTATGTTCAGAATAATCAGAGTTGAGAAGAAATTCTGCCACTGTTTAATTGACAAGGGCAAACTAATGTGCCTCACAGATGGGATTGTTATTTATGATTTGATACTTGAAGGGGTATTGCATTCAGAGCTTCCAATTACAGGAACCAATAGAAAGTGGCATGTGCAAACACTTCATTTTAATTAAATTTTGTGGGTGTTCAGATACAAAATAAAAGTGAATTCTCGTAAAATATTTAGATTTTTGGTTTCTCTGAGTCCAAATAGTCAGGCTAATGTCATTTGATCTTGAAACAGGAAATATTTTTCTTCACCTCCGTGAAGATGAAACAGCAGTTTCTGCTTTGGTCTGAATCTCCCCAAGAGTTAATCTGTCAGGGATTTCACGTACTCACTGCTGACCATATCTGTCTTGCAGACAGAGAGATAAAAAGTGCAGTCACAGAGAGCCAATAGAACCCCAAGCAGGTTTATGCTCTTAAATACTTTCAAAACTTTTAAATCAGGGTAACCTTTCCAAGGAGAATTATCTCCCATTTTAAATGATGTTAATATTTCTCTTAGGTACCACATTTCATTTATATCCTTAGACTGAAAAACTAAAACCCTTTGATACAGGGAATGAGAAAAGCCCTTTGCTTTCCTTCCAGGAACTGGAGGATAGAGAAATGTCAATGTTGCTAACCGCTAATTCAGTGAAAGGTTACAATGTAAATGATTTCAATAAAATAAAACTCTTAATGCCTGGATGAATAGATTCTGATATGTATCAGTATAAATACATTACTTCTAAGGGATAATGTGGCATTAGATAAAAGGTAAAATTAGAGATGATTACTGAACATTATATTTGTGCAATAAGTTAGAGTTTATGTGTATAAATAAAAGGGCCAGTGTAGGTTTCCATTCTACAGAGACATTTGTAAATAAAAGTATGTATTTACATTGCTTCATCTGTTGCATAATATTACCTATTTTTCATTTCTAAGATGACTTTTATGAATACAGATTTGAAATTTGGACCCCCTTCTATAAATCCAAGTAGTTATCTGTTGTTGTTTGCTGTAATTTTTTGGATCCCGGGAATAAAACCTTGGGCCTAATGTTTACTAGACAGGTGCTCTACCACTGAGCCCCACCCCTAACCCCAAAGCCAAGTTTTTAGGATGTGCATTATCCTTTTCCTTAAATCAAAACCTGAAATGAGCTTTTAAAGCTACACGTCCATGGGAAATCACTTTTCCTGGGTTGAAATGAGGTGACATGCATTCAACCTATGCAAAACGGTTGTTTTAGGTGTGGAATGACCTGGTAGCTGCAGAAAGATAGAGGCAAAAGAGAATACAGGATTCCTGACCTCTAAAAGCTTACATGTTAAAAGGTACAGCCAAGACTAATGCAATGGAAGAAAAATAAAACCTATTATATGTGTGAAAAAGTGCTTATTAACAAATCTGTGAGAAATCAAAACATGTAATTTCTGAAAAAGCCACACATGATACATACACTAAGATGTAGGGGAAGGGATTTTAGGGGATACTAGGGAAATAATATTTCAGACTAAAAGTACAGAATATTTTACTATTAAGAAAGTAATATTCTTAATATTAGGAATATTAGGGGAAGTTCAACTCTATAAACAAAACAGGAAGAAAGAAAGGGAGGAAGAAAGGAAGAAAGGATGGAAGGAAAGGAGGAAGAGAGGGAGGAAAGGAGGGATACAGGGATCTCTGTAGTGTACCAATGTGATGGTTTATTTCTCATTTGTGTCACAAGTGTTTGGCTGCATCCAGTTAGGCAATCATGAACTCAGGTTGCTACTATATTTTGTTTTCATTCCCCTCTGAGTTCTTAAAAACCTCACCATACAATTGAATGAACATTGGGGAAGACAGACAACATGCAGGATCATGGGGAGTGTCTTCTACATACCAGATCTGGGTGTAGCATGGATCACTTTCATCTATGTTTCATCGGCCAGTGCACAGTGCCACGAAAGCCCCCTTGATCCTTGCCTAGTTTTATTCATACCTTTGTGTAGTTCCCTTTCACATGGCATGTGGCAGGAATGATGGCATGACTTCTAAGGTTAGGTTATAAAATATTTATGCTTCCATCTGGAGCTTACTCTTTCTTGGGTCACTCACCCTATAGAAAGCAAACTGCCATGTTTTGAACAACCCTGCAGAAAGACACACATTGGGTAACTTATAGACAACAGTTAGCAAGGGTCTAACAATGACCATGTGAGTGAGCTTGGAGGTAGATTCTCCAACCTTAGGTGAATCTTGAGTTGACTATAGCCTCAGCCAATAGCTTGACTGAAAGTGGTAAAAAGACCCCGAGCCAGAACCATTAAGCTAAGCCATCCTTGGATTCCTGACCCTCAGGAACTGTGACATGATAACTCTGTGGTGATTTAATCTGTTAAAGTTGGGATAACTCATTACATAACAAGAGATGACCAATATGCATGACCTCCTCTACTGCAAGGGAGAAATGACTAGTTAAGTGCCCAGAAAGATAGGATACTGGGTTTAGTGTCTATATAGCTGTCTCTAAAACACTCAGTCTCTAACCTGAGCAGGAATCAAGATCAGTGAGACATAGTACCTTCCCCTGAGGAGTTCCTATGAACAAAACATCCAATTCTCCAAGGGCTCTCCTAGCCACCTTGCTGACCTTGCAAGTGGCTTCCTCCAAGAATGCCAAGGTAAATAAGCCCTTATGCTTCCACATCTCAACCTTACTTTCTGAGTGACTCTGATCTCAAGGAGAATCTGGGAACACTCAAAACTCCAAACTGGGAGAAATACCCCTGCCTGATACCCTTCCATATCCTTGAACATAAGTACCAATGCTCTGTACTTGAAGACTTTAGGCAGGTCTTTCCAAGGATACCCCTAATAGGTTCAGGACCCCAAAACACATAATCCTTAGTTCTGAAGGCTTCCAGAAGATTATTAGAGTAAAAAATGGAATGGTATTATCCATTTGTTTTCCATTGGATTCTTCATAGGTGTCTAAGAGAGCAACATATATTCCCATGGGTAATTTCTGGATGAATTTTATTTTATTTTTTATTTGTTATTTTTAGTTATACATGACAGTAAAATGTATTCTGACATATTACACACACATGAAGTAGAACTTGTGGTTGTACATGATGTAGAGTTACATTGGTCATGTATTTATACATGGACATAGGAAAGTTATGTCCGATTCATTCTACTGTCTTTCCTATTCCTATCCTCCCTCCTTTCCCTTCATTCCCTTTTGTCTAATCCAAAGTACTTCTGTTCTTCCCTCTTGCCCCCTCTTATTGTGTGTTGGTATCTGCATATCAGAGAGAACATTGGGCCTATGGTTTGGGGACATTGGCTTATTTCACTTAGGATGACAGTCTCCAGTTCCACTGGATGAATACTTTCAAGTTCATCACTTTTCAATCATGCTCTGAATCTATGACCTTTTATCTACATAATTCTTTCAAATAATGCAACTTTTCTATATTACACATGAACTTATTAAAAGATTTTTGATATTTTCAGTGGCCTCTTTTGTGAAGCTGTCATTTCTCCCTGAAAGGATGGAATTCACAGGTCTTCCCAGGACCTGGTATAAATTTTTAATATTTTAGTAAGAAGTGGATTTACTATATTCAAAGATGTGCATTTCAATGAGTATGTTAACATTTAAAATCCTACAAAAAAAGTTGTAGTTGACACATTTAGTATGGGACCCAGATATCCTTTACCAGATGGGTGGATTTCCGTGTGTGGTTGCTTGTGAATGTTAGAATTAATGTTTCTCAATCACCCTTTACTCCAGGGAACTGACCTCAGGGGTCAGGAGTTACTTTGCCTAAGGGTGGTCCACAGTCACTGAACAGTCAATGACTGACCGATTCAGTGGTATGAAATATGACCTCTGTGACTCAGGAAGGGAAACCGTGGTCCTAGTTCCACTTCAGAGCTCCCTGTGGGATCAAACGGAGGCTAGACTTTGATGGAACCACTTTGTTGCCCACCTTCTTCCCTTGTCCTATTCTACTTCTTCCCCACTTAATACATTACCAGAAGATTCCTCATCTCGATATCTCCTTCAAGGAAACCTCCCCTATGGCACGGGTTTTATATAATATTGAACAGAAAAACGGAGCAAACAGAAGCTGAAAAAGGCTTTTGGTCCCTGAAAATTTAAATGAAAATGATTCCCATTGTGTCTCTACATTAAAGTAGCTCTACATATTTTAAACATTTTATTTTATATAAATATAATGTGCCATTAAAGAAAATAAACCAACAAAATGAAAAACATACAAACACTGTGGATCTCCAATTCCAATGAGAGGACCAGTCCTTGATGAAACAGAAGCAAGAGGGTGGATTGTCAAGTAGCAATGATAGGGGATTTCGAGCGGGACAATCTAGGTTCACCACTCTTACTTTATAATCTGGGGACTGGATCTCACAAGCCTATTTCCATTTCTGTAAACTGGGGAAAGAGAGATACCTTCTCAACTAATTTTTAGTATGGAAACCAAAATAAATAATGTAGGTGAGTTGTTGTATTCATGAATATTACTATTTTCATTTACTATGAAGGTTCTCTACTTTCCTCAATAGCAATTTTGAAACTTGCATTTCCTTTTCACTTTGTTGTAGAGATTTCCTTCTGAGTGAGGAATGATGACTGTCTTGAATTATAGGAAATATTTTATAAATAAGTTATAATTCATATTCTTAAAACACTGGCCAGGGCAATTAGACAGATGAAAGAAATTAAAGGGATACATATATGAAAAGAAGAACTCAAATTGGCACTATTTGCTGTTGATATGTGCCACAGTCTGTCTGTAACAAAATAACCCGAGAGTGACGAGCAACTTGTGTAGATTGATACTGCAGGAGAGGGAGCCGTTTATTGCAGGACAGGAGCAGTATTTATACATTCCACACAGCTTATCTAATTAGCATAAACTAGATACATCAGTCAACCAATAAGGAATCTCCACACTTAATGGCTCGCTGGTGTTACTTCACAAACCACTCCCTCTGGCATTTTGCCAGGCGCCATCCAGACTTGTTTACAGACTCTAACATTTCTCTGGCAAAATGCCAGGTGCCATCCTGACTTGTTTACAGACTCTAACAGATATGATTCTATACCTGGAAGACCCTAAAAGTTCAACTAGTAACTGAATTCAGCAAAGTAGCAGGATATAAAATCAACACCCATAAATCAAAGACATTTCTGTATATCAAATCTGTATATCAGATTTGTCAATAGCCTCAAAAAAAAAATACTTGGGAATCAACTTAATGAAAGAGGTGAAAGATCCAAATAATGAAAATTACAGAACCCTAAAGAAAGAAATCAAAGAAGACCTTAGAAGACGGAAAGATATACCTTGCTCTTGGACAGGCAGAATTAATATTATCAAAATTACCATAATTCCAAAAGCACTATACAGATTTAATGCAATTCCGATCAAAATTCCTCATAGAAATAGAAAAAGAAATCATTAAATTCATCTGGAAAAACAAGAGACCCAGAAGAGCTAAAGCAATCCTTAGCAGGAAGAGTGAAGCAGGTGGCATCATGATACCAGACCTCAAATTATATTACAGAGCAATAGTAACAAAAACAGCATGGTATTGACATCAAAACAGACTGGTAGATCAATGGTACAGAATAGAGGACACAGAGACTAACCCACAAAACTACAATTATCTTATATTAGACAAAGGTGCTAAGAACATGCATTGGAGAAAAGATATCCCCTTCAACAAATGGAGCTGGGAAAACTGGAAATCCATAGGCAACAAAACGAAACTAAACCCCTATCTCTCACCATATACAAAACTCAACTCAAAATGGATCAAGGACTTAGAATACAACCAGAGACTCTGCGTCTAATAGAAGAAAAAGTAGGCCATAATCTTCATCATGTGGGATTAGGCCACAACTTTCTTAATAAGACTCCTGTGGCACAAGAATTAAAATCAAGAATCAATAAATGGGATTGACTCAAACTAAAAAGTTTCTTCTCAGCAAAAGAAACAATCTGTGAGGTGAATAGAGAGCCTACATCTTGGGTGCAAATNTATATATTTCAGATATATGAAAACATGTATAAATGATATTCAATTTCTACATTATGATTTCCAATCTATTTTAGTACACTTATGCTTATTTCATTGATATTTACAGAATTAAAAACTTGGAACTTCAGGGATTATTAATATTTATCCACTAGGAATGAATTTGATTTTCCTTTGAAATCAAATAAATTAAATTAATTTAATTAAATCCTAGAACTTCTTCAGATAAATGTATATTCCATTAAATTAAATTAAATCAAGGTAGTGGGATCCTACTCTAAAACACAAGGAACGAATCTATAGAAGAAGGTTGGAACTAGTGGCAGGTGATTACACTCCACATCAAAAGCAGGTTTGTCATTAGAATAAAATGAAATTGGTATTTCTAATGGGGCTGGTAAATTTAATCTAAAGTCAATTCTGGACTAAGGGAAAACCAACATTTATCGAATACCTATGTTGCAATCATTGTAGTTCCCAAACATCATTCTGGGAAATTCTTTCACATGTCTCTTACCTATAATTGCTGATGTGATTCAGTGATATTCATAGACCATGTTGCTAGGAAATGACAGAGGCAAATTCAGCCTCACGTCACTATGATGTAAAAATTAAAGATCACATTCTTTCAGTTACAACACTTGCAGATTCCTTAGGGGTTTTGAATGTTTTATGGGCCATGACAACAGAATTGGAATATTTACGTAACTTTCCAAATTAACTTAGAAACAAGAAAATATATGATACCAGTAAGTTTAGATTAATTTACCAAAGCATATCATTCTTCTTGTTAAGTATATCAAGGTATATTACTTCCATGCAGTAAGAAGAGCAAATTCCATTCAAGCAAAAGGCAGCAAATTTTAACTAAAGCCTAGTTAGTTAGATGAGATTTACTAGAAAATAAAAATGACTAGACAATAGCTCTAAGGTCTTAGGGTCCTACTCTAAAACACATCAAATCATTCCACATTAATGACTTGACTTGTATAGAGCCAAAATCCTGCCCCTAAATGACACTATCAGAGAAATCCTATGTGCTATGATTCAGAGTTTCCTGCCACTAAACACAACATCCCCTACAAGGTAATAGTTTTCTTTGCTCTTTCTTAGGATTGCCATCACTAAAATCCAGTCATCAAGTTCCCATGCCACAACCTCTTCTTTTACAAGAACATTTAGTCTCAGATTTCACGTGGAGTAGATGGACAGATCGCATTGCTAAGAAATGCAGATATTTGTCTGAAACACCTTTAATTGACAAAGCCCTTATGGATACTAAGAATTCAGTCAGACAAACAATATTTGGATAGGCTATGCTTTTCATTGGAGCATTTTTCCTATGGGAAATGAGTTTCATCGATCATTTGTGTCAAAGTCAGGGACAGTCGTTTTATCAACTAGATGCATATATTTAATGAATAGCATGGTTTTGCTTTATAATCACTGGTACACATAAGCACTGTCTCTAGGTCCCTTGCCCACTTTCTCCATCTGTGTATTGTTATGCCATACTTTAAGTGACTCTCTAAGTCAAGGAGTTTCAGATAACAAAGCATCAGTCTACTGGGGCCGATGACAGGGTTGGTATACATGTTGACAACGAGTGTGCAGCAATTAATCAGCAAACATCCATTGAGTGGGCTCTATCAACACACTCTTTGGTCAGCTCTGAGGGTGACTGAACAAGAATGCCACAGTTTAATGCAGGCAAGTTGCCTAGAATCCAATTGTCGGGGAATAGCAAAAGCCAGCATTTATTATGAGTTTACTATGTAAATTGTAACACTGAATTCTTCCATATAGCTATAAAGTGGCCATTATTATGACACCCCTTTCATTGATGGGATCTGTCAATGTGATCTATCAACCTACTCCCCGTGAAGTCTGAGACTAAATGCTCTTGTAAAAGAAGAGGTTGTGGCATGGGAGCTTGATGGTTGGATTTTAGTGATGGCATCCCTAAGAAAGAGCAAAGAAAACTATTACCTTGTAGGGGATGTTGTGTTTAGTGGTAGGGAACCCCGAATTATAGCACATAGGATTTCTCTGATAGTGTCATTTGGGGGCAGGATTTTGGCTCTTGTACAAGTCAAATCATTAATGTGGAATGATTTGATGTGTTTTAGAGTAGGACCCTAAGACCTTAGAGCTATTGTCTAGTATTCTTAATTTTCCAGGTAAAGGTAAGGAATTTGCACAAATCATATGATTAGTAAGCAATGAATTCAGAGTTTGAGCTTAACTGTGTCCAGAACTATTTTCATCTTTATTAATTATGTTATAATTTTAATGTCAATGGAAAAATTTTAAAAAAATATTGAAGCATAAAAAAGAAATAACATTAATAAATGAGACACATATGTGGGATGGCAATGACAGTCATAGGATGGGGATAATGTCCATTTTAGACTCTGGAGAAAGAGGTACTATGGTCTTGGAAAGACTTTTACTGTCTTTAAATGAAATAATTTGTCTCTCATCCCTTTTCACTCTTCAGTTTGCAGATAAAATTTTATTGTCCTGAATTAAGTGATACTATAATTGTTCTTTCAATAAATAACAAGTAATAGAAGCACTACACTGGCCTCTCTGAGAGCAATGTCCTGACATTAACCTATCAACTATGCATGTTAGCCCTAGTTTCTTCTTATACAAGGATATTGGCCAAGAGGATGCCACCAACCATTTTAAAAGGCTGAACTAGCACTTACTGAACACTCCTGGGTACTAAATCTGTCATAAACACTACCCCCGTGAATTCTTTTGGTGGTTCAATATCTCTGTTTTCCAAATAAGGAATATAAAGTATGGAACACCTGTTAAAATCTTCAATATTTAAAAAAATGTTTTCTTCCAAAGTTTTCTCCCCCCGCCCACATCATGAATATATCCTTCCTTTAGTCTTAGAACTATGAGCTAGAAATACCTCATCATGATGCCAGTGAGGGATAACATACTCACTTCTCAAGTTCTTAAATTAAGTGGTACCTCTCCTGCCCACCACTTAGTTTTCTAGGGAAAGAACTGACCATGCTTTTCTCTCAGTTATATAGTAGCCAGCCAATCTGTTGGTTTGAGAACAAAGCAGTGAAAAATCTCACCATATCTTGTTTGTCCCAGCTCCAAATCCCCTTGGATGAACTGGGTGGTAGTTGTGTGGACCAAACATTACTTTTATGCATTCATGAGCTCCAGTAAAATGCCTCAACATCCTATGAGATTTGTGGGTATAGGGAGTGTGTCTTATTAACTTTTATTCCTCTAATTCCTAGGTCATTGTCTGGCACATTATCTATATACTCTAAATATCTGTGAAATTAATCTGATTCTACAAACCTTTCCTTACTTTATTTGAGTACTTAAAATTATTTCACATGGGCCAAGGATTTCATTAATTGTGCAAGATAAGGCTTAAGGGAAATGATTATCACACCATTAAAGAAATATGCTTATTTTAGGCAGAGGGAGAGAGCTCCACCAGCAAGGGACACATAGGTTTGTAGGGGTGCTGGTAACATTTTACTTCTTGTTTGTGTGGTAGGTACACAAGTGCTCATTTGTTAATTATCCCTTAAATTTTCACAAGTACTGTCCTATGTTTCCTGATTTTTATGCAACGTACCATAGGCTTATAAAACTATATGAAGCAGAGAAGTATGAGTACAATTTGAGAAAAATTATAAACCTACACCGTATAACTACAAAACCACATGTGTTACTGCTAAGCTAAAAAGAAAAAGGGGAAAAAATGGTCAGTTAAAATGGCCACAGGTGAAGTGAGAATCTAACTTAAATTCCAATGTCCAGGCACAAGATATCTTCTAGTCAGGACAAGAAAGGGAGGAGGACTACAAATATGGAGCAAAGTGTCACTAGAAAGACTGAAAAGTGAAGAAGGCAGATATGAAGTCCATGTGAGAGATAGAGAGACATGCTGTCCTCTCAGAAGCATAACTTATCTTTCTTCATAGTGGAAATACTATAAATGAAAGTCAGATTTGTGGGCAGGAAGAATTGGATGGTGATGGTTTTGATAAATCTGTTGGTTACAGGTGAAGAAACAGGTCTACCAGATTAAGACTATAATGTTTGAAGAAAGCTGTAGTACTACTTAGAAAAAAAGATAAGGAGTCAAACTTGGCAAGTGTCACAAAAGAATCATCAATGTATTGATCACCTTAAAAGGTTATTACATTTATAAATCAGAAATGATATAATCCCAAGGATTGGTGGGCTGCTGATTGGTATTACAAAATGACATTGATAAACTATGGTGGTTTGACATTTGTTTCTTTGTTCTTCTGTATGAATTATCTTATGTGACAGGCTGTATTGGTGAAGGTCTGAGCTTTGGAATGAATCAGAGTAAATGATTGCCCTCTGGTAATAAAATACCTACCCTTCTTTGCTGAATGAATCCCTGTTGGCAAGTGACTTTTCTGAATGTAATGGTACTCCACATGGAAAGCTAATAGGTAAGCACTTTTCACCAGTTGATCCAGACTCTGATTGGTGATATTATTATCTCCTATGTACAATTTGTTTTGTTTTTTCCATGTTTAAATTCAGAAGGCCAATGGGATGGAAACATGGAATTAACCTGATTGCAGCAGAAAGCATTTCTGGATTGAAAACCTCTCATTCTCCTGGTCTGTCTTAATGGAGAATCAAATGTGATTTGTGTTGTGTGGAGATGATTACTGATGGGTAATTATTCTAAAACATCTCTTTCAAATCCTCTGCATGGCAATCAAGGAAGAATGTGAGAGGTTAGGCATTACATTACTAGGGTTATCAGCAGCATATAATTTCTTAATTATACATAAAAATGAATAGCAAAATACCTGCTGAAGAAGTTCCTGAATTTTTTTTTTTGAATGAAGTCTGAAGTACCCATGGGCCTCTAAGCATTACTAGAAAATATGTGGTTAAAAAGAGCTGAGCAAAGATTCTTTCTTCTTTCTAATAGTTGAGTAATGGAACCCAAGTTTTCTTATCTCAAAAATGGAAATAACAATGCTTATTTTCTTTTCAATGTTGACATATGGGTTATAATATTATGGCTGTCATTAGTAGTACTTGTAATAATAGTACTATTTCTTCCATTTACCTTTGGCCACACTTAATTCAGGATGGAAATAAGTTTAACTGAGATAAATGTCACGTGGACATTTTATTTTATAGTTGTATCATTGATGTATAGTTAAAAATCCAACAGTTTTTAAAGTAAGTATTTCAAAGGCTGCTGAAGGGCAGAGGATCTTTTATTTGACCTGTGCTTAATTATATGTTTTCTTTAGAGTGGTGTGTGCTATGTGAATATAACAGCCAGCTTAAAATGAATTAGCATATTTACTTACACATAGCAACTGCCACCCTACATCCTCTAATTTCACAGGAAAACAATCTGTGTATATATATATATATA
>NW_026000026.1:37253509-37307055 GCF_001458135.2 Marmota marmota marmota
TTTTTTTTTTTTTTTTTTTGATCTACAATGAAGGCTTGTCAAGAACAGATGAAGTGGTGTGAATTGTTACTATTTGTGCTACTTTTTTTTCCTCAAAGTAAAAAGTGTACTTTAACATTCTGCATCTTTTCTTAATTGTTACCAACTAGGGTAGTTTGTTGCAGCAGATTTTAATCTCTCAGCTGCTTGAGCAGCCAGTGGCATGTGTTTTCAGTTTCAGTCATTTTAAGGAGGTTTGACAAACCAGTCAATGCATCTACATGGCCTATTGCAATGTTTGACTGGGGGTGGGAGGACACAGACTGGACATATTTTTAGCTACAACTCTCTCTACTTCCACTCACCCCAGCAAACCTACATGTATAACATAGTGTAGACAAGTTGGCATTTGTCAACTTGGCAAGTGTCACAAAAGAATCATCAATGTATTGATCACCTTAAAATTGTTTCTTTGCCTCTGGGGTATAAGAATATTGTATCCTTTTTGTATCCTGTAGCAAACACCCAGAGTTTGATGATTGTCACATTACCATAAAGGTGACACCATTTATGATTTGCAAAAGCACCCAAGCCATCTCTCCTTTACTGGGAGGAAACCTTTCATATTTAAGAACAGCTTGTGGCTATACGAAAGTATAAAGGAAAAAACCTGAGATCAGGATTTGGTAGTGTCATTCACAGCAGTTATTGATGATTAATTAAACATTTCTTACAGAAAAGGAGTTGAGCCCTGAAGGATTGTCTGAATCATGATTTTTGACAAACAGAGGTCATTCTTCATAGGTTCCTGTGTCCCGGGAACCCACGCTCATATCCACAGAGGGAAAAAGGTGAGTATGTGAGTCCTTGGTGCAAATGAGTAGACACAATGACCTCCATTCCTGCAGTTTAATATCTCTCTTAATAATATCTGTATGCCACTGAAAATATATTGAATATTAATTAATTTAATTAATATTAGAATAAAGAAGTGGGCCTTTAGCAACATGTCAGAGAAAATTGAATTTAAACTGGTTCAATAAAATGTGCAATATTACAGATATTTTACATTAATATAAATTAACTGGAGTATTGTTTAGAAACACTGAATCTCAGTACCAATCATTAGAAAAATTAGCTCTTGTGGGATGACAACATATGGGTACATTTATACCTTCAGGTCGAAGAAATAATTTATATCTTCAACTCAATTTACATAGTAACTATGACTTAAATCAGAAAATGGTGTTCTGGTGACTTCAAATATATAAATGCCAGATAAAGAAACATTGGGAAATGACTATTGCACATCTGTCTCATCTATCCCAAGTTTCTGCAGCTCTCTTGCACCTGGAAGAAAGAAAATAGTTTTGGATTTAGATTCCTCATGCAACTTGAGAAAAAATGAAAATCTCAAACCCTTTGAGAAAGTTTAATAACAGTTTTCAGTAGCACTGGAAAAGCCATTTGTTCATTTATCCCAGATGCAGGAATCCAACCTATTTTTTTTCCTTTCAATTTTCTCATATTTCTATATTGTCTTGTGTAGGTCAAGGTCAAAATAAAGGGCACAGTAATCCTCTGTATCTGTTGCAACTCTGCAAATTGAAGGCACTTGGAAATATATTGTTCCTGAGTATTATAAAAGACCCGTGTCCCGGGAACCCACGCTCATACCCACAGAGGGAAAAAGGTGAGTATGTGAATCCTTGGTGCCAAATGAGTAGACACAATGACCTCCATTCCTGCAGTTTAATATCTCTCTTTCACTTCTAGGTTGAATCAAGGGGGGATTGCAAAAATTCATTTCATCTTTTGGCAAGGTCTTCAGGGCTATTAGTAAACAGGAAGCACCAGCTTCTTTCAGAGCCAATGTTGTTAAATTGGTTTTGTCTAATACATTTTGTCAGGGACAACTTCTTCTGTGATACAATTCAGGACATGATCCCTCTATTTAGACTGATTTATAATGACAGACACAGGTCCACAGGTTGTTCTTCCCCATAAGGCAGCACACACATATGGCCACAATTCTTTAAATCCTTGGAACAGTGTTGGTGGCTTTTCATATGACCTTGCAATAGGGTCCTTTTGTGATGGTAGTTTACGTGGTTCTTTGTTTGGTAGTCAGTTCATGCTTTTCCATTTGAGCAGCAATTTAATTACATTTTCCTCTTCTCTGATATGGATAAGATGTATAGATTGGCCCAGGTGAATGACCATAGAAACTTCATTTTCCACTTCCAGTCCACCCCTTCTTTCACTTTTCTGCCTTTTCTTGGCTTTAACAGATTCAATTTCTACCTATCATGTCCTATTCATGCGACAGGAATTTCTGTTCCTTACATGGTCCTAATATTAATTTAGGATGTCTGCCCCAGTGAGGGCAGTGAGATAGAGGAGACAGGCAGCTATGGTGAAAAGCCTGTGATCTTCTGGGCAAACAGACCTGCATCAAATTAGCTCTATACATACTATTTGAGTAGCAGGTAATGGACTTGATCACCAGATGTCTCCATTCTCCTTCACAGAAATCTGAGAATGACAATGCCTTTCTCAACCTAACCTCTGATGGAGTTACAGACTGGGAAACCTTAAGGCACTCAGGGTTTGACTTGGTGATTATACAGTATCAAACTCCACTTTCTTCCCTTTTCTCCTTCTATGGTGCCACTGCCGCCTTCCACTCCAGGACTGGATTCAAGAAACAAGGCCATATTTCCTGCTTCAGCTCAGGTATGCTGCCATCCTCTGATTAATTATGGGTTATGAAAGAACTAACAAGGCTCGTCGTTGGAGAAAATGCCTGTTTATTGAGGACCAGCTTTGCATATTTATAGAGCCAGGGGTGGTCTGACAGTTATGATGGTTTAATGGTTGAAAGATTTGACAGTTGGCATGGGGTGCTTTCTGATTGGTGGGTAAGGATCATGTGAGCCAGCAGGGCTAGTCTGATTTGTGGATAAGGATCATGTGAGCCAGCAGGGCTAGTCTGATTGGTGGGTAAGGATCATGTGAGCCAGCAGGGCTAGTCTGATTTGTGGATAAGGATCATGTGAGCCAGCAGGGCTCACCATTGGACAGCTCTTCTCTGGGGATGGGGAAGTTAGACTTTGGACTAGGGCGACTCCCAACAGGTTACTCTTTATCCCTTTGTGGTAGTCCATTTTCTCAGGGGGTCTTCAGGGAGAAATGAGAGGAAAGAAGAGGGACTAATCACTCCTTCTTGGTTTTACTGCCATGCAAAGTGAATACTGAAAGTCATTATAGATTGCCATTTGTTTCAATTACTCCACAAACAACACCTCCTACCATCAATGATACTAGTACAATTATCTACACCACCACTACTATTTTTACAACATTATTAAGAATTACTTTATGCCAGAGACTGTTGCCAGCAATTCACAGAGAAGCAAAGCTTAACTAAGAATCAAACTCTCCCAGTGAGGCAGCATGTTGAAAAGCTTTACCTGAGGTGGATCTCATTATGACTTGATAACTGGACAACCTTGGAACATCCCTGGGCCTGGCATGTGATTGAGGGGAACCTAAGATAGAACCCTGAATATTGTGAATATTGTAGTTAAAAAAAAGTGTGCAGATTTGCAAGCAGCAGACTTACTGGCAACCTTTTGAAATATGACATTTGAGAACTGCTTGTGTCCTTTATGTGTATTTATATTTTGGGGATGAAAAATATGTTTTCATTTTTGACTTGCATAATTTGACACTGTAAAAGAGAAGTGTATATTGAAATATTTAAGCCTTGCAACTGGAGGTTTTTAGCAAACTGATTCATGGGGAGAGTTGGACCTGTGGTTCAGCTTTGCTTGTATACACTTTTGTTACTGACTTGAATGTTCATTGATGTTGGTCTTATCTCTCCTGCTAGTCTGAGGACTATATAGTAGCAGGGATGGTGCCTTTTTAGTGTCAGCCATAGAAATTAGTATTATGGTTACAGTTTCATTGGTTATTGATACTTTAGATCAGTGTTCTCCAAATTCACCATGCATCAGAATCATCCAATGAACATATTAAGATAAATTCCTGGGTCCTAATCCCTAGAAATCAAACCATATTAGGTCTAGAGTAGAGCCTAGTATTCTACATGTTAAGCACTTCTCCCCACACCTGGGCAATATTAATGTTGTTGATCTTTGAACTATACTTTGAGAAACATTCTTTTAGCATGCTATTGCAGTCTACAATTTCCATATGTACTTTGTTCTGGAAGATTCTAATTTCAGTTATATTCTAATGTTTCTATTGTTTAGTTGGAAAGATTAACCAGATTTTATTTCATACCTACCATCTAAGCACTCCAGACCTTGTAAGACCTTCTGACAGACCTTTGGTGTCTGTTATTCTTAGAGCCCTGAACAAACAAAAGCTGAGATGCCTGTAGCCTTGGGAACTCTGAAAAGGCTCCTTCTACATCCTGAGAGTAGGAGAGGAAATACGCATGTCTAGAATTCTGAATCATGAAAGTGGCTATTTGTGCTTTGCACAGGGCATGAAGGAATCAAATTTATAATTTTGCTCTCACCCCTACAATTTCATTCTGGCTTACAAGATTAGTCATGCACATTGTTCAAGTGAAAAGAGAAGTTTAAATTGAAGCTATGTACAATCTGGAAACTTTTCAGATCTGGTTTGAAATTCAATCATACCCTTCCATGGTCACACCTTCATTCTGGGCCTGGCTCTAGCAGATTGCTGAATATACTAAGCATTTGTAGAACAAGGGTAGGTCAGGGTAAGGGAGGATGGATATGGGAGCCAGAGCTTTGTGGATATGCTTTATCATCTCTGACTCTGGAGAACAAAAGAAAGTCATCTACAATAAAAATGTGAATGAGAAGCTCAGCATTTTTTTGTGAAGATTGCATATAGACAGGTGTAGAAGAACTTAGCATAAACTCTAGAATGCCGTAATGCTAAATTAATATGGGTTTTATTATTTTTCTTAGTGCTTCCTGCCTATTTAGTGGGAAGAGCTTAAAGACTAGAGACAGAAAATGTATATTAAGTATTAGGTTTTCAGAAATTGTCCTGTAGTTGGTCTGCTAGCACACACTTGAATTTGATTTATTCTGCTTTTTAAACATCAATGAGAATTCCAAAGAATGACCAAGAATTTCAAAGTAGTAGAGATTCACTTTGGATGTTAAAGATAACAGGCATGGTATGCATGGTAAATTATTAAATAAAGTCTTTAGTATTTGACAATGGGTCACAGTAGCTTCCAGAATTCCATATTAAGGTGCAAATTACACATGACTGAATAACTACAGGTCTGGCATAGTTCAGCAAATGGAAAGAGAATGGAAATGGAGATTGGATTTCTAAATGGAGGTTAGAATTCCAGTTCTACATCTTCTTTTCCTTCTATTTTTTAACTTGTTCTAATTAGTTCTACTATAGAATGCATTTTGATATATCACATATGTATATATGGAATATAATTTTCTCATTCTTCTGGCTGTACATGATATAGTTACACAGGTTGTGTAACCATGTATGCACATAGAGTAATAATGTCTCATTCTATTATCATTCTGACCCCAATATCTTCTCTCCCTTTACTCCCTTCTGTCTAATCCAAAGTACCTCTATTACCCCCCTTATTGTGAATTAACCTGTTCATATCAGAGAAAACATTCAAACTTTTTGGATTTTTAGGATTGGCTTATTTCACTTAGCATAATATTCTCCAGTTCCATCCATGTACCAGCAAATACCATAATTTCACTCTTCTTTAAGGCTGAGTAATATTCCATTGTGCATATTCACCACAGTTTGTTTCATTCATCCGTCTGTTGAAGAGCACCTAGGTTGGTTCCATAGTTTAGTCATAGTGAATTGAGCTGCTATAAACATTGATGTGGCTGTCTCACTGTAGTATGCTGATTTTAAATCCTTTGGGTATAGACCAAGGTGTGAGGTAACTGAGTTAAAGGGTGGTTCCATTCCAAATTTTCTGAGGAGTCTCCATAGTGCTTCTCATAGTGGTTGTACCAATTTGCAGTACCACCAGTAATGTAGGAGTGTATCTTTTCCCCCACATTTTTGCCAACATTTATTGTTGCTTGTATTCTTGATAATTACCATTCTGACTGGGGTGAGATGGAATTTAAATGTACTTTTCATTTGCATTTCTCTTATTACTGGAGATGTGGAACATTTTTCATATATTTGTTGATCGATTGTATTTCTTCCACTGTGAAGTGTCTGTGCAGTTCTTTAGCCTATTTATTGATTGGGTTATTTGTCTCCACATTATTCATTGTTTACTTTGCTGTGAAGAAGATTTTTAGTTTGATTTCATCCCATTTACTGGTTCTTGATTTTGTTCTTGTGCTTTAGGAGTCTTGTTAAGGAAATCAGTTCCTAAATCCACACTGTGGAGATTTGGGCTTAATTTTCTTCTATTAGGCACAGAGTCTCTGTTCTAGTACTTAAGTCCTTAATCCACTTTGAGTTGATTTTTGTGCAGGGTGAGACGGGTTTAATTTTGTTTTGTTACATATGGATTTACAATTTACCCAGCACCATTTGTCAAAAATGGTGTTTGATTTGGGCACCTTTTTTCTAGTTTAAGATAACTGTATTTATGTAGGTTTGTCTCTGTGTCTTTTATTCTGTACCATTGGTGTTCATGTCTGTTTTTGTGTCATTTTGAAAATGTTAATTCTGCCTATCCATGAGTATGGGAGGTTTTTCCATTTTCTAAGATCTTCTTCAGTTTTTTCCTTTAGTTTCTGTAGTTTTCATTGTAGAGGTCTTTCACCTGTCTTATTAGATTGATTCCCAGATGTTTCTTTTTTGAGGTAATTGGGAATGGAGTAGTTTTCCTAATGTCTCTTTCAGTGGACTCATTGTGGGTGTTAATTTTACATCCTGCTACTTTGCTAGATACATTTATTATCTGTAGACGTTTTCTGGTGGAACATTTTGGGTCTTCTAAATATACAATCATGTCATCAGCAAATAGTGAAGCTTAATTTCATCTATTCTTGTTTGTATGCCTTTAATGTCTTTCTCCTATCTAATTGCTCAGGCTAGAATTGCAATGTTGAATAAAAGTGGTGAAAGAGGGCATCCTTGTCTTGTTCCAGTTCTTAGAAGGAATGCCTTTAATTTTTCTCTATTTAGAATGATGTTGGCCTTGGGTTTAGCATAGATGGTGTTTACAATGTTGAGTTATGTTCCTAGCATTTCTATCCCTAGTTTTTCTACTGTTTTGAACATGAAGAGGTGCTGTATTTTGGTTAATGCTTTTTCAGTATCTATTGAGATGATCATATGATTCTTGTCTTTAAGTCTATTGATGTGACAAATACATTTATTGATTTCCTTATGTAGAACCAACCTTGCATCCCTGGGGTAAATCCCACTTGATTATGGTGGGGTTTTAATATGTTTTTGCACGCAATTTGCCAATATATTATTAAGAATTTTTGCATCATCAGGGATATTAGTCTGAAGTTTTCGTTCCTCAATGTGTTTGTCTGGTTTAGGTATCAGGGTGATACTATCTTCCTAGAATGAGTTTGGAAGGATTCCCTTCTTTTATATTTCATGGAGTAATTTGGGGAGTATTTGTAGTATTTCTTCTTTAAAAATCTTGTAGAAATCAGCTAAGAATCCATCTGGTCTTGGACTTATCTTGATTGGTAAACTTTTGATGGCATCTTCTTATTTCATTGCTTAAAATTGATCTTTTTAAATTGTGTATATCCTCCTGATTCAGTCATATGTCTGTAGAAATTTGTCAATGTCTTCAGGATTTTCTGTTTTATTAATTTCTGATTATATTCTGTATATTAGTAATGTCCTTCATGATATTTCCTTTTTCATCATGAATTTTGGTAACTTGAATTTTCTCCTCTTTCTTTTCATTAGCATGGCTAAGGGTTTATCAATTTTATATATTTTTTTCAAGAACCAACTTTTTGTTTTTTCAAATTTTTGAATTGTTTCTTTTTAAAAAATCCATCTCTGATTTTAATTATTTCCTGTCTTCTACTGCTTTTGGTATTGATTTGTTCTTTTTCTCAGTCTTTGTGATGTAATAATGTTAGGTTATTTATTTGTGGACTTTTTGTTCTTTTAATGAATGAGCTCAAGGCAATGAACTTTCCTCTTAACAATGAACTTTCCTCTTGACTTCATAATGTTGCATAGAATTTTGATATGTTTTATCACTATTCTTATTTACCTCTAAGCATTTTATAATTTCATCCCTGATTTCTTTTGCTATCCATTCATCATTCAATAGTGTATTATTTACTCTCTAGGTGTTAATGTAGCTTCTATTTATTCTATCATTGATTTCTAATTTAATTCTATTATGATCTAATAGAATGCAGGTATTATATTATTTTTTGGTATTTGCTAAGAGTTGCTTTGTGGCATAAGATATGGTCTATTTTATAGAAGGGTCCATGTGTTGATGAAAAGAAAATATGCTCAGTCATTGACGGATGAAATATTTTATATATGTCCATTAACTCTAAGTTGTTGATTGTATTACTTAGTTCTATATTTTTTCTCTTTATTTTTTATTTGCAAGATCTATCCAGGGGTGAAAGAGGTGTGTTAAAGTCACCCAGCATTATTGTGCTGTGGTCTATTTGAGTCTTGAAATTGAGAAGGGTTTGTTTGATATATGTAGTGTTCCATTGCATGGAATATAAATATTTATGATTGTTATGTCTTGTTGATGTATAATTCCCTTAAGCAGTCTGAAATGACCTTCTTTATCCCTTTTGAATGACTTTGGTTTGAAGTCCACTTTATCTGATATGAAGATAAAACACCCCTGCTCGTTTACATGATCCATGTAAGTGCTATGTTTTGTTTTTTTTTTCCCATCCTTTCACCTTCAGTCTATGAATGTCGCCTCTGAGGTGAGTCTCTTGCAGACAGCATATTTTTCAGTCTTGATATTTAATCTAACCTGCCAGTCCATGTCTTTTGATTGACAAGTTTAGGCCATTAACTTTCGAGTTTATTTTTGAGATATGATTTGTATTCCTGGTCATTTTGGGTTATTTCTAGTTTCTAATTTGAATTAGTTTCTCTTTTGATTGATTATTCTTTTAGTGTATTTTCTGCCTTCACTGGTTTTCACTTTTTAATTTTCATTTCATCTTCATAGAACATTTTGTTGAGAATATTCTGTTGTGCAAACTTTCTAGTTGTGAATTCTTTTAACTTTTGTTTATCATGGAAGGTTTTTATTTCATTGTCAACTCTGAAGCTTAATTTGCAGGGTATAGTATTCTTGGGTGGCATTCATTTTCTTTTAGAGCTTGGTATATATTATTCCAGGACCTCCTACCTTTGGAGTTTTGTTTGAGAAATCAGCTGAGTTCCAAATTAGTTTTGCCCTTATGTAATCTGATATTTTCTCTTGCAGCCTTTAAAAATCTATCCTTATTCTGTATGCTACGCATTTTCATTATAATGTGCCTTGATGTGGGTCTGTTGTAATTTTGTATATTTGGGGCCCTATAAGCCACTTGTATTTGATTTTCCATTCCATTCTTTAGGTTTGGGAAATTTCCTGATATTATTTCATTAAAAAATTGTGCATTTCTTTGATTTGTATTTACATGTCTTTATCTTTCCTGATAAATCTTAAATTTGGTCTTTTCATGTTATCCCATAGTTATTGAAAGCTCTGTTCATGGTTTCTTAATATCTTCTCTTTGTGGTCAATTCTATTTTCAAGATTATGTATTTTGGGCTCGATAAGATGGCGGCGAGGGGAGTGCATTGCCCCCGTGTGCTGCTTCACTGTGTGGGAGTATGACAAGTCAGGACGGCTAAAGGCTATCTTGTTAGGAATTTCCAGCAATAGTGGGGTGCTCCGGAACCTGGAGAAAGGATTTCCATCGCACGAGGATCGGCTACAGGGACTCAAACGCGAGAGGTTTGTCGCATGGAGGGTAACACTGCTTATTCAGCAAATCGCCCCACGGCTAGAGTCTGCAGTGCGCACTGGGAAACGAGGAGATAGCGACACGCAGGGATACAGCACTGCAGTTTCTGCCAGCCGTGCAAGCACCGTACTCAGGGCTGAATTCTGGGTTCGAGACGGGGGAAGGAAGTGGTCCATCTCAGTTATCCACACCGGTCAGACCACAGAGGAGGCCAGCAGCCACCATGTTGGAAAGCTGACGTCACCATCCCTGTTTTCGACTGACCGCAGCTCATTCAGCCATAGAACAGGTAATTTCAGGCTGCCATTCGCCTGCGGCTTGCAGACAGATTGCTAGGGTTCAGCGCCTGGGTGCTTCTTAGAACCTGAGCTTATCGGAGCGAACACCGAGCGCGGGGCGGCCGAGTTCCGGCTCCCGGAACCGTCCCGCGGAGCCTGCGGAGGCTGCTTCTTGGACCCTGCTCCTATCAGAGCATACAACAAGCACTAAGCAGCCGAATTCCGGCTCCCGGAACTGAGCCCGCGGGGACTGCTTCTTGGAGCTTACACTTATAGGAGCTTACACCGAGCACGGAGCGGCCGAGTTCCGGCTCCCGGAACTTCCCTGGCCCGGGGCTAGGAGCCCGCGGAAACTGCTTCTCGGTCCGGGTCCTGCTGAGGGCCGGTCAGGACTCACCCGTTGCTTTGGTTGCCCGGCAAGGGGAACGAAATGCTGCCATTCGCATAGGATACCAACATGGCAGAGATCTGATGTCATCAGAAAGCGGCGGAGGAGAGAACTTCATCAATACCAGCGGCGACAGAAACAGTTGGTCTCCTGGTAGGGGGGGTGAGGCACAGACACCCGAGTCTCCTCAATTTGTCATCGAGCCAGAGGGGAGGAGCCGGGCCGCCGCCAGCGCCCGGAGCAGGCCCAGCGGCTCGCCAGCGTGGTGACCGCGTGACCCCAATTGGAGAGGGGGCGGAGCGGAGCCGCCACTCGCACCCGCAAGGTGGGCAGACCCGCGACCCAGTGGTACATGGGCGTGGTAGGAGGGGCAGGGCAGAGCCGCCGTTCGCGCTTGCAAGGTAAACAGACCTGTGACAGCCTGGCGGGTCAGGCCCAGTGGCCTGCCAGTGTGATACACACGTCACCCCAACTGGAGTAGGGGCAGAGCAGATCCTTCTCCCACGCCCGGATCAGGCCCTGCCGGTGTGGTGGTCACGTGACCCCAATTGGAGTGGGGGCGGAGCGGAACCGCCACCCGTGCCCGCAGGGTGAGCAGACCTGTGACCAACCTGCAGATCAGGCCCAGGGGTCCGCAGGCGTGGTAGGAGGGGCAGGGCAGATCCGCCGCCCGCGCCTCCAAGGTAGGCAGACCTACAACAGACCGGCGGATCAGGCCCAGGAGCCTGCCGGCGTGGTACAAACACCACCCTAATTGGAGTAGTGACAGAGCAGAGTCGCCGCCCGTGCCAGGAACAGGCCCAGCGTCCTGCAGGCGGGGTAGTCACGACACCCCAATTGGAGTAGGGGCAGAGCAGAGCCTCCACCCGTGCCCGAAAGGTGGGCAGATCTGCGACCGACCAGCGGGACAGGCCCAGTGGCCTGCCGGTACGACAGACACGTCACCCCATTTGGAGTAGGGGCAGAGTAGAGCCGCCGCCCGCGCCTGCAGGGTAGGCAAACCTGCAACCGACCGGCGGATCAGGCCCGGTGGCCTGCCGGCGTGGTACACTCGTCACCCCAATTGGAGTAGGGGCAGAACAGAGCCGCCGCCAGCTCCCAGAACAGGCCCAGTGACCTGCCGGCGTGGTAGCCACGACACCCCAATTGGAATAAGGAGAGAGCAGAGCCGCCGCCCGCACCTGCAGGAAAGATACGCAAGCAGTATGAAAAGACAAGGAAAGAAAGGACCACAAGCAATGCAGGTCAACGCAACTTTAGAAGAGGTAACAGCTGCAGCAGATGGAATGTCAGATAAAGAATTCAGGATATACATGCTTCAGATGATCTGGAGTATCAAGGAAGACATTAAACAGCAAAATCAGACAATGAAAGATCACTTCGACAATGAATTACGCAAACAAATCCAGGAAGCAAAGGATCAACTATACAGGGAGATAGAGGTTATAAAAAACAAACAAACAGAAATCCTAGAAATGCAGGAAGCAATAAACCAACTTAAAAACTCAATGGAGAATACTACCAGCAGAGTAGAACACTTAGAAGATAGAACATCAGACAATGAAGACAAAGTATTTCAACTGGAAAAGAACATAGACAGCTCAGCAAGACTGTTAAGAAACCATGAGCAGAACATCCAAGAAATATGGGATAACATTAAGAGACCAAACTTAAGAGTCATTGGGATACAGGAAGGTACAGAGCTCCAAACCAAAGGAATGAGCAGTCTATTCAATGAAATAATACGAGAAAACTTCCCAGACTTGAAGAATGAGACAGAATCCCAAATCCTAGAAGCCTACAGGACGCCGAATGTGCAAAATCATAAGAGATCCACACCTAGACACATTATAATGAAGATGCCCAACATACAGAATAAGGAGAGAATTTTAAAAGCTACAAGAGAAAGGAAGCAGATTACATTTAGGGGTAAGCCAATCAGGATAACAGCTGATCTTTCAACACAGACTCTGAAAGCTAGAAGATCCTGGAATAACATATTTCAAACACTGAAAGAAAATGGGTTCCAACCAAGAATTGTGTATCCAGCGAAATTAAGCTTCAGGATGGAAGATGAAATTAAAACCTTCCACGATAAACAAAAGTTTAAAGAATTCGCAGCTAGAAAACCATCTCTTCAAAACATCCTCGCCAAAGCATTACAGGAAGAGGAAATGGAAAATAACAATGAAAACCAACAGTGGGAGGTAGGACAGTAAAGGGGGGGGAAATAATCAAAGAGGAAAACAAACCATGTTTAGTAACAGAAATAAACAAATATGGCTGGAAGAACAACCCATATCTCAATAATAACCCTAAATGTTAATGGCTTAAACTCACCAATTAAGAGACACAGGCTAGTAGAATGGATCACAAAACAAGACCCAACAATATGCTGCCTACAGGAGACGCATTTGATAGGAAAAGACATACATAGGCTGAAGGTGAAAGGTTGGGAAAAATCATATCACTCATATGGACTTCGGAAACAAGCAGGAGTGTCCATACTCATATCAAATAAAATAGATTTCAAGCCAAAGTTAATCAAAAGGGATAAAGAGGGACACTACATACTGCTTAAGGGAACCATACACCAACAAGACATAACAATCATAAATATTTATGCCCCAAACAATGGTGCAGCTATGTTCGTCAAACAAACTCTTCTCAAGTTCAAGAGTCTAATAGACCACCATACCATAATCATGGGAGACTTCAACACACCTCTCTCGCCACTGGACAGATCTTCCAAACAAAAGTTGAATAAGGAAACTATAGAACTCAATAACACTATTAATAACCTAGACCTAATTGACATATATAGAGTATACCACCCAACATCAAGCAGTTACACTTTTTTCTCAGCAGCACATGGATCCTTCTCAAAAATAGATCATATATTATGTCACAGGGCAACTCTTAGACAATATAAAGGAGTAGAGATAATACCATGCATCTTATCTGATCATAATGGAATGAAACTGAAAATCAACGATAAAAGAAGGAAGGAAAAAGCATACATCACTTGGAGAATGAACAATAGGTTACTGAATGATCAATGGGTTATAGAAGACATCAAGGAGGAAATTAAAAAATTCTTAGAGATAAATGAAAACACAGACACAACATATCGGAATCTATGGGACACATTGAAAGCAGTTCTAAGAGGAAAATTCATTGCTTGGAGTTCATTCCTTAAAAAAAGAAAAAACCAACAAATAAATGATCTCATACTTCATCTCAAAATCCTTGAAAAAGAAGAGCAAAACAACAGCAAAAGAAGTAGAAGGCAAGAAATAATTAAAATCAGAGCTGAAATTAATGAAATCGAAACAAAAGAAACAATTGAAAAAATTGACAAAACTAAAAGTTGGTTCTTTGAAAAAATAAACAAAATCGACAGACCCTTAGCGATGCTAGCGAAGAGAAGAAGAGAGAGAACTCAAATTACTAGCATACGGGATGAAAAAGGCAATATCACAACAGACACTTCAGAAATACAGAAGATAATCAAAAACTATTTTGAATCCTTATACTCCAATAAATTAGAAGATAGTGAAGGCATAGATAAATTTCTTAAGTCATATGATCTGCCCAGATTGAGTCAGGAGGATATAGACAACCTAAACAGACCAATATCAATTGAGGAAATAGAAGAAACCATCAAAAGACTACCAACTAAGAAAAGCCCAGGACCGGATGGGTATACAGCAGAGTTTTACAAAACCTTTAAAGAGGAACTAATACCAATACTTTTCAAGCTACTTCAGGAAATAGAAAAAGAGGGAGAACTTCCAAATTCATTCTACGAGGCCAACATCACCCTGATACCTAAACCAGACAAAGACACTTCAAAGAAAGAAAACTACAGACCAATATCTCTAATGAACCTAGATGCAAAAATCCTCAATAAAATTCTGGCGAATCGGATACAAAAACATATCAAAAAAATTGTGCACCATGATCAAGTAGGATTCATCCCTGGGATGCAAGGCTGGTTCAATATACGGAAATCAATAAATGTTATTCACCACATCAATAGACTTAAAAATAAGAACCATATGATCATCTCGATAGATGCGGAAAAAGCATTCGACAAAGTACAGCATCCCTTTATGTTCAAAACTCTAGAAAAACTAGGGATAACAGGAACATACCTCAATATTGTAAAAGCAATCTATGCTAAGCCTCAGGCTAGCATCATTCTGAATGGAGAAAAACTGAAGGCATTCCCTCTAAAATCTGGAACAAGACAGGGATGCCCTCTCTCTCCACTTCTGTTCAACATAGTTCTCGAAACACTGGCCAGAGCAATTAGACAGACGAAAGAAATTAAAGGCATCAAAATAGGAAAAGAAGAACTTAAATTATCACTATTTGCAGATGATATGATTCTATACCTAGCAGACCCAAAAGGCTCTACAAAGAAACTATTAGAGCTAATAAATGAATTCAGCAAAGTGGCAGGATATAAAATCAACACGCATAAATCAAAGGCATTCCTGTATATCAGCGACAAATCCTCTGAAATGGAAATGAGGACAACCACTCCATTCACAATATCTTCAAAAAAAATAAAATACTTGGGAATCAACCTAACAAAAGAGGTGAAAGACTTATACAATGAAAACTACAGAACCCTAAAGAGAGAAATAGAAGAAGATCTTAGAAGATGGAAAAATATACCCTGTTCATGGATAGGCAGAACTAACATCATCAAAATGGCGATATTACCAAAAGTTCTCTATAGGTTTAATGCAATGCCAATCAAAATCCCAACGGCATTTCTTGTAGAAATAGAGAAAGCAATCATGAAATTCATATGGAAAAATAAAAGACCCAGAATAGCAAAAACAATGCTAAGCAGGAAGTGTGAATCAGGCGGTATAGCGATACCAGACTTCAAACTATACTACAGAGCAATAGTAACAAAAACAGCATGGTACTGGTACCAAAACAGGCGGGTGGACCAATGGTACAGAATAGAGGACACAGAAACCAATCCACAAAACTACAACTATCTTATATTTGATAAAGGGGCTAAAAGCATGCAATGGAGGAAGGATAGCATCTTCAACAAATGGTGCTGGGAAAACTGGAAATCCATATGCAACAAAATGAAACTGAATCCCTTTCTCTCGCCATGCACAAAAGTTAATTCAAAATGGATCAAGGAGCTTGATATCAAATCAGAGACACGCCGTCTGATAGAAGAAAAAGTTGGCTACGATCTACATACTGTGGGGTCGGGCTCCAAATTCCTCAATAGGACACCCATAGCACAAAAGTTAATAACTAGAATCAACAAATGGGACTTACTCAAACTAAAAAGTTTTTTCTCAGCAAAAGAAACAATAAGAGAGGTAAATAGGGAGCCTACACCCTGGGAACAAATCTTTACTCCTCACACTTCAGATAGAGCCCTAATATCCAGAGTATACAAAGAACTCAAAAAATTAGACAATAAGAGAACAAACAACCCAATCAACAAATGGGCCAAGGACCTGAACAGACACTTCTCAGAGGAGGACATACAGTCAATCAACAAGTACATGAAAAAATGCTCACCATCTCTAGCTGTCAGAGAAATGCAAATCAAAACCACCCTAAGATACCATCTCACTCCAGTAAGATTGGCAGCCATTATGAAGTCAAACAACAACAAGTGCTGGCGAGGATGTGGGGAAAAGGGTACACTTGTACATTGCTGGTGGGACTGCAAATTGGTGCAGCCAATTTGGAAAGCAGTATGGAGATTTCTTGGAAAGCTGGGAATGGAGCCACCATTTGACCCAGCTATTCCCCTTCTTGGTCTATTCCCTAAAGACCTAAAAAGAGCATGCTACAGGGACACTGCTACATCGATGTTCATAGCAGCACAATTCACAATAGCAAGACTGTGGAACCAACCTAGATGCCCTTCAATAGACGAATGGATAAAAAAAATGTGGCATTTATACACAATGGAGTATTACTCTGCATTAAAAAATGACAAAATCATAGAATTTACAGGGAAATGGATGGCATTAGAGCAGATTATGCTAAGTGAAGCTAGCCAATCCCTAAAAAACAAATGCCAAATGTCTTCTTTGATATAAGGAGAGTAACTAAGAACAGAGTAGGGACGAAGAGCAGGAGAAGAAGATTAACATTTAACAGGGATGAGAGGTGGGAGGGAAAGGGAGAGAGAAGGGAAATTGCATGGTAATGGAAGGAGACCCTCAGGGTTATACAGTGGAGGGGGTAGAGAGAGAGGAGGGGAGGGGAGGGGAGAGGTGGGGAGGGGGGAGGGTGGAGGATGGGAAAGGCAGCGGAGCACAACAGACACTAGTATGGCAATATGTAAATCAATGGATGTGTAACTGATGTGATTCTGCAATCTGTGTATGGGGTGAAGGTGGGAGTTCATAACCCACTTGAATCAAAGTGTGGAATATGATATGTCAAGAAATTTGTAATGTTTTGAACAACCAACAATAAAAAATTAAAAAAAAAAAAAGATTATGTATTTTGTCTTCATTGCCTGAGGTTGTGTCTTCCAAGTGGGCTAGTCTATGGGTGAGACTTTCTATTGAATTTTTAATTTGGTTTATTGTTTCCTTCATTTTGAGGATTTTTGCTTCATTTATTTTTCATATTCTCCACCTTTTTATTGAAGTGATATTTCACTTTTTGTATTTTCTCTGATTTTATTCCTTATACTGTCCTTTACTTCACACATCAGTTTAACTATTCACATTCTTAACTCCTTCCTGATATTTCTTCCACTTTGGTGTTAATGGATTCTGTTATGGGAGTATTTTTGTTTGCTTGGAGTGTTAAATTCTCTTATTTTTCATGTTGTTTGTGTGTCTACTCATCTAACAGTATGGATCTGAGGAGGTAGTTTCTATCCTGTGGACTTTATAGTGTCCCTGAATGTTTCCAGTACCTCCCTATTTCAGGAAAGACAAATAATAACAACCAATGTAAGCAATATATAGCATTAAACCAAATGATTCCTACTATGATATATGCAGTATTAATTATCACAAGAAACAGAAATGAGATGATCAGTTATTGCCTATAATAATAATAAAAAAGCAAGTTTGCAAAAGGGTTTACAGTTTCAAATGGTGGATAGGTGTCAGGAGCTGCCATGGATGCAGATGCCTTCAAGTCCTGATGCCCCAGGGCTCTGACCAATTATTAAATTTCATAGTGACTTGGGTGTTGTCCCAGCTGAGATGGCAAGGTGTGGATCCAGGTGTAGGCATCACCCAGAGGGTTGAGCTACACTCACCTGTTCCTTTGTACTCCTACCCCTTTGCCCTTTTTGGGATAGAATGTTCCAAGGAACCTCTCCTTGTGTGTTCCCTATATAAAAATAAAGAATTCCAGTGGCTCTCTCTCTTTCCAAGGACCCTTAAAGTTTCAGAGCCATCTCCAGATTATGAAAAAGGTAATTCTGTGTGGTTGCGTGCTTTCTTTATCATTTTCTTGAGTTACTGGGAATAGTTATATTTTGTGAACCCAGCATTAGGTTGCCAGCTAAGATAGACAGCGATAGATAGGGAGAGAACAGAAGTGATATACTATGTGATGATTAGGAGGGAGGAGGAGAGAAAACAGAAATAATAGATTAAAGGAAGAATGAAAGAGAGAACAACAGATATTGGCTGTTAGCAAAAGAAAACAGAATCAAGGGAAACAGGTAGGAGAAAAAATATATGTAAAGCAAAAATTTTAAAAAAATTTTAAAAAATAAAAGATTACAAAACTAAACTATAATATACTAATTAAGCATCCTAGTTAAAAAAAAACTAATCCATGAAAAATAAATGACTTCAAAAATACTAAAATGAGGAAAAAAATATGAAAATTTATAAATTTTCGTGTACCATCAGGATCACAATTAAAGAGAGAAAAAGAATAAAAAGAAAAGAAAATCTTGAGGAAAAGTTAAAGAATCCTTATATCCTTATGTTGGAGTTCATAATATTCTCAGCTTCTCTTCTCAGAAGTTCTATGTGGGGTCACCTGGAGCATCATGTTCCACGCTCTGGATTGCTGGAGTTAGAGAGACAATTCCCTAGGTGCAATTCCTGGAGGCAGAGTTCAGGCTAAGATGACTTCATGCTCCTCACTGAATGCCAAGTGGTCTGGAGATTTTAAATCAGTGCACCTCCTGTGCCCAGTACTTAGTGGTTCATGCTGGGATACTTTACCCCAGTATCTCCCCTTGGGCTCCACTCCTGTGGTGTGGCAGCCAATTCTTAGTCTCCTATGTCACCAGTAGACCCCACATTTCCTGGACCTGTGTTCAACCTCCAAACAATCTCCCACCCCTGACCTTCTGAGTTTCTGGCCAGATGCATCTCTCCCAGCAGCTCCTACAAAGCAGTCAGATTGGAGGGGGAGGGGGAGAGTTGGCTTGGTTTCCATGACCAGTTGTCTCCTGAGTAAACCTCTCTCTATATTTGATTTTCTCCTGGTCACTTTAGTACACTCTCTGTCATGCAGTGTGTGTTTACTGGGCCTACATTTCAGGCCAGACTCAGGTCTGCCAGGAATCAGCTTCCTTGGCTGCCAGGCCCCAGGCAGCAGCTACAAAATGGTTCCTTCCTTTGTCCTCCACATACCACCTGGAGAGATGGCAGATCAACCCTCCGCCCCCTTCCCCACACATAGATATCATGCAGAGCATCTTTCAGGTTTTTTGGGCAATGTCCTTGGTCTCTAAGTGCTCTATACTGAAACATGCCTCAGACTCCCAAAACTGTGGGTTCCCTTAATTCCCTTATCCCTCTACTTTGCTCAAGGAGGGACCACTCTGGCTGGTGCTTCAGGCCTGGCTACAGCAGCAGCTGTGCCACTGGGGATTTTTTCCTCCTCCTGTGTCCCTGATCTGCTTTGAATGTCCAGTTGAAATTCCAGTAAAGCACCCCCACACACACTTTTTTTTTTTTTTTTTTGGTTAACCCACCTTGTGGAGAAGCAGCCAATCTGCTTTCCTGGTTTTATGCCATGGATCAGCCAGAAATGTGACCTCCTCTATTCTGCCATCTTGGATCTGATCCAATTCAACCTCTTAACGAGTCTAATGATCTTGAGTAAGTCACTAAACCTCCCCCAAACACATACTAGGAGAACTTTCTAAAGTGGCCTTTAGTTCAGAAATATTTTGCTTTATTTAAAATTATAAAGGCAATTCTTTGGATGCTAAAGGTTTACATGCAGAGATGTGCTTCAAAGACAAAAGTCTGGTGGACATACAGCTCTGCTATTAGGGTGATAATCTTTACGACTATAAGCAGCCACCTTGAAAACAGAATTTTGCTGAAAAGCTTCCCTTAGGAACTGACTCCTGGGTTGTTCTTCTTACAGCAAGACATGAGGAGGAGGGTGGCTCATTATTCTTCTAAGAAGTTCAGATCCCCACTATCTTCGCACCATGAAACTGTGCCTATATCTTGCTGCTTACTACCAGACCTCACTGTTGACACAGTGCCCACCATGTGGTAAGAATAAATATTTGTAGACTGAATGAGGAAGTGAATGAATGGCAAACAACACAGGTAATTCAGCCCAAGGAAGGTTATCCCAGTGAGCCTCTACAGATCAAATTGTGAAAATTTCTACTTTGTCTGATGCTTTGTAGACACAGCTCCAATTTCTGCCAGGGCCTGAAGGATAATTACAATAATCATTCATGTCTCCATGTGGAAAAAGTTATAACATTCATATTTTCTCAAGGTGTATTATCACACATACTTCATTTTGGAAAGGTTGATATTGAAATTTAGCAGCTACACTACAAGGCTAATGTGGCTAATGGGAAATATAGGGAAAGTGGGAGAAATGGAAAATAAGACATTGTTTTTTTCCCCACCAGAATTAAGGAAAAATGTAGAGTAGAAGGCCATGTGTGCTACATTCCCTGCTGAACTGTACCATAGGCCCTACAATGGCACTGATTAAACGAATTTCTCCTATTTCTTCTATTGATTAGTTCAGTCATTTTGCCTATAAAAAGAGATTTAGAATGCAAATTATGTACATAATATGATAAATGCTATAGGTGATAAATACACATAAGGCATTTTCTACTTATAGGAACTGTATAGTCAGTTAAGTTAAGGAGACAAATGAACACAGATCTACACATAGAGTATCTGGTGGTACCCATACTAAGTCAGGAGAGGTTTAATAATTAATATTTATGAAATATGCAAGTAAAGAGACAGAATGGGGGGCAGAGGGAGATTGAAGAAGAGGAAAATATAAAGTAATAAACATATTAAAATTGAGGTAGAACATATATGAACATCTTGGAGCCTGGAGCAGATAGAGACATGGATCACTCACAGAGTATTGGCACTTGTAGTGTGACTACATTAATGATGACTGCCAAGTAAAATGAAGGAGCACCAGTTCTACAGTCTAAAAATGTACACTGGAACACCAGCTCTGCCACTTTCCAGAGAACTCAACTTGAGCCAAATATATGACCCTTAGTTCATCCATCTTTAAATAGTTTTATAGGTATCTAAATTCATAAATCAACCATCATGATAGCATGGAAGCAAAAAATATGTGGCCAGCACACAAGGTATATGGGAAATCTTATCATTCTTTAGTGCATGAGTAAAGCTTATATAAGGGTACTAAAATAAAAGCATAGGGTCACTGACTGAGTGGTGAAAAGTCTGCCCATTTGGCTGAAGTGTTGGGCTGAATCCTTTATACAAGGCTGAATCAATGAGATCACCCATCTTCAAGACCTCTGTTTGAAAGATAATCAGAAAGCCAGATAATCCCAACATCTATCCCAACTGTTCCAGCCTGTATACCCAACACAATGTGTTTTTCTGCTATTTGAATAATTAACCTGTTCAGCATGGAAAAGCAAATCAGATAATTCAGCCCTTGCTATTTTTATTTTTGGATCCATTCAATTTGGCTGGGACATTGAGTAAGCAAACAACAGCCAAATTTCCACTTAGCTTTGTAGAAATATACACAAATCTGAGCTGTAAATGAGGGAGCATGTTAGAAGAGGGGTATTGTTAGAAGATGAGAGAGTTTCTAGGAGAAGAGGCAGGGTTGTCCAGTTCTTAGAAAGTTTGCACCATGCAAAGCATAAAAATGTCCATCAATGCGTCTTATTTACGTGAGTACTGCTAATATTATCTGCAGTTTTCTGGACTCAGTTCCAATTCTGCCTCCCAAATGACTTCTGAACTTGGCACATACTTCGGCATCCATTCTTCTTTACCATCTAATAATAAGGAAATCATACTCTACCAATCAAAGTATTGTACTGTACAGTTTACAAACATTTTCAATTAATTATTCATTTGAGTTCCCCAGGAACCATGAGAGACTGGCATTGCTATTTTCACTTTACAGATAAAGGAAGGGATTTAGAATGAGTTATGGGAAAATAGAAAAAAGAAGAAATGTCAAGAGTGGGGAGAAGGACGTATTCCTTAAAGTTAAAGAAAGTGTAAGAAGTAAGACTGTCCCATGGAGGGTTATATCTAAGTGACTACATATCATGGGGAGATTCTGAGAATGAGAATTAGTTTCTTCTTCCCAGAGACCCTATTTTCAAAGCTTGATGTTTCCTTACCTACATCATTGACTTGGTGAACGAGTAGACATGCCCTTGCTTGAAACAAAGAAGAAAAACAAAGTCAGGGATGAGTGATGTGATTAAAAACATACCAGGCACTGGTCAGATGTCAATCTATTTCTGGTTAAGAACATCTCTCATGAACAAACATAATGAAATACCTCCTCTATTTTTTTAACAATTCTGTGTCCTGCCATGTGGACTCCTCCTGTCTTAAGTCCTGATTTCTTCAAAATGTTTAAGAAACTAATTATCTTCCTACAAACACTAAGGACAGATGGGTTTGGGGAAAGTGCTGACTGAGCATGAGATAAAGCATGTAAATAGTAACCTGAAATTGCCTTTCTTTCATTTTCTTTGTGTTGGTATTCAAGGCATAGATTTACCTTTAAATACAGGAGTTTCACTCAGAATATTAATACAGATGAGCATATTGCCCCTTATACTCCTCATTTCATCTTTGCTCTTTCCTATCCTTAGTTACAAGATAGATCTTAAGACATGCAGAGGAATCTATCTTGAAGATCTTTATGGCAGAGTTGGTTTGTCTTCACATGTGAAGGCAAAACACTACTCACAAACACTCTTTCTTGAATATTCCACCTCAAAGCACCCCAACCTAGTGGCCTATTGCCATTAATCTTTTTCTTTTCCACTTTCAGTTTCTTTCTGAAATACATCTCCTTCTCCCGACACAATTTTTAAATCTGATAAAGCCCAAAGATGATTGTCAACTTGTGGCAAGTCATCCTAAAATGAGCAGAGGAAGACTTGGTCACCTAAAGAGAAGACATAAGAACTTCAAAGTTCCCTGGGTATGAGGCATTGAATACGTATTTTCATCCTTATTCACTATGAAAACATAAGAGGTGTATATAAGACAAGGTCATGAGGTATACCCTGCATCTTGGGAGAAAAATCAATCTAGACCCCATGTGAATGGAGAGGTTGAAGTTTGCAGAGGATATGAGAGTATGTGAGCATGTGAGGAAGGCTTTGGAAACAAGCATCTCACTAAATAATGGGTTGAATGACAAGACTCACTCAATGGTTCATTGGAAAAGTCAGGTGAGCAAAATATTTTCCCCAATGGAGAAATAAGGAAGTACAGCATGCTAAGGGTGATTGGGAATTCAATCAAGAGCAGCATTATCCCAATAGATGAACTACACTTACTTAATATAAATTTTTTTTATTTGTTCTTTTCAGTCATACATGACAGTAGAATGTATTTGACATATTATACATACATGGAGTATAGCTTCCCATTCTTGTGGTTGTACATGATGTGGAGTTATTAATATCAATTTTGTTCCAAATCCAGATAATATCCTTAAGAACTAACAATTTCTGATGTGTAGCTCTTTGATTTCTAGCTCATACTGCTGTTTGACAGGGAACATAGAGAAATTACCATGGAAGAATATTTTTTTTAATCTGTAGTAATATGAATTACTGACCTCAAAATCCTCCCTTCTTCATTTACTTTTGGAGCGATAAGGGAATATGTTGACTTTAGAAAAATAAATGGAAAAAATAGGGAGATAAGATTTTTAAAGACATCTAGTCTTTATTCACTCATGTATTCTTGTCCTAATTTTACCACATTACAGTGATCAGGATACTTTGATGTCCTTCTTAAGATATCAGCATTATTTAACATCTTTTCTATAATGTATGGCTCTATTTGGGGCAAATAATTAAATCTTTGAACATTTATGTACTCATAGAGGCTCAGAAGCAATTCTTTTCATTCCAGTTGTGACAATAAATAAAAGAAATACAGGATTTAAGCTGCAAGTATATGCCTAGTCAGACACATAGTTTTGATTTGTTTTTTACCTAAAATCCTTCATACATCTTTATTCTCTTATTAAGTCACTTTAGTATTCAGTTTCCTAAAATGGAGGTAAACAAATTTTGGTGGAGAACTCTGTATTGCTGAGCTTTTGCTAAGGAAGTTCCATCCTGTCTCTTTGCTATACCTTTTCCTTTTTATCTATTTTTATTATTATTTTAATTGTACAAATTTGTGGGGTAGGGTGTGATCATCTGAGACATGCATAAAGTATGTAATTATCAAATCAGAGTAGTTAATATTTCCGTCCCCTTAATTTTTTTTTTAATTAGTGCTATACTTTCCCACTAACTCCTCCTAATCACTTCCTGTGTGGACACCAGTCTTACTTAGGTTCCATTCTTCCCCTCTGGGTACTGCTTTGCTCCATCACTTCATCTCACTCCCATGGACCGCTGATAAAAGAGTTTCTGTTCTTGCTCCCAGGAGAATTTTTCTGTTTATGTTCCTATTCGATTTCATGCACGCCCTTTGATTTTTGATGATTTTTAGTTATTATATTTCTCAGTCCCAACTCCCTGAATCTCCAATTAAGTCTCACTTTTTCGAGAGCAAAAAATATGTCTAAAATCGAACAGCTACAGTTAAACTTTTGATTTCCCCCATACCTGTACTTTCCACATTCTTCTTCATGTTCAGTAATGGGGGGTAATATTTCCAGTTGCTTACATTCCAGTTCCTAAAGAAATTCTTGACTTTTTCTCATTCCTCTTATTCAATCCATCAGAAACATCTGCTGCTTTAGCTGGAAGGTTTATGTGGATTCACAATTTCTGTTTTTCAGTACCATGAGCCAAATCTGCACTGACCGCCTCAGGAAGAGACCTGAAATTCTTCCTGATGGTATATATACAAAAGCCAGAGTGAGTCCTTTAAACTATAAGACATATGGGCTGGGGATGTAGCTCAGTGGTAGAGCACTACCTAGTATGTGTGAATCCCTGTGTGCAATCCCCAGCATTGAAAGAAAAGAAATAAGAAAATATAAGGCATATCAACTTGTCTTCTGTCCCAAACCTTCTTTATAAATCACTTGAAATAAAATCTTTTTATAATCCTATGAATCTAGTGATCTGTTAGCTTTCTGAGGTCAGCTCTTACTATTCTCTCCCATCTTCGACTCCAGTCCAGTCCAGCTGGTCTCCTAGTAAGTATTTCTTTAATGTGCTCCTGCCTCAGGGTCTTTGTATATACTGCTTGTGCTCTCTGAAATGTCTTTAACAGGAACATGACTTGTTAATTCAAGTAACCCTCTACTCCAATGATACCTCATAAGAGAATCCTTATCTGACCAATTCATCCAAAGTAGTTCTCATGTTCTGTTACTCTGAATTTATTCTGTGCCTTATTCTCACATGTTTTCCTTCCTATTTACCTTTTGACAACCCACTGAACTCAATAGGATGTCATATCCCTAGGAACAGGGACAGATCACCAGTGCCCAGAGCAGTGCTTGCTTCAAAGTAGTTAAGACATAAAATAAAATTGTCCCATTTTTACTTTTTTTAGTCATCAGCCACAGTTTTGACAAAATTAAGATTAAAAAAAAAACATGCAAAATGGACCAAAGGGAAATTTGAAACTTAAGTCTTGAAAACATACTTTCAAATTTGAGACTGCTTTCTTGAATTACGTCATCACCTTGGAGCTTAACTTATTAGAAATGCAGATTTTCAGGTCCCATTCCAAAACTACTACCAAAGACTCTTTTATTAAATTAGTTAGTTAAAATAAAAAGTTGATTTTAATTTTTTCAAACCTCAATGGTGTTATTTGACCCAGTTTTGTATGCGTTGGGTGAACTGGATTGTATCTATATAGACCTCTTTTGTAGCCTAGAGTGGGTGAAGATTTAAATATTGAAATCTGTCGTATTCAGAAATGAATTTTAAGAAGCTTTAGAGGTAACATAGATGTACATGGCAGGAGGAGGCACTGCCGAGAGTCTCCATGTCGCACTCTGTTATTCCTCATAGAACCATCCCCTCTTCTTTGAATAAATTTGTGGCTTTCCTGGTATCAAACACAGAATGATCTTTGGGTGTTGTCCACCTCCCAGAATATGGGACTTTACAAATGGTTGATAAGTGATAAAAGTGACTTACACCTGGGAAACTAATAAGACCAGGCATTCTGTTGCCACTGTTTTTAAAACTGGAAATACGCTGCCCAGGAGACTGGGCCGGGCAAAGTTATCAATCACAGGATCAAAGTTCCCTGTCAAGAAGTGACCTGCCAATCTAAGCCAAAATAAGAGTCTCCTGAGAATTGCCACAGGCCCAACCTTTCCCTAATGGGTTGATATTAAAAGGCAGGTACTTTGGGAAACAAAACTTAATGTTCAGAAAGGAGAAGGTGTGGTTACATTTGTTACTCTCTTGAGTGGTCTTGCAAAGAACATTTCCTCTGATGGTACTTGTATAATCACTATATTATTAACTTGTCATTGTTTAATTTTGGTTTACTAAATCATTCTGAACTTTCCTGAAAGGCTGCTTAGGCAAGGTCAGAAAATATTATTTCTTATCTTAGGCTGGCTTCCCAAGAAGCAGATGTGGATTTGAAAGCATGTGATTAATTGAAAGAGTGCTCTTAGGAGAAGGGGAAAAGGAAATTGGAATAGGACATGGAAAAAAGTCAAGCAGTGATGTGGGTTCTGCTGAGGTTCAGACTCAGCCTGATGCCGTAGGAGCTCTGGAGCATGGAGAGAGCCAGAGATGAAATCCCACCTTGAGGCAAAGAGGCTGGTTAGGTTTCCCCTCTTATCAGTAAGCTTCAGACTATCCCCAGAAATTGAATGTAACCTCTCAGATACTCCTCAGTGAGACACCTCCTACAGACCAAGGGAAATTCTCAGGCTAAGCAGGGAGGCAGTGATATGAATGCAATCAACTCACAGTGATTGGGGTTGGGTGTGCCATAGGTAAAAAGGTATCTTATAATACCTACTAGTAATTATCTATCCATACACCCTTTCTGAACAGTAATTGCTCCATACAGATTGAAAATATGGGTCTGGTTAGCCAGGCAAAGAAAGAAATTCTTCCAGGTTTACATATTAGCATTTTTAAATTTAAAGTCCTGTAGGAATACAGCCTAATAGGTGTACAGCTATCTTGGCTATAACAGCCATTTTGCTCACTAGGTGACTTTAGCACATTTTGATCCCTAAAAAAAATCATTGAGACTGTCACGTGAATGTTTCATGCCACCTGCTGAAGCCCAGACTATTTCTTAAATGACATTTAACATATTAGTATTTTTGGAGAAATAACAGGTATTGGCCATAGATCACCTCTGTCTAGATTAATATAAACTTTTTCCTCCTGCCTCAGGATGTGGAAAGCCTCTTGTCTTCCTGACACCTAAGCACTCTCCTGACCTCAAGTTCCTAAGAAATTGTATCCTGTGTGGTTCTGGTTTTGTACTCTTCTTTCTTTATCACTTTCAGCACCTTCTGCCTTTGGCAGATGATTTTCACACTCTGGGTTTTTCAGAAACATCCTTCACCACTTCAAGTCCAATGTAATATTCACTGCCCATAACAAAACAGGGACATGGGGGATATTGTTATTTTCATTTTATTGATGAAAATAAATGAGGAATTAAGAGCCTAAAAAAACTGCCCAAGTTACACAGCAGAGGCAGACTTGAGCTTAGGCAGTGTGGCTCCGGAGTCCATATTTTCAGGTAGGAGATGTAAACTGAATGTCTAGCAGTCTGAGGGTAGGCATGGCATCATGAAGCCTCACCCATCGCCTGACACATGGTAGGTGCCCATTTGATGTTGCCCAATTGAACAAAAATGTAACAAGTGAACAAAAAGAAACAATATTGGATATAAAATGGATTCCTTAGTTCTTGAATAGGTTGGTTTTTATTGGACAAAAAGAAAAAGAAAAAAATCCCCAAATTTAGTGGTTTTATATAATAAATGTTCACTATGTGAGTTAACAATTTGGGTTGGAGGCAGCTGGGTAGTTCTATTCTCGGTGGCTCATTCTTCTATCTTGTGGTCAGCTACTAGCTGTTTCCAGGCAGCTCTACCTCTCAGAATGGTTGTCAAAAAGTTGGAGTGACAGAATAAAATGGGTTATGTGTCTCTTATTATCTAATCAGCTATTTTGACTTTGTTCACCTAGGCAAAGCAAGTTACTGGGCCACTGAGATTCAAAAGATAAAATGGACATCATATTTGGATGGAGGGAGTTTAAAAATTATATCACAAAAGGACATGGGAGAGGAATAATTTGCAATTACTTTTTCTTTTACCATAGATCTCATGATGTACTTTTAACTTATATGTAATATGCAATATAAACCTTTTCTTCACATTTAATTTTTTCTTTTATATATATAAAGCATTAATAACATAAGCTAGAAAATGTAGAAGCCAGATAATCACTGTTAAATGAGTTAATCATAATCAGCAGACCTCTGAAATAAGTTTGCTTTTTATCTAACTTATTTTTGTCTCTTAAAGATTTGGAAAAAATATTTTAGTAGCTCTATCTACAACCCTACTGTAAATTTATATGTTAAGTACATTCCATTTTTTACACTAAAAAATGTAATATAATGACACTCGAGTCTTCAGTTTATGTACCATGATATTTAATGAGACTCCCTAGAGTGACCAACTTCAAAAGACATCTGTATATATTTCTCAACACGATTTTCCCTGAATGGGAATATATTATGTATATTGTCCTACACTTTGTTTTTTTTACTTAGCACTGAATTATAAAGAGATTTGCGTAGTAGCACAAGCAGGTGAATTTCATTGTTTTTAAAAAATAGTACAGTAGTACCTCTGAAATCTAGGGATATGACATAGTTAACATATGTATTGCGATGTCGATGGTTATTTTATTGCTTCCAAATTCTTGTCCATATATACAGTGATGGGGAGTAAATTATTACATACCTCTTTGGATTTATTTATGGGAGAATATCTAGCATACTTCTATAAGTAGAGCTTTTAAATATGACTTTTTAAAAATTTGATGAACTATAATAAAGGTGTATCAAGTTTACCAATTTCAGGCTCCTGTAAATGATGTATGAGAATAGAATTAATCTTCATGCATATAAATAGCATGAATTGTCAAATATTTTAAATTTTTCCACTTTGAAACTACTGCCATTTTGAGAGGGAGAGGTGAATATGGTTACATGATTTGTTAATTCATCTTTTTTTTTTAAACAAATGAGGTTGTACCTGGGCGGATTGGCACATTCCTCTGACCCTCTGGACATTGAGGCAGGAGGATCACAATTTGTAGGCCAGTCTCAGCAACTTAGCAAAGTCCTAAATGATTTAGTGGGACCCATCTAAAAATAAAAAGAAAACAAATTTAAAAAAAAAAGATTGAGGATATAGTTCAGTGATAAGAGTGCTCCTTGGGTCAATCTCTAGTACCAGCAAATAAATAGATAAATAAATACATGAATAAGTAAATCAAGGCTGTTTCAATTTCCATAAATTTACAAACTATTTATATTTTGTTTCATGAAATACCAGTCCATATTCATAGTGGTTATTTCATTATTGTATTAAGACTTCCAAAAAATGTAGTGTTTTATATCATAAAGAAAATAAACCATTTGTGTATAACAAACATTACCACTGTTTTTCATCTACTTTATTGAAAAATATAATATGCATCTAGAAAAATGTACTGATATTTTTTGTGTGTTTTTTTGTATTTGTTTTAATTAATTAAATATGACAGTAGAAAGCATTTTGATACATCATACATAAATGAAGTATAACTTCTCATTCTTCTGGTTATATATTATGTAGAATTACACTGGTCATGTAATCATATATACACATGGGGTAATAAGGTTTGGTTCATTCTACAGTCCTTCCTATCATGAAATCCCCTCTCCTCCCTTCATTCCCCTCTGTTTAATCCTAAGTACATCTATATTTCCCTGCATTCTCCACCCCCTTGTTGTGAATAGGCATCCACATTTCAGAGAAAACATTTGGCCTTTTGTTTCTTGGGATTGGCTTATTTCACTTAGCATGATATTCTGTAGCTCCATCCATTTACCAGAAAATGCCATCATTTCAATCTTTTTTAAGGCCAAGTAATATTCCATCATGCATATATACCACATATTCTATATCCTTTCATCTGTTGGAGGTTGGTTCCATAGTTTAGCTATTATAACTTGAGCTGCTATAAGCATTAATGTGACTGCATCAATATAGTATGTTGACTGTAAGTCTTTGGGTATAAACCAATGAGTGGGATAACTGATCAAGTGGTGGTTCCATTTAAAGTTTTCTGAGGAATCTCCACACAGCTTTCCATACTGGTTGTACAAATTTTCAATCTCACCAGCAATGTATGAGTGTACCTTTTCCCCCACATCCTTACCAATATTTATTTTTGGTTGTATTCTTGATAATTGCCATTCTGACTGGAGTGATGAAATCTCAGCATAGTTTTGATTTGCATTTCTCTAATTGCTAGAGATGTTGAACATTTTTTCATATACATGTTGATTGATTGTATTTCTTCTCCTGTGAAGTGTCTGTGCAGATCATTAGCCCACTTATTGCTTGGGTTATTTGTTATTTTTTTTTTTTTTGGTGTTAAGCTTTTGAGTTCTTTATATATCCTGGATATTAATGCTATATCTGAGATGAATGTGGCAAAGATTTTCTCCCATTCTATAGGTTCTCTTCATGTTATTGATTGTTGCTGTGAGGAAGTTTTTAGTTTGAATCCATCTCATTTATTGATTCTTACTTTTATTTCTTGTGCTTAAGGGGTCTTGTTAAGGAAGTCAGGTCCTTAGCCAACATGGTGAAGATTCAGGTTTTTTCTGACTTCTATTCTTTTCCATTGTTCTTCATGTCTGTTTTTTGTGTCAATACCACGACATTTTTGTTGGTATAGCTCTGTAGTATACTTTAAGGTCTGGTATTGTGATGCTTCCTGTTTCACTTTTCTTGCTAAGGATTTCTTTGGCAATTCTGAGTCTCTTATTTTCCAAGTTGATTTCATGATTGCTTTTTCTATTTCTATGAAGAATGTCATTTGGATTTTAATAGAAATCTCATTGTCTGTATGACACTTTTGGTTGTATGGTCATTTTGACAATATTAATTCTGCCTCTCCAGGAGCATGGGAGGTCTTTCCATCTTCTAAGGTTTTCTTCAGTTTCTTTCTTTAGTGTTCTGTAGAGGTCTTTCACCTCTTTTGTTAATTTGATTCCAAATATTTTTTTGGGGGGAGTGTTATTGTGAATGGAATCATCTTTCTAATTTCTATTTCAGTGGATTTATCACTGATGTATAGAAATGCCATTGATTTATGGGTGTTAATTTTAGAAACGGCAATTTTGCTGAATTAATTTATTCATTGTACAAGTTTTCTGGTGGAATGTTTTGGGTCTTCTAAATATTGAATCTTGTCATCAGCATACAGTGAGAGTTTAGATCTTCTTTTCCTATTTGTATCCTTTTAATTTCTTTCTTCTATCTAATTTCTCTGGCTAAAGTTTCAGGACAATGTTGAATAGAAGTCGAGAAAGAAGGTACCCTTGTCTTTTTCTAGTTCTTAGAGGAAATGCTTTCAAATTTTCTCCTTTTAGAATGATGTTGACATTGGGTTTATCACATATATCTTTTACAATGTTGAGGTATATACCTACTATCCCTAGTTTTTCTAGTCTTTTGAAAATGAAGAGGTGCTGTATTTTGTCAAATGCTTTTTCTGCATCTATTGAGATAATCATATGATTTTTGTCATTTGAAGTGATTAATTATGTCTTTTGATTGATGATTTTAGTTCATTACCATTCAATATTATTATTGAATTATGATTTGTATTCCTGGTCATTTTTGGTTTATTTTTTATTTTTAATTTGAGTTGGTTTCTCCTTTGATTGATTATTCTTCAAGTATAGTTCCTCCATTTGCTAATTTCCAATTTTATTTTTTATTTCATCTTCATGGAATATTTTATCAAAAATGTTCTCTAGTACAGGCTTCCTAGTTGTGAATTCATTTATCTTTTGTTTATTATGGAAGGTTTTTTCATCTTGAAATCTGAAGCTTAATTTTGATGGATATAGAATTCTTGGTTGGCATACATTTTCTTTCAAAGTTTGTATATATTATTTCAGGTCATTTGAGGATCTGGGTTGAGAAATCAGGTGAGATATGAATTGGCATTCCCCTACATATAATCTGATATTTTCTCTCTCAGCCATTAAAATTCTATCCTTATTTTGTATGTTAGATGTTTTTATTATCATGTGCCTAGGTGTAGGTCTGTTATAATTTTGTACATTTGCAATACAATAAGCTTATTGCATTTGATTTTCCATTTTGTTCTTTAGGTTTAGGAAATTTTCAGATATTATTTCATTGAAAAGATCAGGCATTCCTTCAGTGTGTATCTCCACACCTTCATCTAGCCAATAAGTCTTAAATTTGGTCTTTTCATGTTGTCCTGTAGTTCTTGGAAGTTTTTTCCATCGTTTCTTATCATCTTCTCTCTAACATAAACTTTATTTTCAAAATTATGTATATTGTCTGCCAGTGACACCCCACTGGAGGTTTATTCTCAGTGTGCCACAACCACTGGTGCCACCTCCACTGCCACCTGGAAGTCCATTCTTAGGGTGACTGCAGATTTAGTTGGACATTGCTGCCTCCATCTTGGAACACCAGGGCCTAGAGGACCAGGGCACCTGGAGGTTTGCCACCACTGCCATCTTGAAGTACAGCCAACTCTGGGGATATCTGCCAGGGTATGGTGGTCCAGTGTCCTCCAGGGGTGCTGAGGCTTTGGCTGCACCTGAGGTACTCATGCTGGAAGTGGTAGTGGCCACCATCTTGCTTCTTCTTGGCAGGATCACTCTTTTGTGAGAGAGAATCCCTGTTGGTCTCTGCAAGCTGGAATGATATTGAGATCTTGGGACAGCAACACGACTGAGCCTGGGATATCTGAAGCCCGCATCCGTCAGATAGTGACTGGGTCTGCATGGGCCAGTTTGGACCAGGTGGTCCTGTGAAAACATGGAGACTGGGGGAACTTTGCCAGTAAATGGTTGGAGCTAGATACCATCATGCTAAGCGATAAGCCAATCCCCCAAATCCAAAGGCTGGATGTTTTCTCTGATATCTGGATGCTAATTTACAATAAATAGGTGTGGGGTTAGGAAAGAATAGAGTTACTTTGGATTAGGCAGAAGGTAAAAAAAGGGAGAGGAGGGGTATGGGGGTAGGAAGGGCAGTAAAATGAATTCGATGTTATTACCTTATTTGCGTATATGGCTACACCATCAGTGTGATTCTATATCTTGTGTAACCAGAAGAATGAGAAGTTATACTTCATTTATGTATGATGTGTCAAGTGCATTCTACTGTCATGTATAATTAATTAGAACAAAAAAGTTATATATTTTATCTTCATTGCCTGAAGTTCTGTCTTCCAAGTGGTCTAGTATGTTGGTGATGCTTTCCATTGAATTTTTAACTTGGTTTATTGATTTCTTCATTTTTTAGGATTTCTGCTTGATTTCTTTTCAGAATCTCACTTTATTTAAGTGGTCGTTTACCTCCTGAATTTTATCTCTGACTTCACTCCTTACATTTTCCTTTATGTCGCAGATCAGTTTAACTATGTACATTCTAAAATCCTTCTCTGACATTTATTTTACTATGTTGTCAATGGATTCTACTATTGGAGCATCTTGGTTTATTTAGGGTACTTTTTTGCCTTGTTTTTTCAGGTTGTGTGTCTGCCCATCTAGCATGTGGATCTGAGGCAGTACAGTTTCTACCCTGTAGACTTTTAGTGTCCCTTAAGGTTTCCAATACCTCACCTTTAAGGTAAAGAGAAATACTAACAACCCTTGAAAACAATATACAGCCTTAAATCAAGTAATTCCCAATAAGACGTCTACAGTTTTGTTTCAGTAAACATAAATGATATGTTCAATTATTGTCTACAATATAAACAGTACATTTGCAAAAGTAGTTACAATTTCATATGGTGGACAAAGAGAACAGAAGTGGTGTAGGATGTGATTTTTTTTGAGGAAGGAGGAGAGAAGATAAAGTAAAAATTACAGGAAGAATGAAAGAGGAATTAATAGAGGTATCTATTAGCAGGAGAAAAGAGAGAAAGAGAATCCAGGGAAACAGTGATAGGAAAAATATATAAAAATAATTTTAAAAAATAAAAGAATACACAATAAAAACTGTAATATACTATTCAGACATCTGAGTCCTCAATAAAACTAATGCATAAAAAATACTTGGCTTCAAAAGTGGTAGAAATGAGTGAGAGAGAAAAAAAATCTTGATGAAAAATTGAATAATTATTCCATTAGAGTTCAAAAGTTTCTCAGCCTCGCTTCTCAGCAGTTACATGGGGTTGTCTGTGGTTTCATGCTAGCTCTACCCTCAGGATGGCTGGGGTTGCTAAGGTGAGAGGGTTAGTCCTGGAGGTGGAACTCCTGGAGGTGGTGTGTAAGCTTAGGTATGCTTCAGTCGCTTCACTGGGTGCCATTTGGTCTGGAGACTTAAAGTCAGCACTCTTCCAAGGCCCAGCAGTTCCAGGTTTATACTGGAAGACTGTACCCTAGGAATCTCCTTTGAGTTATACTTATGTGGTAGAGGAGCCTGCTCTTAGCCCACTAATTCACCTGCAGACCCCATGACTCCTGATCTCTGATTCAGTCTCCAAATTCAATCTTTCCCCCTGCACTTTCAAATTCCTGGTCAGGTACTTTTCTGACAGTTGGTCCTGTAAGCAGCTGGATTGGAGGGGATGGGAAAGCCAGGTAGATTTCCATAATCAGTATTCCCCTCTGTAAATCTCTCTCCATGTTTTTTTTTTTTTTTCCTGGTCACTTAGGTACAGTCTTTGCCATGAAGCATGGGTTTGCCTGCCTCATTTTGGGTCTCCCATACATGGATCTGCCAGTTATTTGCTTTCCTAATAGTCAACTCCTGCACTTCAGCTGCAAAATTGTTCCTTCTACTATCTTTCCTGCATGCTGCCAAGAAAGATGGGGGCTTTTCTTCCTTACATGGATACTGTGCAAAACAGCTTACTGTTTTTTGAGCAGTGTCTCTGATTTCAGTGCCCCAACACACCTCAGTCTTCCTGGGAATGGGGCTTCCTTTACTTGCTTTATTGTTTTACCATATTCACATAGAAACTGTTTTGGCTTGTGCCTCCAGACACCATCACAGCTGTGGGGCTGGGCATCTTTCCCCCTCATTTTATTATATAAGATCTTCTGAGTCCCTCATTTGTTTTGAGTGTCCAGTATTAACTTTCAGTAAAGTCTCACCTGATTCTTGATAATTTACCCACCTTGTTGAAAAGCTGCCTGTGGGCTTGTCTTGGTTCACACCATAAAACTCCCCAGGAAGCAATCCCCCTATTCTGCCATCTTCTTGTGTGGGTCCACTGATCTCGATTACTTAAGATTCAACCAATTTTGGCTTCTTCGCCAAAATAAAATAGTAAAATACATCTAGCAATCCAGAAATATGTGTGTGTTTGTGTATATATGTGTGTGTGTATATATATGTAATTATCAAAATGGTATTTTGCTTGTAATTTTTTATTTTGTTTTGAAATAGTACTTCATGTTATTGTTCTACTGCTATTTATCTGTTCATCTGTTGACCTCTCCTTGGCTATATGGTATATTCTGTATTTTATACTATTGTGAATTAAGCTGCTATGGACATTCTCATACAAGTCATTTTGTGTGCACATTTCTTTCCACTGATATTTGTGTAACAGTTGAACAGCTAAGTCACAACTTGTATATAGTTTTAATTTTGTTAGGAATTGTCAAAGTAATTTTCATACTGACAGCACCACTTCATACTCCACTAGTATTTCTTGAGATTTCAAGTTGGTCCACATGTAAATACTGAATACTTTAAGAATTTATAATTTTTTATATTTTCATATGTATAGCTTATCTTCTTGTGATGTTTTCTTCACTTATTTTTAATAATTATATTGATATATTTTATATATTTTGACTTTTATGTTTTATCTATGTTTTTTGAAATATAAGTGTTTTGCTCCTTTAAAATGGGTTCACTTTATTTTAATATTGTTTGTAGAAATTTTCTCAGATGAATTTTAACAGATATTATACACATTTTCTTCCAGTCTGATTTATCTTCATTTTCCTTTTGATTAGATATTATCAAAATTAAAATAGTCTGCTAATTGTGAAGGTTTCTCTTAGTTTGTGTTATTTATTTATAATATTTTTTATTCTTTGTCTATGATCTATTATAAACTTTCACATGTGGCTTTAAATAGTGATTAAGCATAGTTGTTTTTTGTTTTATTCTATGTACTCTAATACAAATATCCATCTGTTCTAGTGATGTGATTTAAAGCTACTAAAGAAATATAAAGAATTTTCTTTGGAGTGTGGTTTTAACCATGGAGTTCAAGGATAGATTAAATATATATATATATATATATATATATATATATATATCCATAAAATGATTTAACATCTTAAATTATCTCTAATCTATTAATGTATTAATGNTATATATATATAGTATTCTTATATATACATTTATTATAAAACAAGAGCAGAAACCAGCAAGAGCACAAAAATGTGGGAAAAAGGAAATTTCAGAATAGCCTCATGTTGATGAACTTATTGTATTCAGTATCCAAAAACAATGAGACAGTTCTAAAGAACAGAAGTTACAGCCTCAAATACTTGAACTCAGCTTTCCTTTATTCAAGTAGAAACCATGCTGATATGTACAAACATGGAATATTGCACATCAGAGCAATCATAATAAGAGATAATAAAAGATAATAAAAGTCTACTAGAAATAAAATCAAGTTTAACATTAAGGAGTTGTGGGAGATGATGAAAATGGAAATGTGATTAAGAATTGAATACATTAAATTTTGAAGTCAAGAGCAAACAATTACCATTATATTAGTCAGAAAACCTTTTGGTAATATAAGCATGATATATGTCAAGTATATATTTGCATAAATATGTGTTTACATAAATACCAATGATTGGGGGAGTTAGAAGACCATATACTATGTTTCAGAGCCTAAAGTTAATACAGGTTGTCTAAATTTGAAACAAAATGTATTTGTTCATTTATTATTCATTTCCTTATTTAATTTTGGTAGTGGGGATTAAACCCAGGAATACATTTTCACTGAGCTACATCTTCACTGCTTTTCATTTTTTATTTTGAGGCAGTGTCTTTCTCAGTTGCTAAGGACCTTGCTAAATTTCCCAGGCAGGTCTTGCACTTGCAGTGTCTTTCCTTAGCCCACACCTTGAATTATCTCTAATCTACTAATGTTAGATTGGTTTTTTTTTTTGTCAAGGTCAGGTTGTAATAAAACATTTATCTAAAGTTGCCTTAATTTTAATTAAATTTTTGTCCCCATTGTTTGACTAATTAAATTTTATAAAGTTTTTCCTTCCTTGTTTGAATAAATACATTAAATTTTAATTAAAATCTACATAAGCATTATTATACTGCAATGTCACTGTTCTAAGATTATTTGTTTATTTATTAAGGATTCATCCTTTTATATGGATGTATTGATATAGATGCACATATGCCATTAATGTTGGCAATGATTATTTTTCAGCTCTAAAACATGTGACTTTGAAAAATATTTTCCTTCTACATTTTTGATTCTTTGACATTTTCATATAATGTTTGCGTATTATGAGTTTTTATACATAAAATCACTCTTTTAAATAATTATGGAAATTAATATGATTAATATTTGACATAATAAATATGAACTCAAAATCATGCAAAAAATACAAACAGGCCAAGGACTTTATACATGTAAAAAGTAATATTTAATAGAAGAGAGACAAAGGATAAATACAAACAATTCACAAAAAAACCAAAATGTCATTTTCCGATACATTAAAAACAAGTAGTATTAAAACAAGAGAAATTAAAATTCAAATCAACTAACTTCTTCTTATTAAGATGCTTATAAAAAGTTTATTGTGATAAGCCTTTTCACACCCTGGTTGTGGGACTATAAATGGACTCAACTTTTCAGAAATGCAATTTTACAACATATGCCAATGTATTACAAATTCAGGGATTTAAGCCTGTAAAAATGCAGTTTTTTTAATTGTAAAAATAACTTATGAAATGAATGCATATTACACTGTTATTTCTACACATAAAAAACAAAATAATTTCAAAGCCCAACAATGGAATAAAGACTGGAGTCTGTAATAAATAATCACTTCCATTTACTGAACTCTCATATCAATTTTGTGAAGGGTTTTGCCTATGTGATCTCATTTTTCCATATAATAACACAGGGCAGCAGGGACTATTCACATTTTATACTTGAGAGATTGCCCACCATAGAGTTAGGAAATGTAGTCAAGATTAGCAACTAAGATGTGATGAAGCTTGGATTTAATTTGATTCAAAAATGAATGATCCTCAATATTGTGTAGTGATATTGTGTTTTAAATGAGGGTTCATTCTAATTAGTCATCATTGAAATTAAATGTAAACACTGGTAACCAAGTGTATATAGTATTGATTCTTTTCAAAGTTTAGTTATAGATATAAAAAGAAAAAAATACCTACATATCTAGTAATTCCCCTGATAAAACGTATACTGAAGAACTTGAGAATTTACACATAAAATTTAGCATATTTTAATCACAATTTTATTTACTTTTTGACAAAATATTTTAATTTTGTATAATAGGAAAATGGATTGGCATGTATTTCATCCATTCAAATAGTTTTTGTGTAGTATTAATAATTTGAAAATACTTAAAATATGTATTTAGTGGAAAGGTGGTATGAAAAATTTTTAGATCTCAATTGTATCTATATATGCAAAGGACTATTAGAATAAAAGCATAAATAAATAAAATGACAATATCAGATATTTCAAAATGGGTTTGTATGTAATATTAACTTCTTTATGTCTCTCTTGTCTAAATTCTACAATGTAATCAATATTTTCTTCATTATTATTCAAATGGAACACTATTTAAACAGATGGTATTATGTTAGGGAATTCTGAAACAGACCCCAAAATATAAGTGCAAAATATAAATTCATAGTGAAGGTGCCATTGCATTGTGGTGAAAAAGGGTGTTTCTGTTTGACAAATAGCTCTGTGTCAACTGAAGAGCCGCATACATACATGATAACTAATTTTCCTTCTTAACCTAAGCCATACAGAAAACAATCAATTCCAGGTAGATTATAGATCTAGATGACAAATGTAAGCCAGCAAGTTAAAACAATTTTGTTCAATAGAAATACAACACAACTTACATTTTTAAATAGTTTTATTAATGTATACTTCATATGCCATACAATCTTCCAATTTAAAATATACAATTAGTGGTTTATATTATAGTTACACAGTTGTACAACTAACACAAAATTTTAGAATGTTTTACCACTCCCCACAAACCTGGTCTCATTAGGAACCATTCCTGTGTGCCACCAAATCTTCCATCTCTTTGTAACTACAAACCTATTTTCTGCATCTATAGATTTGTCTATTGTTGAGATTTCATATAAATAAAACATTTTTAAAATGAAGTCTTTTGAGACTTTACTTTTGCTTAGTATGTTTTCCAGCTTCATCTATAATGCAAAATACATCAATATATCATTCATTTTTATTGCCAAACAGTATTTCTTTGTATGAGTATACCACCTTTGTTTTATTCATTAAGTTGATGAACATTTAGGTTGTTTCCACTTTGGATCATTATAAATCATGCTGTTGTGGGCAAGATGGCAGACTAGAATGAGGCAGCATTTCTCCTGGTTTGGCTACCCACAACTCAAGCAGTGGGAATAGTGCTTCTCCCTGAGGGTAGAAGTGAAAAATCCTGAGACTGGAGGAGCAGTCTGTCCTAGCCAAACCAGACAGGGTTTAACTTATTAAACAGATCTGAAAAAAAAAGTTACCCTGAACATATTTTGATTTAGTTTTACATAATCTTTGCCATTACTGTTTCTTGTCTCCTCTTTTTTCTATCGCTGACAGCCAAATTCCATTTTCTCTCTCCTCCTTTATATTCTTACTTCTATGTTTTCTTCTCCTTTCTAATTAACAACATATCCTAAGTTATCACGTCATCTGCCCCATTCACCCTTTGAAATTGCAAACAGTTTTTTACCTTCCTATTTTTCTTCTTTCCTCATACTCAACTCTATGCTTCACACCTCTTAATATTAATTGATATATATATAACATCTATTAACATAGAAGAAGTTATATACAACAACTATTGTTTGATTTTATGCTAGATATAATTCACAATTATTTACTGCTTTTACTGATACAAATTTCTGATTCTACTCTTTTTTTTTTTTGCATGTTGTACCAATTAACACTGTAGGTATCAAAATAGGAACTAAGTTCCTAGTCTACTGCTATATATTGTCTGCATAGATTCTTGCTATCATTGGGCTCCCCGCCCCCATGAGTGAGGTAACAGTAACATAAAGGGACACTATAAACACATAATGCAAATTCATAGCTTCAGATCCATGCAGATAAATGGGTAGACATACAAACAATATGAAAAAACAAGGGAAAAATTCAAAACAGCAGACTCCATTGATACTACACTGGAGGAAATTTCAAAGATAAATTGAAGAAATTTCAGGTTAAACTAATCTCAGAGGTAAAATATGAAGTAAGAAGTGAAATCAGAGAGAAAATATAAGAAGTGAAAGATCACATCAATAGGAGAAAAAGATCCTAAAGATGAATCTGTCAACAATCCTCAAAATGAAGGAATCAATAAAGCAAATTAAAAATTAATTGCAAAGGATCAATAGCAGACTAGACCACCTTTGGAAGACAGAGTTCCAAAAAAATAAAGAAAAAAAATATACAATCTTGAAAATAGAGTTGATGATGGAGAGATATTAAGAGACCATGAACAGAACTTCTAAAGAATATAAGATAATATGGAAAGACCAAACTTAAGATTTATCAGAATGGATAAAGTCTCAGAGATACAAATGAAGGGAAAGCACAATTTTTTTTCAATGAAATAATATCTGAAAATTTCCCAAACCATAAGAATGAAATGGAAAATAAAATACGGAAGACATACAGGACCCCAAATGTAAAAAAAAATTACAACAGACCCACATCAAGGCACATTATTATGAAAAGGCCCAACATACAGAATAAGGATAGAATTTTAAAGAATCCCAGAGAAAAATACAGGTAACCACTGAAGATTTCAACTGATTTCCCAACTCAGACTCTCAAAGCTAGGAGGTCCTGGAATAATATATACCAAGCTCTGAAAGAAAAATGGATGCCATCCAAGAATACTATTCCCTGCAAATTAAGCTTCATAATTTACAATGAAATAAAAACCTTTCATGATAAACAAAAGTTAAAAGAATTCACAACTAGAAAGCCTGCACTACAGAATATTCTCAAAAAAATTCCATAAAATGAAATGAAAAAAAAAAAAGTGAAAACCAGTGAAGGGAGGAAGTACACTAAAGGAATAGTCAATCAAAGGAGAAACTAATTCAAATTAAAAACCAGAAATAAACCAAAATGACCATGAATACAAAATATATCTAAGAATAATCATGAATGTAAATGACCTAAACTCATCAATCAAAAGACATGGACTGGCAGATTGGATTAGAAAACAAGATCAAAGAATATGCTCTCTACAAGAGACTCACCTCATAGGCAAAGACGTCCAGAGCCTGGAGGTGAAAGAATGGGAAAAACCATATCACTCACATGGATTGTGTAAACAAGCAGGGGTTTCTATCCTTATATCAAATAAAGTGGGCTTCAAACCAAAGTTAGTCAGAAGGGACAAAGAAGGACATTTAATACTGCTTAAGGGAATTTTACATCAGTAAGGCATAACAGTCATAAATATATGCTCCAAACACTTAAGCATCTACATACATTAAACAAACCCTTCTCAATTTCAAGAATCAAATAGACCACAGCACAATAACATTGGTTGAATTTAATACACCTCTCTCATCAATGGGGAACTCTTCCAAACAAAAACTAAATAAAGAAAATATAAAACTAAAATATACAGCTAATAATTTAGATTTAATAGACATAGAGTGTTTCATCCATCAATAACTAAATTTACTTTCTTCTCATCAACATGAATTCTTCTCTAAAATAAACCATATCTTAGGCACAAAGCAACACTTAGCAGATACAAAAAGTAGAGATAATACCTTGTATTCAATCAGATCATAATGTAATAAAATCAGAAATCAATGATAAAATAAAAAAATAGGGAGCTAACCTAACACCTGGAGACTAAATAATATGCTATTGAATAACTAATGAACAGCTAAAGAAAATAGGGATAAAATTTTTATAATACTTAAAGGTAAATGAGATAGCATATCAAAATCTCCGGGATGCTATGAAGGCAGTTCTAAGAGGAAAGTTTATTTTATTGAACTTATGTATTAAAAGAATAGAAAATCACCAAATAAATAACACAGAATTATACTTCAAAGCTTTAGAAAAAGAACAAATAAACACCAAAAGCAGAAGACAGGTAATAATTAAAATTAGAGCTGAAATCAATGAAATTGAAATAAACGAATAAGAAGACAATCCAAAAATTAGCAAAAACTTGGTTCTTTGAAAAAAATAAATAAAATTGATAAACCTTTAGCCAAACTAATGAAAAAAAAAGGAGAAAACACACAAAGCATCAAAATTAATGATAAAAAGAAATATCATCATTAATCAGGAACTATTGTGAAAATCTATACTCCAGTAAAATAAAAAATCACGAAAACATTGACAATTTTCTAGAGACATATAAACTTCCCAAATTGAATCCGGAGGACATATACAATTTAAACAGATTGATTCCAAGCAATGAAATTGAAGATGCCATTAAAAGCCTACTAACAAAGAGAAGCCCAGGACCAGATGGATACTCAGCTGAGTTCCACCAGGCCTTCAAAGAAGAATTTACACCAATACTTCTCAAATTATTCCATGAAATAGAAAAGGAGGGAACCCTTCCAAACTCATTCTACAAAGCTAGTTCCATCCTGATATCAAAATCAGACAGACACATCAAGGGAAAAAAATTAAAAAAAACAAACTTCAAACCAGTATCCCTGATGATGCAAAAATCCTTAATAATATATCAGCAAATCACACACAAAAACGTTAAAACCCCACTGCGATCAAATGGTGTTCATTTCAGGGATAAAAGGTTGGTTCAGCATAAGGAAATCAGTAAAAATAATTCAACACATCAACATCTTAAATATAAGAACCATATGATTATCTCAATAGATGCTAGAAAAGTATTTGACAAAATACAGCTAGGAATAGTAGGAACATACATCAACATTGTAAAAGTTATATATGTTAAACCCAAGGCCAACATCATTCTAAACAGAGTAAAATGGAAAGCTTTCCCTCTAAAAACTGAAAAAAGACAGGGTGCCCTCTTTTACCACTTCTATTCAACAACTCCTTTGAACTCTAGCTCGAGCAATTAGGCAAAAGAAAGTAGAGGGATATGAATAGGAAAAGAAAAGCGCAAACTAGCCCCATTTGAGGATGACAAAATTCTATATTTAGAATACCCAAAAAAACTCCACCAGAAAATTTCTAGAACTCATGAATGAATTCAGCAAAGTAGCAGGATATAAAATTAACCACCTATAAGTCAATTGTGTTGCTGTATATTAGTGATAAAACAGCTGAAAGAGAAATTAGGAAAACTATCCCATTCACAACAGCCTCAAAGAAAAATAATACTTGAGAATCAATCTAAAAAAGAGGTGAAATACACCTACAATAAAAACTACAGAACACTAAAGAAAGAAATTGAACAAGACCTTAGAAGATGGAAAGATCTTTCATGTTCTTGGATAGGCCAAATTAATATTGTCAAAATGGTCATACTACCAAAAACATTAAACATATTTAATGCAATTCCTAGTAAAATTCTAATGTTGTTCTTCATAGAAATAGAAAAAAGCAGTCATAAAATTCATTTTGGAAAAATAAGAGGCCCAGAATAGCCAAAGCTATCCTTACTGAGAAGAGTAATGCAAGAGGCATCACAAAATCAGACCTAAAATTATACTACAGCGCTATAGTAACAAAAATGGCATGATATTGGCACAAAAACAGACAATGAAGACCAGTGGAACAGAACAGAAGACACAGGCAAGCCCACATATATAAAATTATCTCATACTAGACATAGGAGCCATAAATGTACATTGGAGAAAAGATAACCTCTGTAACAAATGGTGCTGGGAAAACTGGAAATCCATATGTAGTAGGATGAAATTAAACACCTATCTCTCACCCTGCAAAAAACTCAACTCAAAATAGATCAAGTACCTTGGCACTAGACTACAGACCCTGCAATTGTAGAGGAAAAAGTAGGCCCAAATCATCATCATGTCATCTTAGGATGTGCCTTCCTCAATGAGACTCCTAAAGTCAAGAAGTAAAATCGAGAATCTATAAATGAGATTCTATCAAACTAAAAAGCTTTTTCACAGCAAAAGAAACAATCAAGAAAATGAACAGAGAGCTTATAGAATGGGAGAAAATTGTTGCCACCTGCACCTCAGATAGAGCTTTAATCTCCAATATATACAAAGAACTCATAAAACTTAACACCAAAGAACAAATAACCCAATCAATAAATGGGCAAAGGAATTGAACACATACTTCACAGAAGATCTCTGAAGAATAAATAAATACATGAAAAATGTCCAACATCTTTAGCAATTAGAGAAATGCAAATTAAAAGTACAATGAAATTCCATCTCACTCCAGTCAGAATGGCAATTATAAAAAAATACAAGTAACAATAAATGTTGATGAGGATGTGGGAAAAAGCTCACTCAGACATTACTGGTTGGACTGCAAATTGGTGCAACCACTCTGGAAAGCAATACGGAGATTCCCCAGAAAACATGGAATGGAATCGTCATTTGATCCAGTTATCCCACTTTTCGGTATTTACCCAAAAGACTTAAAGTCACATAATACAGTGACACAGCCTCAGCAAGTTTTAGAGTAGCTCAATTCAGAATGGCCAAGCTATGGAACCAATCTAGGTGTCCTTCAACAGATAAAAGGATAAAGAAAATGTGGTATATATACATTAATAGAATGCTACTTAACCATAAAGAAGAATGAAGTTATGGCATTTTCTGGTAAATGAGTGGAACTGAGGATATCATGCTAAGTGAAATAAGACAATCACAAAAACCCAAAGGCTGAATGTTCTCTCTGAGGTGTGGATGCTAACACACAACAAGAGAGGGACGAATAGAAGTTCATTGGATTAGACAAATGGAAATGAAGGGAAAGGAGGAGGGAGGGGAGTAGGAAAGGCAGTAGAATCAATCAGACATAATTTTCCTAGCTTTGTATTTGAATACACAACCAGAGTAACTCCATCTCACATAACACCACAAAATAGGATCCTAATTTGAATAAGTTATATTCCCTGTATGCATAATATTCCAAAATACTTTCTACTGTCATGTATAACTTAAAAGAATCAATCATTTAATCAATTCATGCACATGTTTTAAGTGTGAATATTAATTTACACTTCTCTTAGTTATATATCTAGAATGGGGAATTCTGGGTCATACATTTTTTCCATATGTAACATTGGAGAAACCACAAGACTGTTTTCTAATGCAGTTGGACCATTTTGCATTCCCACCATGGATGTATGCATCTTCTGATTTCTCTGTATCCGAGCCAACACATCTTATTGTCTGGTGTTTTTATTCTAGCCACCCTAGTGTGCATGAAGCAGGATCAAATTGTGGTTTTGTTTGCATTTCCCTGATGGCTAACAACGCTGAGCATCTTTTCATGTGCTTAGAGGGCACAGTAAAATGAAACATCATATAATAATATATTCATCTATGGAATTTTAAACAACAATGGAAAAGAACAAACATCTAGTACAGGTAAGAGTCTAAATAGTACTCACAGACAGGAAGATAAGCCAGATATAAAAGTGTGCCTGTTTTATTATTCCATTTACACAAATCGAAAGAAGAAGCAAATGAATCCATGGTAGTAGCAGTCAGGATGGTATGTATATTGGGGTGGGGATTATTGAGTGGGAGGGGATATGAGAAGAACTATCAGGCCACTGTTGGTATCCTACATCTTCATCTGTAAAGCCTGAAAAAGGTGGGCATACGTAAAATTTTATCATGTTTGTGCATCCTGCTGCATGCACATTGCACCTCAGTACAATCTTTGAAAATTGTAAAAGTATAATATGAGGCATTGAAAGATTCCCTTAGGTCAAACAACCTAGGAGTGATAGGAATAAAAATTTAATGATGTAGAAGATAAGTCTTTTCAAGGAAATAAAGATTGCCTGGACTACAGCACAATACAGACTTTTCTAAGCTATTTTATCTGTCATTTTTTAGTCAATTTAGTTTGAATTTAAATTATTTTTATATTATGGCAGTTTTGATAGCTAAATTGCTTCCATGATTTGAAATCTCCAGATATATTTAAGGACAGGGAGAAAATAATTGCTATAATGAGTGAAAAAAGAACTGTTTCTGCCTCAAGCTTACAAAGATAACAGGGTATTTAATGGAGCTTTTCCTTTAACTGTAAAAGCACCCTGCATGGGGAAACCTTCTTTCCATATAATTTAATGATTCAGGAAGATTTTCATGAATGGCAACTAGTGTAATACATACAGGCTCAGGAAGGAAACAAAGAGTAAGCAGGTTGACTTATACCATAAAAGATCCAGTAGCATTCATCCTATGAGATCTGAACTAGAAAAATATACAATGAAAGTGAAGAAATAAAGTTTAGGTATGACACAGAAAGAGCATCTAGTACTTACCATTATGCACTGTGGTTCTTTAAAAGATCCACTGGCTTTTAGATCCATCTGACCAGAGAGAAAAGGAAAGAAATTAAGTTGGTCAGATTATTTGGAAAGTCTCAGAAAGGTATGTGGCCCATTCCATGTTCCACAGGGAAATTATCGACACTTAAAACAGTGTCTTAGACCAGACTTCCTAGAAGCAGGGCATGCTCTGCATCTGATTTCCTGAGGATGTGCTCCCAGGTGAAGTTAATAAGGGGATGTTGGAAGCAGGATAGGGTAAAGTAAGAAGTCAGGGATAGGGATGGCCAGCCATAGTCAGGACCAACCCCAACCTCATCCCATGGGGAATTCTGAAGCATGGATCAACCAGAGTTGTCCTAACTAGAAGCAAAAAAGGAGAACATTTTATGTTCTTAACATCAGGCAATCACAAGCCTGACAGAGAGACAGGGGTGACAAAATTTTCTTTGACCATAACTTAATAAGGCCATTCGGAAATATCCTCTAACTAGACCCTGCATCTGGGGGAATATGTTTGTTTCCCTGTGTGATGTTCAATTTTAGCAAGAGTCCCTTTAAGTCATTTTAACCAGAATACCTCATCCCTGGTATTTGTCATTCTGAATATCAGATCAGTTTTCTCATCCTCCATCATATTTTCCAGGAAATACCTAATTCTCCTGGCCTGACTTCCATGTGAATCCTGTTTGGTTGCTTTAGCTAGATCCTTCCTTACCCATATTTTTTCCTCTTCATAATTTTCTATCCACTAACACTTAGCCTACTTCTTTGGCTATGAGTTCCTTTTTTCCTCTTGTTATATTCAGTGTTGAGCCCTATCTTTCTTCCTCAGTGTGAAGTCCCATTGAAGTGACTTCTACACCTACCAGTATGGTCCTGAATAAAGTCTGTCTTACTGTTCATTTACAAGTGTCATGAATATTTTTTTCTCTCTATTATAAATACTCAGGAGAAAGGAAAGTGGTGAGCTGTCTGTAGCCTGCATTCCTGGCAGCTGGAGAATGGGGACACTGGCCAGATAAAAGGAATACAGGAAGGGCTGGGGTGGTGGCTCAGTGGTAGAGTGCTCACGTAGCATGCATGAGGCACTGGGTTCGATCCTCAGCACCACATAAAAACAAACTAATGTATCCACCTAAAACTAAAGATACATAAATAAATACATAAATAAATATTAAAAAAAGGAATACAGGAAAGGTATCAGGGGCATCTTCATACCTTCCAGAAAACTGAACATCAAAGCTTTAATTTGTTTTTCTTGTTTACTCATGGCAGGCATTTACCTGGCTTGTGCTTAAGAACCGACTGTATCACTCAAAATTTAGCAGTTTGAAAATTACATTTATATCACTTTGAAATGAATAACATTACTATAAAATCATCTAATGAATATTTTTTCTTAAATTGAATCATTATTTTTTTCTTAAACAAATTATACTTTTGATAATTAATAGTGTCTGCCAAACTACGTTTTGCATCCTTAATACATAGTCTAAAACTTGCATAGCTACTTATGTTTAAGTACAACATATAGATATGCTCTAAAAGTCTCTCACAATTATCAGTGCTACTGGTACTTTTGTTTGAGGAACAGTGGCTTAAAGGATGTCAATTGGCTCACCTAATCTCAAAATGAGGCCCTTATTATAGAGAACGTATTATAGTGTCTCAAGTTTCCACCATGGAAGCCAAATTTTGTATTAAGATACTGTCCCTATAAAAAGTCCTACATAAAAAAAAATATATGTCTCAACTGAATGGGGAAACCATTATCAAACGACTGTCACAGTTAAACCTACCCCTTCTATATAGCAGCACTCTCAGGATGGTTTATTAAAGAGATAAATTTTACCATTTGAAGTGAGCAAATCATGGATCCTGCCTAAGATGATATGCTGGTATAGGATTTGACAGAGAGGAGGATGTACATTTTAGAACTAATATAGATAAAAGAGTTTGAGAAGTGAACAAGATGTCAAACAGAGTTTTTCAAAATTCAGCCTGACTACCTTCCAAATTTCAGTGATCAAGACAGATTTGTGTTTGTGAAAACACGGACTTGTAGATCAATGGAACAGAATAGAAAACACACACATACAGTCAGTCGGTTTATGACAAAACTATGATGGCCATTGAACAGCCAAAGGAAAATCTTTGTAGCAAATGGAGTCTATTTGTTACAAACTTGAAATTCATATAAAATGAAAAAAAATTAACCTTGGCCATTGCCAGATGTTATACAAAAAATATACTCAAAAGAGATTATTACAGAAATTTAAGAATTTATAAATCTTCTGGAATAAAACAGGAAAAAAGTCACTGTGAACTTTGGGTAGGTAAAGATTGCTTACTTGCATAAAATATGAAAAGAATGAATCATAAGAGAAAAACGAAGTAAATTGGACTGCATTTGAAAAGAAGAAAGCTCTTTCAAAGATTCTATTATGAAACCAAAGGGCAAACCACAGAGAGAAAATATTTGCAAACATATATATCAAAGAACATCAGAATACATAAAATAACATAAAATAAATACATAAAATAACTCTTACAAATCAGTAAGACACACAACCTAATAAGATACAGGCAAACATTTGAATAGCAGCTTCACTAAAGAAGATATGCAAATTAACAAGAAGCACATGGAGTGATGCTCAGTATCATTAGCCATCAGGGAAATGCAAACTAAAACTACCAAGAGATACCAATATACACTGCTGGACAAAGAGGAATCAGAGTATCCCAATTTAACTTTGGAGGCTTTTTTTTTTTCCTGTATTTCAATTGTGGGTCTTTTTCATTTTCAAGGGCAAATGTAAGTAGGAATATTAATTATCCAACCCAAAGGGGAAGAGGGCATACATAATTTCATTAGGTCAATTTAAAAAATGATAATTCTGAAGATGCTATTTTTTATCTCTTCCATAATGAACTTGAAAGGCTCAGGATGTTCAATTTTGAGCACTATTTCAGGATGGGATAATGGGATCCCTAGGTCCTGCCTTAATGATGTAGTTTTATTCTCAGGCAAGGAAACAAATACCACCAACTCACATTCCTGGCTCTCATGCCCATGCCTGAAGATGCTCTTATACAGGTAATTCAGGAAATGAGAGGATTTAAGTTCAACTGATTGAATAATTATCTCTGAGAAGTAGAATTATTCAGATGTTTGACTATAGGGCTGAACGGAGAAAGAGGATGAAGGGTATTACTAAACAAATGTCCTGCTTCTGCTGCTGGGATAGATACATCATCATTCCAGCTGTCACTAGTCACCACTAAATGAGAGTGGTTTGTCATGCTTCATTTAACAGGCTTTCAGGACTGGCTGGGCTCCAGTCTGGCTGGGATTATAGACTGTTTAAAGTCTCTAAACCAGAGTTCATAATAAATCCCACCACAAAGCTAGGGCCAGAAGAGAAGGGAACCAGGTGATTGCAGGGCTTTGTGAGAGGGATAAAGGTGGGATCAATACTGCAGGAAGGGCTGGGGAGAGGACAGAAGAAAGGCAGACATTTTTCTGGAGATTAATCTGCATGGATTTTGCTGTGAGCTTCACTAGCTGCAGGCAAATCACTATCATCACCCTCATAATCACAGTCAGGAACAACCACGAAAGGTCATGGAAATTGTATAAGGAAATTTTCACAAGGAGAGCTAGGGCAGGAAAGACAAGCATCAATGTTGATTGTTAATGTTGGCACAGACTTTCTGGTCTATAAGTATACAAAGCAATCCCTGACTTATGCTTTGAATTATGATTTTCTTTTTCTTTTTACATTTTGAGAGTGCAAAAGCAATATGCAATTTAATAGAAACTGTTCCACAAATTTTGAATCTTGATTTTTTTCTTAGGCTACCAATATGCAGTATGATACCCTCTCTGTTGGACAGGGGCAGCAAGCTACAGCTCCCAGTCAGCCATGTGATTATGAGGGGAAACACCTGATGCTCCACAGAGCAGTGTATGCAGGAGATAACCTGAAATATTAAAACAATTTATTAGAAAATAGGCTTTGTATTAGATGATTTTGCCTACCTATAGGCTAATATAAATGTTCTGAACATGCTTAAGATAGGCAAGTCTAACCTGTGATGTTTGCGATGTTAGGTGTATTCAGTGCATTTCCAACTTACAGTATTTTCCATTTGTGATGGGGTTATCAGGACATAACCCGATTACAAGTTGAAGAACATCTGTATCTCTGGTCAATAGAAAGAACCTGTGGCATAAGAGAGGCATAATCTTTTTATCACTTTCAATAAGAATGTTTTACTGTTGAATGGGTATGGTACTTACTGCAAAAGCTAGAAAACTATGTGTACCAAATAGTTGACCTTATCTTCAATGGCTTTCTGAGCAATCTGAATTAGGAGAAATCCTCATCTCATCTTGTTCTCTCTCATCTGCCTTGTGATATGGATGTACTCACCAAACAAAGTGTATTGTCAAAAAATGAACGAAAATCTTCAAGGTGCCTGCTGTTGAATGTAGATACGTTCCAGGTCCCTGTCTATGAAACAGGAGGGAAGGTAGATATGAATAATTATAAATTATGTTATATAGCAAAGACTGGGACAAAGGTAGATACAGGGAAATGTTCAAACCAAGCCTATAAAGAGGGTGATACAGAATATAGAGAGGTGTGTATGGAGAATGGATGGAGCATAAAATACAGAGAGGAGAGGATATAAGGTGGACCTGGAAAGCTGATGGAGACTGGACTATGGAAGGGCTTTGCATCCACACTAATGTGCTTCAACATCATGCTGAAGACAATGGGGAGATATGGACTAAGCTATTAGAAGTGTTATAAGGAGATGTTTATACTTATAAACATCTGTTATTTATAATGGGGAGAATGAATTGGAGGGAAACAAAGATAAAAGGCAAAGAGATCACTGAAGATAGTTACACTGACCCAGATAAGAAATGACAATCTAGGAAAGAGACAGATGGGGAAATGGAAAAAAAAAGTGGATGGGCTCAAGGAGAAAGGAATGGCATGGATTTTTTGATTAGTTGACTAATAGTTGTGTTGCTTTCTTTGCTATTTAAAATTTGACTGACAATGTATTATCTCAGTCCTAGGATTCATGGGAAACTTTATGCTTTTTGCCAAGGTGTCTATATTAGTTAGTTTTCTATTGTTATAATAAAATACCTATGGCTAAGTAATGTATACAGAAAAAAAAAGGTCTATTTAGATCAAAGTTTTGGATTTTCAAGAGCATGGCACCAGCATCTTCTTGGCTCTTGTGAGGTCCTCATAGAGAATGTCATAATGGTAGAAGTGTATGTGACAATTATCACATATCAAGTCAGGAAGCCAGAGAGATTCAGGAGGAAGCCATTTTTATAATAATTCATTCTTGTGGAAACTAACCAGGGTCCTTAGAAAAGTTTATTTATCTCTTCCTGGGGTAATGCCTGCAATGACCTTGTTACTTACCACTAGTCCCCATCTCTTAAAAGTTATACTACCTTTCAACATGGCCCATGGAATACCAAGTTTCAAGAACATGAAACTTTGAGAAACACATTTAAACCATTGCCAAACCATAACAGAACAATCTCCACTCACTGATATGTCCTTGCATTTTTAGGGGATGAGTGTCCTTATGCATCTTTCCTTAAAGTTTGAAGACCATGGTAACATTCCAGGAAACTGGGTCATTTATCCTAGGAGGATCTATCATACCACTGCTGCTACCTGCAGTCCTAAAGACCTGGGAATGGCAGATGAAACATAGTCAAGAGACCAGTTCAAGAAAGATGATCTTGTCTCTGCAGATGTAGCTATTGTCAGCTTTGTGGAATCCCCTCTTATTTCCAGAATAGTGTAAGTTCTTTTATTTGTCCTCACTAATAATGGTGCAAACTTCTGTTGAAGTTACAATGGGTTTTCTTAGTCTTTTACTAATCCCAGTGATAATATTTTCATCGGAGGATGCACCTGTAAAAAATTGTCCTGGAATCACAATTTTCAATTCATTTAGATTGGCCCTCTTCAGAATTTAAAAATGTCCCATAAACTGAGATGGAGAATTTTCTCTTTGCCATCTAAGGAAGACAGGGTCCTCATTTCTGAGTAACACCTGTGTCTTAGGTTATGTTCTCCAGAATCAGACCCTGAGGACATGATTTATATGCAAATGGTTTATGCATAAAGTACTTCTAGGAAAATATTGTTAGGGAATAGAGCAGGGAAAGGGAAGAAGAGAAGCAAGGGTGTGATTCTGGCAAAGCCTAAGTGTTAGCCTGATCCTATAGGGAATGTAAGCCACACCTCTTCAAGGGAAGGGAGCTGGACTTTCATATTCATTGGCCAATCAACACTCCAGGAAATGTAGACCCCACAGGTACTTCAGTTCTCTGCTAGTGACAGGGGCAGAGAAATTTCAGCAGCCCTAGGAGAGTCTTGCAATTCAGATTACAGATATGCAAATTAAGGCTCCAGTACACAGAGGCTGAGGAGTAGGCACATATAGAGATTAGGAGGGACTGGGGGGGGGGGGG
>NW_026000026.1:37307075-37354935 GCF_001458135.2 Marmota marmota marmota
GGGACTGGGGGGGGGGGGCGTGACAAGGAGGAGCATTAGCTATGTGCACCACACCTGATCTTACAAAGTGGTTCATCTCATATTGGAGTATTCTTACAATGTTTTTTGTTTTTTTTTAATCACAAGTGCCTCTTTGCTTTTGTTGGCAGTAGATGTCAGTACTGTCCAAACTTTTCTAATGAATTACATTCTGAAAATTTTGAACTTGAGGGGAGAAGATAATATACTCTTGATTCATCCCCTCCCCCAGAAACCCAGAGTTCCTTACGCTAATTTGCCTATAACCTTCAACCTCTACATTGCAGCTGTGTCTTTATCATATATAACCAATATTAAATCTCCCACCCAATGAGAAGTTGCTGTTAAGTTTGAGGGATAAGAGTCTAAAATGATACCGCAGAATTTCCTTAATCTGTGGAGTCTTAGAACACTGACTTCTATTGGCATAACAGCAACCAAGAGGCAGTCTTGTGAGCCTGAGCTTCTTGTAGGCACCTTCCCTGATTCTTACAGTTTAAAGGAAATGGAACTGACATATTGGGAAATACCTCTGTACTCCCTGAAGAACATGAGAATGTGCAGAGTGAATTGCAAAGAGGGCTCCTTTCTTGAAACTGAGGATATAAAGGAAAGTTGAGTACACTGTTGCCCTAGTGCATATAATTCCTACAATCATACTGTTAGAACGGTTCTAGAACCATGACATCATCAGGTTACCACCTTTATGCTACAAAGAAAGAAACTAGTTGCCATGAAAATCTTGAGGTTTGCAAAATTGATTTCTGTTTGCTTCACCAAGTATTATTGTCCAAATATATGGAGATCCTCTATGGTATTTGTAGTTACTTTTTGACTGTAGTCAATCAGTCAATAAATGTTTGGCATTCTTTCAAGAAAATTTGAAGTAAAATATAAGTATATGTTCCAGGAAGTACAGAGACAACAAAAACATCTTTCTAAGTGTAGAATCTCAGCACATCTAACCATTCAAGTTCAGAAACAAGACTCACTGCCTGAGATCTGTTTTGAGTATTCCCAGTTTTGCTTAGTTTTCTGGTCTTGAACAAGTTGTGTAATCTTTCCAACAATTTTCTCATCTGCAAATTAAAAATGATCATTGTATCTTCCTTAAAAGTTTATGTATAGCTTAAAATTCACAATGCTTGTGAACTCCTTAGCATAATACACAGAACACAAGCACCTTACTAATGGCCGTTATCATCAGCTTTATTACAGGCATTTTTAACTATTGAGAAATAAATTATATATATCATAAAATTTATCTTTTTTAAGTGTATCATTCAGTGGTTTTTAGTATTTTCACAAGGTCATGTAGCTAGTTTGTAGCTAGTTCTAGAATATTTTTGACACCTACAAAAGTGCTTCCATCATCTTTAGCAGTCACTCCCCATTTCCTATCTCCTGGCTTATAGAAATGATTAATTAATATTCTGCTTCTTCAGCTTTTCTTATTTCAGAAATTTCATATAAATGGTATTATATAACAGAATACTTGGGTTTTGTGTCTGACTTCTCTCACTTAACATTATGTACTTAAATGTTATCTATGTTGTATGTAAGTTCATCATTCCTTTTTATAGCCCCATTTTACATTTCAACAAGCAATCTAAGAGAGTTCTAGTTTCTCTGCATTCTCTTATTTTATCTACTCTTTTCATTAGCCATTCTAGTGTGCAGTAGTATCACGTGGTTTTAATCTGTGTTTTACTAAGAATAAATGATGTTGTGAATCTTTTTATATACTTTTTGGCCATTTGAATACCTTCTGTGGAAAAAATGTCTATTCAAAAATTTTGCCTGCTTTTAATCAGGTTTATTCGTCTTTTTATTGTACAGAATTCTAAGAATTCCACACATTTTATTGGATGTTTTGTATGAGTCAGTTGTCATTCCAGAGGCTGCTGGGATGAAAATATTGACAAACCCCTGTCAAAATTTTGACAACCACATGTTCTAGTGAAAGTGCAGATAACAAAGAGTAAACAAGTAAGTAGCCAAGAAAAATGCCTAATACCAATAAATGTAATAAAGGAAAATAAATGGTGGACATGTTAGTAAAAAAATATAGTGGAAACAACATAAGATGTGGTGGTCAAGGACCACCAAGGAGGAATGCACTTTGACCTATAAGAGTAAGAAAAAACTGCCCTAGGAAGATAAGCTTTTTCTTGAAAAGACTTAACATGATTTTAGTAGCATAGGAGAAAAAGAAACCCCTACTCCCAAATAAAACATAAATATGGCCAAAAGAATTCCTTTTAGTTTAGTGATGACACTGATAGAAGTTTTGGTCAATTTGGCCCCGAAATCTGCAACTGCATAAAAATGTATCAGATTTCCCAGCATCCCTTTTACATGCTATTTGGTTAGGGTAATTGTGCATTAATGTATTTTGAAAAAAACATACATTGTACTTTTTCAATTCAAGGTCTTATACAGAGCCTTTTACAGTTTATTGACTAAGTACATATTTATTAAGTACATACAATTCAAGTCTTGTCCTCACCACTTTATAGTAATGAGGCCAAAGGGCAAGGTGCAACTTTAAATCATCTTCTTCATTAAGAAAATAGATGTCATGGAAAAAGAAACAACAAACATTCAATAATGTTAGAGCTAAGTTCTATGCTCCCAACATTGAACTTTCTTTGAAATCATTTTCCAAAGCAAATCCATAAAATATGAGGTGACCGTGTTTCCTATTTGCAAACAATGCATAAAACATAAAGTAACAGGCACAATATCCACATTTAAAAAATGCAATTTAGAAAGTAGTGCTCCCTTGCTTGTTTTGAAGCCAACTGCCAGAGGATATGAATAACAAGATCAGAAAAATCCAATAAAGGCTAAGTGTGCTTGTGGGTAATTTCCTCCTCATTTGGGTGCAGTTCCTCTCAGATGAAAGACAGATACCTGAGACCACTGCATACATTTCACTAGAATCCAAGCTAAATAAAAATGACCCTCTGTTCAGAAATCTAATCTAATGTGACTTGAACTATTCAACTAAGCTTTCAGTAAGGCCTTATTTGAAGGCTTATATTTTACTAAATTTATTAAGAGTAGAAATTTAAAACTAGAATTTAATAAAAATGCCCAGGAATAACTAAAAAGTGAACATTACCATCTTCTATTGGCAGCTACTAGACATTGATTTTTTAAACAGTTGTTTATTATATACCTATCATATATTAGATTCTATTTGTAAGGACAGAAAAATGAGGAAAGAGACAACATCCTGCTCTTAATAAGTTTTCATCCTAGTGGAGGAGATGGATAATAAACAGATAAACAAGAGAATGGTGCAATGTAATAAATGCTGCAGAGAAACAAGAGGGGCAATACATATTGATAGGAAGAATTGAGAGGGGGCAACATTAGATAGGAGGATTAAAGAAGACCTCGGAGATTATAAAAATCTGACTTGAGACTTGGAAGATGATGTGGGAAGATAGAAGATATTTCATGTGCTTTGCCAAATGCATGTGTTCTTATTACTACTGCAGAATTGAGTTCAATTTGTGAAGTTTTTTTACTGCTTATCTACCTCTATCATTAGTACTCTGCATATTAACAAAGGCTTTGAATCAACTGCTACTATCAGGAAAATATGAGCATATTGAAACAATTTCTTCATTTGATTTTTTCTAACATTTGACAAAAGCAAGCTGTATTCTATAGTCAATGCTATCTTATTCTGATGCTTATAGCATTCTCCGGCCTACTTTCTCTGTTAGTCAGCTAAGGCCTCAATAGTGTTCTTTAAGAAACCACTCCAAAACTCAGTTCTTAAAGCCACCACTTATCCTAGTTCCTGTATCTTCAACTAAGGTGATCAAAGATTGGTTCAAGTGGGCTTGGCTCAAAAATGCACAGTAGTTACAGAACTAACTCCGTGTTTTCATCTTCCTTAAACCAGTGGCTATCTGAGGCAGAGTTTTTCAGGTAAGAACATAGAATCTACAAGATACTTATTCCAACATAAATCACATTTCAAGCCTCCACTTGTATTACATGTATTAGCATCACACAGAGTAAAGCATGTCACATGGAAAGCCCTGTCAAGTAGTAGAGACTACACCCTGCCCATCTTGTGACCTGAGGAAGTCTCATGGCCAAGCCCAATATCAGTGGGTATAGAAGTAATTCTTCCCTTGCAGATAAAGGGAGAAAGTAAATATTTGCTAAAGCATAAGTAATCTGCCACACCTTCTAATCACCAGTTAAATATTAAACATTTAGTGAATTAAAGACATTGTGTTTTGTACTATTCAAGTAGTGTGCATGCAGTGGTATAGAGAAACTCATGTAGTTGTGCTTACTGGAGTAAATAATATGGGGTAGCAAGTGAGAAATATATTTTCAAAGAAAATAGAAAATAGGTTAAAAAAAGGTTTCAAACATTCAGGGGAGGGAGAAATTATTGACATTTCTCATCCTACATTGACTTTCTAATACAGATCTTCATATCTGTACATATGTGTTTATATATGATATATGTGTGTATTCACTGTGTCTACAAATAAGCATACCTCCATGCAAACTCACACACATAGGATACATTTAATTGAATGCTGACTTGAGCATATATTATAATTTTCTATGTAGAAGATATTGTCAATGCCCCACCCATATCTTCTTTGCACTCACTTTACTGAAATTACCAATGGCTTCTCAACTGCCAGCACCTGTGGTTCTCTGACTGATGCCTCTGTCTCAAGGTACATTTTGTCCTGTGCATGGTGTTAAAGGCCTGGGAGCTATCTCAACCAGTTATGGGCCAGAGCTGGTGAAAAAAAATACCTCCTCTCCTTGCTTCTTGGTTCAGAGTCCCCCAGCAGGATGCAGCTGTAGTCCCCCACAATGATACACTGTTTATCTGCAAGCCCCCTGTTAGATGTCTACACTTGCCCGCCTCATTTTCTTCAATCCTCTAGCACTGCGCGTTATAGGATTACCTCCCAAATAACTTCTTGGTCATTTGCTTTAGAATCATCATCTTGGTGTCTATTTCTAGATAACTCAAATGAAGATCATAAAATAAACTGAAATAACCCAAAGTCTTGGATTCATTCATTGGAAGTAGGGACATCAGACCAAAATCAAAACCCTCGAGGCAACCAATGTTTGAACTGGGATCTGGCATTGTGTTTCTCATCTGTGCTTAGTTTCTGCCTGAAAAGCAGCAGTTTCCATTCCTCTAGAGCACACCACATGCCTTATCAAGCAATGCACTTTAAGTGACACTTATGTCACCAAGAAAGCTTATACTGCCCAGCAGAAGAGATTGCAGATAGATGCTTATGCAAATAGCCCATTATTCATAAAGATCTGATAAAACCAGAACCATGCATATAGCATCAGATAACTTTCTTCACAAGGCTCTTTACTGTACAACAGTCTAGTGAAAATTTATTATGTGAAAGATGCTATTCTACTTTCTTGATATTAAAAATTAGACTTAGGCATGGTTTCTGCCCATATTGCCTCTTTTGCTGCTGTGCCTAAAAGATATGCCTAGAACAATTTTAGGCAGGGTAAAGTCTATTTGAGGGCTCACAGTTTCAAAGGTTTCCATCCATAAACAGCAGGCTCCAACCCTCAGAGCTCTAGGTGAGGCAGGGAATTGTGGAAGAAGAGTGTGGAAGAGGGAAACAGCTTACATGATGATCAGGAAGCACAGAGAGACTCTACTCACCAGATTCAAATATATACCCCATAGCCACACCCCCAATGGACCACATTCTCCAGCCACACCCCACCTGCCTCCAGTTATCACCTGCTTAATCCCATCTGGGATTAATCAACTGATTATGTTAAGGCTATAACCAAATCATTTCTCCTCCAATCTTTCTTGCATGGTCTTCCCTATGAGCTTTGGGGGGGAACATCTCACCTCCAAACCATAACACTGCCCCTTGTGGATTCATACTCCAGTTATAGACTGAGTGTGGAAGAAGATAATAAAAATTGAACTACAACACAAATATCAGCAAATTGTTCTCTGCATGTACCCCAGTCCACCTGAAAATGGGAGTTTCTAACATGTAAATAATCAAACATATGTTGGAATGGATTTTTGAAAGGTGAGGGGAAAAAGCACTGCTGAAAATATAAAATATAATTTTAAATAAATAAATATGTAATTTAATATTCTGTTTTCTTTTTTCTTTTCTTTTTTATTTGCCAGCAAAAGACTTTTTAAATATATAGCCGTCCAATTGGATCTAATTTTGTGAAACCAGATAAGGCAAACTTTAACCATGAAAATAGAATTAGAGATATTTTATTCCAGGGTCAGGAATTGGTTGTACATGTGTACTAGAGGACCAAACAAGAAAATGGGGGTTAGCCTGGGAGTAGGAGGTCTGTAGCTCCCAAGGCTACAAAGACCCAGGGGACACTTGTCATGAAGGATTTTAACAGTAGGACCAAAAGATTAAAGAAGACCCATCTTCTCCTTTACTTATACCTTGCAATCACTCACAGCTGAACCCAGAAAGAAGCAGCAGCCTTGGGAAGGTAGGAAATGCAGCATCAGCACCAGAATGCAAAGGGAAGCCCTGGGCCATAGCTGCTGAGACAGGGCTGGTGTGGGGAAGGTAATGGCAGGCAACTAGCACAGGACCCACACATCCAGGATTTCATAATTTTCTCTGCAAATAGGGAAGAGTTCCCATTCTTTCCCCAGCAGGGGTGTTGGGGGGAGTCTGAGATCCTGACAAAGATCAAAAGTTAAGAAATAACAACTTACTGTCTGAAATTCACTTTGTAGCTAATCATCAAGAAAAAGTGATGGTTATTATTTCTCAGATAAAATTTTAAACATATATGTAGCACTTTTTACATCTATATGTCTTGGTATTTGGATCCACTCTATATTTTAATTAAAAGCCGTTTTACCCTTCCTGGATGCTGACTGGTTTCTAGCTCACCTGCTTTTCTTTTGGCTTTTCTTTCATTAATTATATTTCAAACCTATGTAAAATGAAGGTTTGTTCTCAGTTCCTCTGCATATGTCAAAATAACTGTTTTTATCAACCTAACATAGAAATGCAAGAAGGAAGGGTGTAGATGTATAGAAGAAAAACAATGTTGTTTAAAAGAGGATCCAGAAAGTTAGCCACTAGTAATTACAAAGTGTCTTTATATGCTCAGCACCAGCATTGTGCTTTATGGGCTCTGATATTTTATGGCTTCAAGATTGTTATAATCTAACTGCCACCTTCTTTCTTTCTTTCTTTACTCCCTCCCTACCTCTCATCCTCTGTCTTCCTTCCCTTCCTTTCCCTTTGCTTTCCTTCCTCCCTCCTAACCTCCTTCTCTTCCTTCTTACCTCCCTCTCTTCCTTCTTTCCTTACTTCCTTTCTCCCTCCCCTTCCCTCCCTCTTCGTTCCTTCAGTATTCTATAACTTTCCATAAAATATTTGAGATCATGAATTTACAATTTAGTTGGAGAAACAGGTCTTACACTTACTCAATGATTAGAGAATAATAGAATGTTAAGTATTAATTGTGCAACAAAATAACAGGAGAAAGAAGATGTGGCTGTATGGGCAGGTGTAGACAGCTTCACAGACACTCTAGGGTGGGGACCAGACCTCAAAGATGAAAGAATTTGGACAGCAATAAAGGAAAGAGGCGGCAAGACAAAGAGAAAGTGAAGTTAAAGGGTAGATGAGGTGAAGGTAGAAGAAGGAGCCCGCTTGCTATTGATGAAGCTTTGGGCCACTCTCCCTGACCTTTCCTTATTTCTGTGGACAAGCAAACATTTTTATCCAGGCTTTGTTAGCCAGTGGGCCTCCCAATGAAGCTTCATGGTCTCCAGGCCATGTAGCATGAGGGGCAGGTCATTCTGCAACCTTCCTAGTTTAATCCTCAATCTTTTTGAAAACACCTACAGTGAAGACCTGGAAGAACACACAATTCCATGGTTGACACAAAAGTGCCCACCAACAGATATGCACAGTTAGATCTGCACCATTCCATTCCTACCCCAACAAAAGCAGGGAATTTTATTAACAAAGCTCAACTAGACATAATGAGCTAAAGGCCATTTTCCTCATTCTTTAAAAAGTCCTACATTTTTAATAACCATCATCAATAAAAGAGAAGGGAGAAATATATTTTATTAACATAATGGACTTGCCCCTGAACTTTATTAAAATATAAGTCTAATTTGGCCTTGGGATTAGTCTTTTTTACAGTCCTTTTCCATGTTCTCAGTCTTTCTAGCTATTGGTTTTTTTTTTGTTTGTTTGTTTGTTTGTCTTTTGACAATCATTACTGAACAAAACTTTTTATGTTTCATTGTGGGGTGACACACTTGACTGTTACCATTTTATGAAGAAGTGTGCTTTGGACTCAAACTCTAGTTACTAAAACTTCCACTTGCACAATGGAGTCAACAATTCTCAATGACATCTCAAATTAAATCAAAGTTTCCATTTCAATTTCTCTTTTGACAATTCAACAAACTAGCAAGCACAAACCGGAACCTGGCAGACTGTTCTTCACATTGTCATGTAGTTTGGCTCCTTTGGGAGTAGAATTCCCTCAAAATTTTTTATAAGTTGATAATGTTTTTCACTTTCTATTTCAGGTAGCTGTCTCTACCTTCCATCTTCTGAATGTGACCTCTCTCTCTCTCTCTCTTTTTTTTTTTTCCTATTTGGAGTACCAGGGATTGAACTCAGGGCACCTAAACACTGAGCCACATCCCCAGCCCTATTTTGCATTTTATTTAGAGATAGGGTCTCACTGAGATGCTCAGCACCTTGCCATTGCTGAGCCTGGCTTTGAACTCACAAAATCCTCCTGTCTCAGACTACTGAGCCACTGGGATTACAGGCGTGCACCACTGTGCCCAGCTTGAATGTGACCTCTTAAATTCATGTTCACTAGAACATTCTATGTAGAGAGACCTGAGGATGTCTGAAGATGCTCAGTTCTCTTCAATTCTTGGTTTTATTTATGAATAGTCAGGGCAGACTCACTCAATCAATGTTTACTGAAACCGATATATGGCAAGCCTAGTTCTACTTCTTCATAAAATATACAGTTTAGTGATCATATGTACAGAATATCAATTTTAGATCCTCTCAATAAGCAAACATCTACTGAACTTTAATCATGAAAGATTAATGGCCTTGGGAAAGGCAAGCAGAACAAAGTCAAGTGCCTAACTATAAAAAAAGATGAATAATATCAGGAATAGATTTGTTTATACAGTTTACAAAATATTTAGATAAGTATGAATAAAAGTATGCAGAAAGCCAGGCATGATGGTGCATATCTGTAATCCTAGAGACTCAGGAGGCTGTGGCAAGGAGGATTCCAAGATTAGGGCCAGCCTCAACAACTTAGGGAGACTCTGTCTTAAAATAAAATAAAAATGACTGGGGAGGTAGCTCAGTGGTAGAGTGTTGCTGGTTTCAGTTCTCAGAACTACAAAAAAGAAAAAAAAGTATATAGAAACTGTAATGGGGAAAACATAACATGAAGTGATTTTAGAAGTCAAGAAAGACTACCCAGATAAACAAATGTAAGAAGTTTCCAAGGAGCATAGGTGACAATACTATTTTCTCAAACATCATTCACAATATAATATTTGAAATATGTATACCTTGTGGAATGGCAAATTGAGTGAATTAACATACATATATCATTTTATACACTTAAGTTTTTGAGGATTATTACACTTCAAATTTACTTTCTTAACAATTTTCAAGCATATAATACACTGGCATTAAATGTATGATAGATCTTTTGAACTTATTCTTCCTTTCTAATTGAAATTTTGCATCTTTTCATCAACATTTCTCTAATGTCTCCATCTCAAAACCTGAGACCCTGATAACTACTATTTTACTTCTCACTTCAAAATCAACGTCTTAGATTCCACATAAAAAAGTGAGAAAATTAAATATTTGTTATTCTGTGCCTGGCTTACTTTACTTAGTATGATGACCTCCAGATTCGTCCGTGATGTTGCAAGTAACAGGATTTTATCCTTTCTAAAGGTTGAATACTTTTCCCTTGTGCATATATATCAAATTTTCTTTATCCATTCATCCATTGTTGGACACTCAGGTTCATTCCATTTCTTGACTATTGTAAATAGTAGTGCAACAGACATAGGAGTGTCTATATCTTGTTGACACACTACTTTCATTTCTTTTGAATATATGTCTGGTAGTGAGATTGTTGGATGATATGGTAATTCATTTTTAACTGTTTGAGGAACATCCATACTCATTTTCTATAATGGATCTACAAAGTGACATCCCCTCTGACAGTGGATAAGAACTTCCTTTCTCCACATCCACTCCAACATTTATTGTTTTTCATCTTTTTAAGATGTACCAAGTGATATCTCATTGTATTGATATCTCATTTTAATTTGCAACTTTCTGATGATTACTGATATTGAGAATTTTTTCATATACCTAAGTGATCATTTGGGTTTTTTTTCCTGTGAGAAATGTCTATTCATATCCTTTGCACATTTTTAATTGGATTTTTAGTTTTCTTTTTATTGAGTTTGAGTTGCTTGCATATTTCAGATATTAACCCTTTATCAGATATGTGTTTTGCAAATATTTTCTCCCAATCTGTAGATAGTCTTTTTACTCCGTTGATTATTTCCTTGGCTGTACAGAAGCTTTTTAGTTTGTTATAATTATCTGTGTCTATTTTTGCTATTGTTGCTTGTGCTTTGAAGTCATATTTAAAAAAAAAAAATCAAACCAAAGTCGTGAGTGGTTCCTGTTTATTTGTTTGATTATTTATTTATTGGTGTTAAGCTCCTGTCTTGCTTTTCCTTTCTCATGATTAAACTCTTCCTTAATCCACCCTGTTCACACACTATTCTTTAAGTGGCAGAACTGGCTTCAAAGAAGGGGCCAGCCCTTCCTTCACTTTCACTGATATTTTTTTGAAGTCTATTCGTGTTATTTAAATAAAATATTTAAAACATTTTTAAAAAACTAGTTTTTTTTCTAGTATCAGGTCTTACACTTGAGTTATTAATCAGCTGTGACTTGATTTTCTGCACATGGATAAGACAATGATCCAATTTCATTCTTTTATATGTGGCTATCCAGTTGTCCCAACACCATTTTATTGAAGAAACTGTCTCTTCCCCATTGAGTGTTTTTGGAATCTTTGTCAAAAATCAAGAAGACAAAAGGAGTCAAGAGGCTTTTCACATGTTCCCTAGAGTGACCCTGAAAAGTCTCAGCTGACTCTTAGTAAGTAGCAGACAGGAACAGGGTAAATTTTGGTCAACTTGGTCTTAAACACCTGGCAGGCGAGTACAATAAAAGCTCAGTCCTACATGCACATTTAAGAGAGAAAATGTCTCTTTCAGTATAATTTGTATAATTTGAGATGTACAGTTGTGTCAGCCCTACACAAAGTAAGTAAAACTGGATGCTATAAAGGAAGGGTTCTTATGTGGAAATGTCTAAGAGTAACTATCTCAGAGGACTCTGGAGTCACAGAGTTTGTCCTGAGCTTCAGACACTGTCTAAACTCCTAAATGCACTTGTGCTAATTGTTTACAAAATAATAATAATAATAATAATAATAATAATAATAATAATGATTTTCCATCTTGTTTATTGTTGTCCTAAAATGATCCTTGATCTATGTATGCCTTGTCTAACCCACCAACTACCACCATGGACCTCTAGACTGCCCTAATGCTAAACACCCTTAGCTGATGCTAAATGCCCCACCTGATGGAGAACAAAAACTTTAGGTCACTTCACCCCAAATTTGCCCTCTCTCCATAGGATGCAGCTTAGAGTTGTCTTGCGCATTTTAAAAATTTATTTATTCTGATTTGTTGTATATGCATTTCAGTTCATATTACACATATGGAGCACAATTTTTCATGTCTCTGGTTGTACACAAAGTAGAGTCACACCATTCATGTCTTCATACATGTACTTAGGGTAATGATGACCATCTCATTCCAACGTCTTCCCTATTGCCATGTCCCCTCCCTTTCCTCTCCCTCCCCTTTGCCTTATCTAAAGTTCATCCATTCCTCTCATGCCCCGCCCCCCTATCCCCATTATGGATCAGCATTTCTCATATCAGAGGAGAATGTTTAGCATTTTTTTTTTTTTTTTAGGATTGGCTAACTTCACTTAGCACAATATTCTCCAACTCCATGCATTTACCTCCAAATGCCATAATTTTATTCTCTTCAAATGTTGAATAATATACCATTATGTATATACACCATATTTTTTTTTATCCATTCATCTACTGAAGGACATTTAGGTTGGTTCTACAATTTAGCTATTTTGAATTGTGTAGCTATAAACATTGATGTGGCTGTGTTACTATAGTATGCTATTTTTAAGTCCTTTTGAAGCCAGATTTAAAGATACGTAGTTAGTGTAATTAGGTAAATCAGGTCTAATATGAGTAGGATAAAAGAAAATTGGAGAAACCAGACAGCACCTGGGGAAATTAAAATGTTATTGTCCCCAAAGCCTGGAACCCATCCTAAGGAATTGTTAATGAAGTAGCTCCCAGCAAACAGGGAGGTGCTAATCAAACCAGCCAGGCCGTTTCTGCCCAGATTATTCCTCCAGTCCATCTATCTCCCACCTTTTGGCCTTCCCACCCTATCACTGCAGGATAGAGGGAAACAAAGGACAGAAATGTGGGAGGACTAAAAGAAGACCTAAGATATAAAAAAGGGAAGACCTCCCTCTTCCACAAATTCCACCTTTCAGGTCCCCTTCTTCCTCCAGGAGGAAGTCTTTTCTGCTATCCTTTAATAAAGGCTTCCACTTTGCACTCTACACTTGCCTCAGTGTGCTTCTCTGGTGTTATAACTCAGCATTTGAGGAAGCAAGGACTTGTCACAGTGGTAACACTTTGGGTATAAACTGAGGAGTGGGGTAGTTGGATCAAATTGTGGTTCCATTCCAAGTTTTCCAAGGAATCTCCATAGGGCTTTCCATATTGGTAGCACCAATTTGCAGTCCTACCAGCAATGTATGAGTGTGCCTTTTTCCCCACATCCTCATTAACATCTATTGTTAGTATTCTTGATATCTGCCATTCTGACTGAAGTGAGATGAAATCCTACAGCAGTTTTGATTTGCATTTCTCTAATTGTTAGACATGATGAACACTTTTCCATGTTTGTTGATCTATTCTTCTTCTGTGAAGTGTCTGTTCAGTTCCTTGGCCCATTTGTTGATTGGGTTATTTGGTTTTTTTGGTGTTAAGAATTTTTGTGTTCTTTATATGTCCTAGAGATTAATGCTCTATCTGACGTGCATATGGTAAAAACTTGTTCCCATTCTGTAGGCTCTCTATTCACCTCACTGATTGTTTCCTTTGCTGAGAAGAAGCTTTTTAGTTTGAATACACCCCATTTATTGATTCTTGATTTTAATTCTTGCATCACAGGAGTCTTAGTAAGGAAGTTGGGGTCTAATCCAACATGATGAACATTTGGGCCTACTTTTTCTTCTATTAGTCACAGGGCTTCTGGTTTAATTCCTAGATCCTTGATCAACTTTGAGTTGAGTTGTGTGCATGGTGAGAGAATAAAGGTTTCATTTTATTGCATATGGATTTCCCGTTTTCCCAGCACCATTTGTCGAAGAGGCTATCTTTTTTCAATACATGTCTTTGGTGCTTTTGTCTAAGATAACAGTAATTATGTGCATTTAAGTTTATTGCATGGAGTGCATTCTTTAAAAGAAGAAAAAGTCAACAAATAAATGACCTAACATTACATCTCAAAGCCCCAGAAAAAGAAGGACAAATCAACACCAGAAACAGTAGAAGACAGGAAATATTTAAAATCAGAGCTGAAATCAATGAACTTGAAACAAAAGAAACAATCAAAAAAATTGACAACAAAAAGTTGGTTCTTTGAAAAAATAAATAAGGTTGATAACAAAAAAGTAATAAATAATAAATAAGCCACTCTAATGAAGAAAAGGAGAGAGAAAACTCAAATTACTAACAGCTGTGATGAAAAAGGAAATAGCACTACAGACACTATAGAAATACAGAAAATAATTAGAAATTATTTTGAAAATTTGTACTCCAATAAAATAGAAAATATCAAAGGTATTGACAAGGTTCTAGAGTCATACGATTTGCCCAAAATGAATCAGGATGATATATAGAATTTAAACAATCAGTTTCAAGCAATGAAATAGAAGACACCATCAGAAGCCTACCAACCAATTAAAGCCCAGGACCAGATGGATTCACAGCTGATTCTACAAGAACTTTAAATAACTAATACCAATACTCCTCAAATTATTTCATGAAATAGAAAATCAGGGGACACTTCCAAACTCATTCTATGAGGCTAATATCACCCTGATTCCAAAACCAGGCAAAGACACATCAAAGAAAATAAACTTCAGACCAATATCTCTAATGAACACAGATGCAAAAATTCTCAATAAAATTCTGACAAATTGAATACAAAAACATATCAAAAAGATAGTACACCCTGATCAATTGGGGTTCAACCCAGGGATGCATGGTTGGTTCAATATATGGAAATCAATAAATGTAATTCATCACATTCAACAGACTTAAATATAAGAATTATGATCATCATAAAAGATGCAGAAAAGCATTTGACAAAACACAGCACCCCCTATATGTTAAAAAAAAACTAGGGATAACAGGAACATATCTCAACATTATAAAAAAGCTATCTATGCTAAGCCCCAGGCCAACATCATTCTAAATGGAGACAAATTGAAAGTATCCCCTCTAAAAACTGGAACAAGACAGGGATGCCTTCTTTCACCACTCCTATTTAACATAGTTCTTAAAACTCTAGCCAGAACAATTAGACAGATGTAAGAAATTAAAGGGATACGGATAGCAAAAGAACTCAAATTATCATTATATGCCAACTATATGATTGTATACCTAGAAGACCCAAAAAATTCCACCAGAAAACTACTAATAATTGAATTCAGTCAAGTAGCAGGATATAAAATCAATACACACAAATCAAAGGCATTTCTGTACATCAGTGACAAATCCTCTGAAAGAGAAAATAGGAAAAGTACCCCACTTACAATTGCCTCAAAAAAAAAAAGCAACTTAATGAAACAGGTGAAAGACCTCTACAATGAAAATTACAGAATGCTAAAGAAAGAAATTAAACATGACCTTAGAAGATGGAAAGATCTCCCTTGACCTTGGATCACCAGAATTAATATTGTCAAAATGACCATACTACCAAAAGCACTATGCAGATTTAATGCAATTCCAATCAAAATCCCAATGACATTCCTCATAGAAATAGAAGAAGCAGTCATGAAATTCATCTGGAAAAATAAGAGACCCGGAATAAATAAAGCAATCTTTAGCAAGAAGAATGAAGCAGGTGGCATTGCTATACCAGACCTTAAACTATACTACAGAGCAACAGTAACAAAACACCATTTTTTCCCATAGAGATGGAATGTAAAAATTGGCAGTGGGAAAATCTACTAGTGGTTCACCTCATGCTTTGAATATAACATAATATTTGCTACTCTGCCACCTGGGTGTGTTTTAAAATGGGCTTTTCTTTTGCTCCTTTCCCTCTCCCCTGCCCTAACTGGGGGGCAGGCATCTGGATTACTTTTTTCCCACCCTAGGCTGAATTATCTGTCTTTAAGCACCCATTCATCATAGGAACCAAGTAATTCAGATTTCTGGAATGGCTCCAGAAGATCTAAGAAATGACTATACCCCAAATTAACATGTGAAGCACAACCCCTCCACAGGGAACATGTGGAATGAAGCTCTTCTTTCAAAACCCTCTGTCTTATCTGATGGGCAGAATCACAGCCTCTGGGACAGGACTGTGCTTCTCCTTTGCTAGAAAGCAAAAAAGCTTCTTTTTCTCTTTTTCTCTTTATTAAATTAGCATCAGGAAAAGGACTAAGCTTTTGGTAATACCTCTTGCCATTTTCATTATGTATTTCTTGTTTCTGTGCAATATTCCCTTACCTGTATTTCTTAGCTATTGTTAAGGTATCTTCTTGCATAAATAGTTGCTTTAAATGATCTTTTCCTTGAGGGATGGGAGTGCTGGATATTTATATTCTGTCTTTCTGTTGAAGTCCCCTTCTCTCAGTTTTCAATTATTTGCCTTCAGATTCGTGGAACTTCTAGGTTCATCTCTCAGCAGAGGGTGAAATCTTTGCTCACATTTGTATAGTTAAAATGACAACTTAGGTAGTTTTCACAAAACAGAAGAACAAAGCTCCTCAAATGTAAACACCATCTTTACTTCAAGTTGGAAAGAAAGTCCTGTTAATTTAAAATGCATAAAGTTCAAGTTCTGTTTCTATCTGTTGATACAAGTAAAAGTAAACTAAATGGGGACAGACCTTCACAGGTCAGCGATGCTTTATACAGCACCAGAGAGGCACATTTTCAGGTGGAAAATGGTAACTGGTTATAAGAGGGGTCTGAATTTTACAGGTTTCAGTTAGACTTGACTCATAGCAGAATGTGTCCACTGGGCAGTCAGGGGGAACAGTTGTGAATGTACAAAGCCCATTGTTGCTAGGGAATTGTGACAGTTCAGAGCCTGTTGTTTTCCTTCTTTGCTTCCTGGAACTCACTGTTCTCCTTTTCTCCCTGGGGATTGCTTTTCCATATCCTTCAACTGACATTTTTAAAAAAGCCTAGGAATCAATCTCAATCTCACTCAATATATCCCTGCACATGAGGACAAGATGGTTCTTACAGGTTTGCTATAGAAAGAATACAACATATTTGCAGTGGTTTCTCTTATTTAGTTTCTGAGGCCAGGGAGACAAAACTTCGAATTTTAAGTAAGAGTTCAATAAATGTTATTTTTTTTTCATTCTGCTTACTTTCTGCACTGATGGATTGGGGAGAGTTGCAAGGGGGTCAATTAGCATCAGTAAATCTTCTATCTGCTCCAATCTTCCTCTCAACAACGGAGTCCAAGAAACACAATTCCTAAGGTACTTAGTCATTCCTAGACTGTCAATAACACTTAAATACATATTTTTTTCTGACTCAGTGCTGCTGAAGATAACTACAAAACTATATATGATTCCTGAAGACATTTAATAGATATTTTTCTTGTGATAAGACTTTGCCCTGACATAAGAATTTACTGAAACATAATGACTAAATCCAATATTTCATGTTGTAATATATATTTGAACCTATTTTCTATGCTAGTAAAACTAGCACTTATTTAGAAATATAATCTAAACTATCAAGACCAGTACCGTGGATATGGTTCAGGTCATTTAAAAAATCCATTTTTACATTTTTATTATCTTAAAAGTACTATCTCACCTGTGGCATGAGGCTCAACAGGTGAGAATAGATTACCCATGCAGACCCACAGAGGAGGGTATTTCCTTAGGCTCACTAAGCAGATGAGTAAATCCCTCTTATTTGCCAACTTGCTGATGGGCAATGCTCAAAATTTTGTTCCAGAAAACTCCAAATTACTCCTACCAAAGAAATAGAGGGAAACTTCTGTACGAACACTATTAAATATTATAATCATACGTAATACCTATGAGTCTACATTGATTTAATTCCTCCATATTCCTTGTTTTACTGTGTTTGCTAATAGAGTGGGCTCTCTGGAATCAGACTGCCTACATGTGAATCCAGGGTATAATTATCAACTATGGGACCTTGAACAAGTTCTCCCTTCTCTTTGCTCTGTTTTCCTTAAACAAAGAACGGATAATAACCATACTTAATTCGTAGTGGGATCAAGCAAGACAATATATGTGGAGGACATATGTGAGTGCTTGGGTTATAATAAGCACTCAATAAATGCTGGTTTATTATTTCTATCCATTAATTACCCTCATCCTTACTCCCCCCTGGGTTAAACAGCATTTACATGATTTTCTAATAATTATTTCCAAAGCATGTTATCATGCAAAATAGATCAAATGAGCTGTATTTAATGATTTAATTAATTAATCATTTGAGCTTTATTTAAATTGAGTTCTCTCAACATTTTCAACTAAGATATATTTATTTGGCTTGTATCCTATGCTTTTGTAAACAAAGGAAATACATCCTTGAATGAAATACATCGTTTATCTTTGTCCCACTTTATTCCTAAGGAAGGCTCTGAAATGGCATTGCTATCAGGCAATTCAAAGAGTTTTGGAAACAAACAAGCAAAACCCAGGCCAGTCCATCTCTATTCTACATGATAATTAAGGGGAACTCAGAGGACCTGATGTTCAGTCAGAGTCAATTCTTGGCTTTAGCATTCTTGATATTTTTTATGTCCATCTCAGATCTTAGCAACCCTTATTTAATTTTGGACTAAAGTTTTCAAACCCTGAAGAATCTAATGAAAATGAGTGAAAGAAAAAAGAAACAAAGAGATTTTCATGTTTGGGGGATTGGGGGTTTGTGAGTGTGATTTTCTTTTCCTTTTTGGTAGTGAATCCAGAACATGTATGATTTGCCAAGATTATGTTCTTTGAATCTGGAAGAGTAACACAATGTAACAGAAATAACGCTCACATCTACTATCTTCCACGATGGTATTTGGGAAAGTAAAAAGGCTTTATTTTAAACTCATTTTTTTTTAAAGAAACAAAGGGAAACTTTTATCCCTTTAATTTTGTAGACTTTGTCCTTTGACTTTCATCTTACTACACATAACAATTTCAATTTAATACGGCTTGTTGAAAAGCATTTTTTTTCATAAAGATTTATCTTGAGGGAGATGTTGAGAAGGCTAATTTCCATTTCTTTGCTTTAGGAATGAAAGAGGCTTAGTTCATATACCTGATTTAACTTTGCCACTGAAAATACCATTTGGAGAATATATTCTTTATTTCAAAACCATCCTCCTTGACTCCTTGATGAGATATTCAAGGTGGTTCCAAATTGTTCTATAAAACAGGGACGGATTTCAATGTATGTGTGGGAAGGGTATTGAGAGAAAGAGAACAAAGAAACATAAGACTTTTTTTTTTTATTCCTATAAAAAGAATAAGAGGTGGATGGTAGTTCAGAGGTTTCCTTTCTGAAATGTTGAAATGGTATCATTTTTCTCCTCTGCTAACCAACTATTGTTAAGTTTTTCCAAAATTTCACTAAAGGAAAACTGATAATTTCATCAATCATATATAATTTACTACATTACAGATTGTCTGGCTTCTGTCCTTGCATTGTTTAGCCCAAGAAAGGCAAATATTCTGCATCACTCCTCCTGCCTCTTTGGAGATGATATCCTTGATCTAAAATTTAGCCTCAGATCCTCAGACTTCCTGAAACTGCTATCACCAACCCCTCTGAATAGAGCTCAGTGTGGACTGGACCAAACCAGAGAATTTCCCTGATGTCCACATTGGTTAGTTCATTCTTAGGGGATTTTGAGGAATTGTTTATTTCCAGAAGGCAAAGCATGATCATTTAAATCGCATAGATGAACAGACTTGAGATTCATTTGTATAACATAGTTTATACAAAATCTTTTTTTTAAGAGATGATGTCATGAGCTATAAGAACGATAAGTGAAGATTGGTTAGCACAATGCTACTCTCCAATACATAGTTATTAAAATGACATTTTATATTTTCTTTTTTTTACACTGTGCTGGAGTTACCCAAAACACTTTCTAATACTGTGTATATTAATTCCTAAGCAATTACTCATATCAGTCCTTGTTATTGAGCTATTATTTTTCTTTGTAACATACATCTTCACAAGTATGTTTTTTTTGTCACTTCTCCCAAACATTTTGAAGATATAAATTTAAAATATAAATGCCATAGGGCTGGAGTTGTAGCTCAGTGGTACACTGCTTACCTAGCATGTGTGAAGCTCTAGGTTTGATCCTCAGAACCACATGAAATAAATAAAATAAAGATATAAAAAATAAANATATATATATATATATATATATATATATATATATATATATACATGCCACAATATGGCAGTATAGTTTTGTGCTTCCTATGGTACTTAATGCCCTATTATATTCTGTTGGTTCTAGAATGGGAAAATTGTATTTATTGATTACTGAATTTTGAAGTTAAGATGAGCATAAGAGAAGGATAATGAGGATGTTTCAAGTTCAGTTTGTCTATCTATATCTCCCAATAGGTGGAAACTCACCTAAGGCAAGTCACTTATATAGACGAGCCTCAGGTTCTTTGTAGCGTGCAGGAAAACTGGGTAGGTCAAATTGGATTCTCTGTGTGGAAATGCTTTAATTACTGTTCTTCATTTTTTCTACTCTCTGTGCTTTTTATCTGTTTTGGTTCTCAGAATTTCTCAGAGATTAACTGAGTGTGTTATATGTTGGGTAAAATGGGGACATTTAAAAGCATCCCTGGGCCATAGGGATGAGAAACCACGTTTGTATTTGATGATTTAAGTCATCACATATGGAGGTACCAATTGATTTCAAAAACATCACCCACAGCTTGGGTGCAGAAAAAAACAGGACAACTTACCCTTATTCATTCTTCTCTCCCACCCGCTTAAGGAGTCATCCTTTTTGAGTTAAATGCTGTTTTTGTTTGTTTGTTTGTTTGTTTTTTGTAATGAAGAACATGCAGGAACACTGGACAGAAATAGCACGTAAGCTCTGTGGGAATTCCTAGAGGAGCTGATGACCAAGGTTCCACTTGAGTATTATCTAACTTGTCTTACAAAGAACAAAATAATGTTGCTGATTTATGGAGCTGATTGGGGAAAAGATAGAGTCATTACTATTTTTTTTTTTTATTTTTGTACATGTCAAATAACTGTTTAGAATTGCTCACCTTGATTTGGGATATCATCACTCACATAAAAATAGCCTTTTATTTTCATTGAGATTTTTTGTGTGCAGGTACAGACTCTATTCACAGTGTGTTTAGTATGCCATAACAAATAGATAAATCATCCCCAGCCACAGAGTTCATGCCAATTTACAGTAATTTTGCCCTCAGTGCTAAAATTCTGGCATTTTCAGGGTTGTTACCCTATAATGTTATTTCAGTGACGAAATAACAGCTCTTTTCTCTATCTCTTAGAGAGATCTTCTGGCATTTTCCAGGGCATTAATCACAGGATCTGTGTTTAATAAAAGGAGAAGTGGAAAATATGAAAAAATGAATTAGATTTAAAATAGCACTGAAGGGAACATTGTGAATGCAGCATGTTGGGAGGTGAACATTTTGGACTTTCGACAACATTAAACTTGAGTACCTTAATAGTATAATATTTCTCTATTCCTTTGGGATACAAAATGTTGAATAAAGGGGAAAAACATCCATTCCATTTTCTTTTTAATTTCTAGTGATTTTTTCATTATCATTTTCTCTAAATTATGCATTTAAAAATCAAGACAAGATTGGATTTTTTCTTAAATAGATAAAATGAAATGCTGATGGCTTGAAAAAAGTCATTGGATGATAGTAAACTAAATTTGGTTCACATTTAATAGAGGAAAATTATTTAATTAGCATTATTTTCATGGCCCAAATTTCTGTATACACGATGCATAATTATTTTGTTCAAAATAATTATGAGAGCACATATTATAAAAATATCTTTGATATTTTGGATCTCTACCTTCATTACACTTGATAAAAATGTTAAGATTGGTCACAAAAGATAGGTTTTCCTGAAAACAGTTCAAGCCAAAATGTACAGGATGATAGCATAAAGCACACCAGATAAACTTTCATAATATTTCTCTTAGTTATTTTTTAAGATAATGAGTACATCAATGAAAAGTCTGGAAGTCTTTTTATATTTTTCCCATATCTTGTATTAGTTCATTATAATTAAGTATAGTGGTAGGATTCATTGTTTCATATTTGTATATATATACAATATAGCAATATAATTTGGCCAGTATAATTCCCCAGAATTTCCTTTGTCCCTCTTTCCCTCCCTTTCTCCGGTCCCCTTAATCTACTCTACAGATCTCACTTCGATTTTCATGAGATTCCCCGTGTACTTTTTTATTTCATTTTCCTCTCTAGCTTTTACTTATGAAAGAAAATATGCATATGTCTTGTTTTTATTCCATTTACTAGTGATAGAGTGACATGGGTACATTATTTAATCTGTATGACTAAAGTATCAATATTGTCATTTTCCAAATGGGTGACAGTGTGAACAGTGTGCCTTTTGAGGGTGGAGGTGAGCGTAGAACAAAATAATGGATGCCATTGCACTGTGAAAAATGGCAAAATCCCATATGAAGGTGAAACATGGCCTGTCACCTCCGTTCCCTTTCAGCTTTACCAGTGCATTTTAAAAACTCTTGAAACTTGCAAAATAAGATGTATAGCTAAAGAATCTTATAATCTTATCTTTCTCAAGGGGAAGATTCATTCAAGACCCATCAGGAAAGTCTCTTGCCAGATGTCCAACTGCACATACTTTCTTGAGCTCAGTAAACCGTTTAAAAAAAAGTTTGGGATTAAGTGGAATATTTCTACTGGAAAATTCCTTGAGAATAGCACAATTCCTTGTCCATAGTAGGTCCTTAGTGTATATTTGCAGGTTGATTGAACTTTTACATGAACAGCAAGTGATCTGAATGTCAACTCTTTATGGGATAATGTGCTGACTGATGATCTTTTGTGACCATTATGCTTAATAGTAATGGTCTCCTTACTGATGTTTCCCTGCCCTTCCATGGGCACACCAATTCTCAGCCAGTGTATGCATTTAAACTTGCTGTGTTTACACCACATCCCCGAAGAAGAGTTGGTTGTTGTATTCTATTAAATAAAGTCCAAAAAATAAATCTACTTAAATCTATGAAATAGCTACAAGTATAAAACATTGCTTCTGCACATACACATACACAAGTTATTATTCTATCCACTTGAAAAAATGAATAAATTTGATCCCTATATGGCCATAAATATAAAATAATGCAATATAAAATATAAAAATGAAAATGCTCAAATCCTAAACCAGCTTAAATTAAAAAAAAATAAAAATTTAAATGGGAAAGATGAAACTAATATCCAGAAAGAAATGGGAACCCACAATTCTGTAAGTATACAAGTTGATTCTGGGGCTGTTGACCATCGATCTAGTTCCTTATGCCTAGGACTGGGGCTGGAGCTTCAGAAGGACAGTAGCTCTGCCAAGATGAAATCTGATCAATAAATTATAAATCTTGATCCTGGAAGGTATTCTGTTCAGCCCAGTAGCCCATACAAGAGCAAAAAAAGCTCATCTCTGCTTTGAGACTTGGGTGAAATTTTTCCCCACATACAGATTTGCTAACTATCCCCCAAATCAGGAACTATGAATCTCCTAGGAAAGTCTTCAGGAACTATGCTTTTATTAGTCATAGGACTTTCAGATTCATCCTGCTTGAGTATATTAATGGTTCCGTCTTTTATTTGTTGAGTGATTTTTCACTGTTTGGATGTGCTGCAACCTGTTTATCCTTTGATCCATTAGAATGCATTAAGCTATTTTCAGTTCTAGGTGATTATGAATAAAGTTTACATAAACATTGGTATACCTTTCTCTGGACCATGTATCTATAGGTGGAATTGTTTGGTTAAATATAAGAGAATGTTAATTTGTAAGAAACTGCTAAGTTTCTTAGCATTCACATTAGCAGTATATGAGACTAATGTTTCCCTGCCCTTCCATGCCCTTCCATTTTTAAATTTAAGCTGGTTTAGGATTTGAGCATTTTCATTTTTATATTTTTATATTTTCACTTTTATATTTTATATGGCATAATTTCTTGCATTCACATTAACAGGACATGAGATTTCTAATTGCTCTGCATTTTCATGAGCTACTGGTCTTTTGGGGATTTTTAGTTAACTATTTTAGTCATTCCAACAGATGCATTTCTCAATGGTTTAAATTTTTGTTTGCCTGAAGGATTATGATGATAAATATGCCTTCATATACTTTCCTTTTTAAAAATATCCCTCTCTGCTAAAGTGTCTGTTTAACTCTTGTCCATTTAAATTTTTTTAATTCAGTATGTTGAGTGTTATTTTGGAATTAGTCCTTTATCAAATATGTGATTTAAAGAGTCATATCCAGTTCTACAATTTATCTTTCCATTCTTTTATAAATGTTTTTTTTTCTTTTTTTATAACAATTTTTTTAAACTACTACTGAAGTTCAATATAGCATCTTTTTTTCTCCAGTGATTTAGTATTTATACCCAAAACTTCTTTGCCAAATACCCACACCACATCACTTTTTAAAAAATTTTAGTCTAAAAGCTTTATCATGTGCCACAAGCTGTTCATGGGTTGCACGTGGGTCACTGCACATGAAAGCCTCATGGACAGAGACATCTGGTGTCTGGGAATAACCAGCAGACATTTCCTATGGTCAATTGCCCAGGGACAATATGAATCTCTTTCAGGCTCTGCCAGGGCCCACACAGCACCTGAGATGGGTGAGACCTGCCAAGATGTCAATCAACCTGCTAACCATAAGATATCAGGAAGCAAGACTTCGCCCTTGAAACCTTATCCTTACATTTGGTGTATCTCCTTGAATAAACCACTGGGAGCCATTTTCCTTTTGTCTAGTTCCAGAACCCATGTGGACTAGATCTATCAGGGGGTTCACATTATGTAAATTTATTTCTGAGTATCTGTGTTTTGTTACTTACTAATTATCTGAGATTGTAAGTTTTAGGGTGGCTTTGATTCCCCTGGGCAGAAAGAAGAACCCCTATTGAGACGCTGGCCGTCATTTCCCTCCCCCAAAAATCATGTAAATATTTACCTTTAAATCTATTCTTGAGGTGAATTTTATATAAATTTTGAGATTGTGATGTTGAGAGGTTAGACTATTTTCTTTCTTTCTATTTATATCTATCTATTTATTTTGGTGGTAAGGACCTTGAACATGTTAGGCAAGAACTCTACCAACTGAGCTATGTCGCCAGCCCAAGACTGTTTTGCTTTTGGTATCTAGAAGTATAATATTTTTGAAAACTACTTGTTGATCATTAGAACACCATTCAATTCCATTTGCTAACTATCTTTAAAAAAAACCAATAAGCTATATTTGTACATATATACCTCTAGATTCTATGCTATCACATTAATGAATTTGTCTATTGCTCTCCAATGTTACATAATCTTGTTTTCTATAGGTTTATATTAATTTTAAAATCAAGTAGTAGGACTCTTACAGTTTTATTTCAACTATTCCAGTTTCTTTGTTCTTGAATATAAATCTTAGAATCACCTTGTCTAGATCTACATACTATCCTGGTGGAATTTTTATTGGAGTTCTGTTAAATCTATAAATGAATTTGGGGGAAGTTTACATTTGTACTATGCTAACTTTCCCAATCCATAAACATGCTGTATCTATCCATTAATTTCAGTTGTGCTTGTTTCTTGGTCTGCATTTTATAATTTATAGTTTTAAATATCATATACATGCTTTATCTATAAACATTTCAATTTCTATAAGTTTAATAAATTGTATTTTTGAATTTTATTTCCAATTTTCCATGACAATATAAAAATGTTGACTATTGTATATGGACCTTGACACCATGATCTTTCTAAACTCTTTAGTTCTAAGTGTTTTCCCCTTTTGTTAGTAGATTATTTGCAATTTTTCCACATATACAATCAGAATGTATAGAAGGATACAGGACATCATTCTACCCTGTATGTCCTTGATTTATTTTTCTTGCTTTATTTTTTTGTTGCTGTGACAGTACCTGAAAAAAAAAAACTTAAAAGGAGGAAAGATTTATTTTGGCTTAGATTTCAGAGGTTTCAGTCCAAGGTCAGCTGGTTGCATTGCTTTGGTCTTGAAGTGAGGTAGACCATCCTAGCAAAAGGACTTTTATGGAGAACAGCTATCAGCTCATGGCAGCTATAAAGCTAAGAGAAGAGAAGGAGAAAGGAAGGGCCCAGGGTCAAGATATATTCTCTCAGCACATCCCCAGTGATCTACTTCCTTCAATTAGACTACACCAGCTACAGTTTTACCACCTCCCAATAATGATATTACATTATACTAATCCATCAATTGTTAATCCACAAATGAATCCAAGGCCCTCATGATCCAATCCTGTCTTAAGATCTGCACCACTGAATACTACAGCATTGGTAACCAAGCCCTCAACACATGTATCTTTGGGAATACTTCATATTCAAACCACAACAATCTTCTACTCTGATTAACATGTTCATGTGGTTTTCATTCTTTAGTCTGTTAAAATTGTTTACTGCATTTGAACCAGACTTGCATTTCCATAATTATTATTTGGTCATGGTACATTTTTTTTTCTTTTGCAAATTATTAGATTTGCTAATCATTTTGGAGGATTTTTGTATATATGATAATCAGGGGTATTATTTTTCTTTTATTATCTTTGCCCAGTTTAGTAAGTGGGATGATGCTAGCCTCATAGAATAAACTGGGAGTTGCTGTTTCCTTGTTTTCCTCCCCCTCAGGGACTACTGTGTGATATCTTTCTTCATAAATGTTTGTATTAATGTATCTATAAAAATGGAAGTATTTTTTATTGGGGTGTTTTTAGCTACAGGATTTTCAAATTATCTGTCTCATCTTGGATGATCTTTGGTGACTTTATGTTTTGGAGGAACCTGTTGATGATTTTATCTAAGTATCTGAATTTATATGTGTGGTATTTGTAATGTTCTTTAACATATGGTTTTTGTAACATTTGTAATGTTCTTTAAAATATTTTTTTTTAGTTGTTGATGGACATTTATTTATTTATCTATCTATTTATTTATTTATTTACATGTGGTGCTGAGAATCGAACCCAGTGCCTCACTCATACTAGGCAAGTGCTCTACCACTGAGCTAGAACCCCAGCCCCTGTAATGTTCTTTTAAAACCTATGGCCATGTTGGTTAACCTTAATAAAGTACAGAAGAATTGGGGGGAAAAAACTATGAAGTTTTATTACAAATATTTAAAATTTATCAAGTCTCTAGATCTAGCTATTATTTCATAGGAAATCCAGGAAGTTGATATATTAATAGATAAATCTAGATTGTGGGAAATTCTAAAATACAAAATTCTAGTTTCTTCAATAAAAATTGACAAGGAAAATGAGATAAATAAAAACTAAATAAAATTAAGAAATGGGTTAAACATTATAGATATATTATTTGAATTAAGATGTAGATGAATAGAATGCTAAAATTGATGTGAGACAAAATTGTAATTATGATTATCTATTTTATTATATTAAGAAAATATACTTTTAAATTATTTAAAAAATTGATTCTTTTTAGATATGTATGACAGTAAAGTGTATTTTGATATATGGTACATATATGGAGTATAACTTTATCTAATGAGGATTCCATTGTACATGATGTGAAATTTCACTGATGGTGTATTCATATATGAACAGAGAAAATTATGTCCAATTTATTCTACTGTCTTTCTTATTTCCACCTCCCCTCCTTTCCCTTTATTCCCCTTTGTCTAAACACTGAACTTCTGTTCTGTACCCCCACCCCCCTTGTTGTATATTGGCATCTGCATATTACAGAGAATATTCAACCTTTGTTTTTTTCAGTATTGGTTTATTTCACATACCATGGTCATTTCCAAATCCATCCATTTACTGAGAAAAGTCATTCTTTTTATTGCTGAATAATATTCCATGGTGTAAATATATCAGATTTTTTTAATCCATTCTTCTGTTGAAGGGTATCTAGTTTGGTTCTATGGTTTAACTATTGTGAGTTGAGCTTCAGTAAACATTTATGTGGCTGCATCACTGTAGTATGCTGATTGTAAGATCTTTGAGTATACTTTTAAAACTTGAAGTGATAAAACAATGAAATTATTTTAAATATTGAAAAATGCACCTTGTTATAAATTGGAAGAATCAATATACTTCATTTTTAATTATAAAATATATTTTAATTAATTATAAGTAAATCTATAACACCAGTGCAATGTTATTTAAAATCACATTAGTCCTTTTTCTTTGTAGAATTTGACAAAACTTTCAGAGAGTGTTCTGCTTTAAGTATTTTTCTCCTCCAAACTCCTGTTGAAATTTAATTACCAATTTAGTGGTACTGATAGATGGGAAGTTTAAGAAGTGATTAGGTCATGAGGACTATCAAGGAAGTTTTAGTTAATGTGGCAATGGATCCCAGATAAAAGGTTAAGTTCATCCCCCATTCTCTCTGTAGGAACTTCCCTGTTCTTGCCTTAACATGAACAAAATAAATTTCTGATCAGTATAAACTACCCAGCATCAGCTATTCTGTTCTATCAGTAGAGAACAGACTCGGGGGATGCAAAAATTTGCATGAAATATAATGAGTCTTATTTGTTACAAGATAATCCAGTGGGGAAGAAAGGACAGGTAGTAAACGCTCAGTTGAAACAAGATTGTTGATGACTTCATGATTGCTGAAATGTGAGGCTGGCACTATGTTCTCTAAATTATTTGTTATAAAATATGTCCATAACAAATACTTTCTATAACAACAAAAGTTAAGACATAATTTTACAACAGTTTATGCAAATGAGTTATTTAAAAAAATAAGAAACTGCTGAAAAAACATGCAGAACTGAGTGACAGTGAAGATATGATATGAAAACATTAATGAGATGAAGTTAAGCAAACACTTAGAAGAAAATGCACATACTGAAAATGCATTTTCGTTTATAATTCGTTTTTATTTTTATTTTTGATTCTTTTTTATTATTAGTTGTTCAAAACATTACAAAGCTCTTGACATATCATATTTCATACATTTGATTCAAGCAGATTATGAACTCCCATTTTTACCCTATATATATATTGCAGATTCACATCGGTTACACATCCACTGTTTTACATATTGCTATACTAGTGTCTGTTGTATTCTGCTGCCTTTCCTATCCTCTACTATCCCCCCTCCCCTCCCCTCTCCTCCCATCTTCTCTCTCTACCCCATCTACTGTAATTCATTTCGCTCTCTTGTTTTTTTCCCCCTTTCCCCTCACTTCCTCTTATATGTAATTTTGTATAACAATGAGGGTCTCCTTCCTTTACCATGCAATTTCCCTTCTCTCTCTCTTTCCCTCCCCCCTCTCGACCCTGTTTAATGGTGATCTAAGCATTATTCACCATCATCAAAACAGTGGAAAGTAAATTGTGGAGAACAGAAGTTGATAAAATATAAACCAAGTCTATAAAGCCAAAAGCTAATTCTTTAAAAATGCTAAATTAGGAAAATCCTAGTGAGATCTATGAAGAAAAAAAAAACAAGAAGATACAAATGAATACAATTATGGATAAAATAGGTTTTTAAAGACCCTTTAAATGAAGAAAATATTATAAAGTATTTTATGCAAAAGTATTTGAAGGCATTCTAGAAATACATAAATTACTACAACTACCTTATTAAGAACAGGACTATTTGATCAATTCAGTCTTTTCAGGGCCAATCATTATTAGATTCGAGTTATGCCATACTTTAGGGAATAAAAACTCAGTAGTATGTAAAATCTGTTCCAGAAGAATTCAAACCAGAAACATTTTGTACTCATTCATTATAAAACTTAAATTTAAGCATCCTGAGTAAAAGATTTTTAAATAATAGATAATTACAAAACCTTGAAAAGGAATATTTATAAATTTGCACTGTGATTCAAAATTACATTAGTTATATTTAGGTGGCATTAAAGTTTACATTAAGACAAAACACCTTAAATAAGAGAAAATCAAATCAGGTACCACATAAGAAGAGAATGTACAGGTGGTGAACACAATGGGGGAAAATATTATCATTAATAATAAATAAAGAACAACTACAAATGAGTAAGAAAAAGGGCACAAATGAAGAACAAAGATATAAATAAAAAATTCAAAAATATGAAAGGAAAATATCAAAGGAAAAAAATATCAAAAATATCAAAAAAAAATCAAAGGAAAAGATAATGTTACTAATGATTTGGAAAAGAAAAGTTAAAATAGAAAATTGGTAGCACTTCACACTTACAAATTTGGAAAAAAATATATAGTATATAAGTGTGTGTTTATGTGCATGTGTGTGACAATCCATGTCAGCGAGGAAATAAAGAAACTGGAATTCGCATCCTGATGATCTGATCAACTGTATGCTAGTAGATGTTTAAAAATGGGCTCTTCAGGAAAACATGCCTCAGACTTGATTCATTTACTGATCTCTATGGTGCAACTGCTCTCACCTTGGTATTTTCAAACTAGCAATGGGTTATAATGCCACTGAACAGAGTAGAGATATGCACAATTAGAATTACAAGTCTAAAACCCAGCATTCTAATTTTTAAGTATATACCATTGAAAATTTCTAACATATAGGAACAAGAAACATAATCTTTAAAGAAAAAACTTTGAAAGTAATCTAAAATAAGCTTAAATCTAACAATACAAATAGAAACATGGATAAATTACAGTGCATTTTCATAATGAACCACTGTACAATGGTCGAAATAAATAAGGTAGATTCACATAGAGTAATGCAAATAAACCTCAAAAACATGATTTGGAGAGAACAAATAAAACTGAAATGTGCCAGCACATGTGTAAATTTTAAAGGCAAAATTGTTATATTTGGAAATAAGGTGTCCTCCCAAAGCTCTTGTTTTTATGCAGGAATAGTCAGAGGTAAAATGATTAGATTATGAGAGCTGTAACTAGTTGTTCCATCCTAGTTAAATTGTCTAACTGGGTGGTAACCGTAGGTGGGCATGGGGAAGGGGAGTATGGCTGGAGGAGGTGGGTCACTGGGAGCATGCCCTGGAAGGGTGCATCTTCTCTATCTCCCCTTCCCTTTTTTCTCTCCCCTTTCTGGCCACAATAAGCTGAGCATCTTTCCTCCCAGCCCCCTATTCACCATGAAATTCTTTCTCAACCTTAGACCTGGAGCAATGGAGATGGTGACCGTGGACTAAACCTCTGAAACTGTGGATCCAGGATTAACATTTCCTCCTCTAAATTGTTCTTCTTGCGTGTTTTGATCCCAGCAATGGAAAGCTGACAAATTCAGCAATATTGTTTTGATATATATATATATATATATATATATATATATATATGCAGTAAAATATGAAACACAGATGAGAAATAGATACCGTTATCTATTTTGTGACAGCCTCTGATGTGGGAAGGTATAGGTATTTAAATAATTGATTTGTTCACAAACATAGATAAAGTTCTGCTATGAGCATAGTGAAACGTTTAGATCAGGATGGAAAGTACCTGGTTGTTGGTTGTATTATTCTTACTTTTATTTTGAATTTAAAATATAATATTTGGGGGCAGGATCCTATCACTGGCCAGAGGAACTTACAGAGTGCTTTGATGAAAATAGGATGTTTTGTGGACATGGAATGGCGTTTGTAGATACAAGGTCATCTTCAATATGAAATGACAGCAATATGTTTGAAGGCTCTCAAAGGGACTGTCATAATCTGAAGGAGTCAGAGAGGATTTCACACTTCATGAACTCTGCATCCAGTTGCTTGAGCTGGAATGTTCCCTGTGAAAGGCAGTGGCTTTGAATCTGGGGCCACTGAGGTGAGGCATCACTGTGCTCATAAGTGATGATGCTGTATATGTTCAAGTGAGATATCTGCTTTTATCCTACACAAAAGAAAGGGATACCAAAAGCAGTCATCTAAGAACACATTGGGGATGTCAACCTTGAACCAACACAGAAAAGGTGGCAGGCGTGAGATAAGACAGACTTGCTCTGTCATCCCTTGAATTTATTTCCTTCCTTGACATAGGCTAGCATTACAGAACTGATTTGAACTCTTACCCAGGTATCTGCTGGTCATTTGGAGGAACTGCCCTTCTAAGGAAGATAAGATAAAGATGGTCCTTAAAAAAGCAAAAACTTTCCAAACATGTACACCATTTAGATATGAGACATCTCATAGAATCCCAGAATGTCAGTGTTAGAATTCAGAGATCAGTTTATTCCTTTATTTCCTCTTTTGCATGAGAAAATTAAGGTGTCAGAATGATTTTGTGACTTTCCAGATATCTACAGTGGAAGAATGAGGTCTAAACCCAAATCATTTAATCACCAGGTGAGTAACCCACATGCTACTTAAAGAAATGGTTCCATTACAAACTTTATGAAGACACTGGGGTTCTTTCATATTTTCTGTTATTCCAAGCTTCCCCCCCGAAAAAATAAATGAATAAAATAAACTAAAAATCTGCTGAAAGTCCCACCAGAACTGAAATTGTTGAAAACAACTAGTTCTTTAATTATGATATGCACTGAGCTGCTTTTACTCTTCACTTATCTCTGAAGTTGAATTACCCAGTACCTCTGAATGCTCCTTGACAGGTCCCTGTGATTTGTATCAGCTCACAAAAATTTAAAAAAAAATGCAGACTTGCGGCTCTCATTTGCCAGAATCCTTAAGATCTCTTTTATCATGCCTTGCTGCCTGGATGGAAAGAAGCATTCTCTTCAGTGGCAATCTGCTCTAATCATTTTTTATTCAGGTGGCAGGCAGGGTTGAAGCAAAACATGAAAGACAGTGATTGGAGCACAGTGTCTTCAGATGGCTTAAACCGCATCACTCAGGCAATTTTGATCCTTTTTTATTTAGCCACATTTAAACAGGCTTCTTTTACAGCTCAGGAGACCAAATCACTGCACAGGATATAAATAAGGTGCATCAGAAAAGAGCATGGCATTTGGAATCTAAAGTTATTCCCTTCTAGATGTGCATGACCTTGGATTTCTAAATCTGAATCCTCATTTCCTCATGAATAAAATGGGGAATGAAAAAATATATACTCATCACTCGATTATTGTAAAGGGGAAATGAGCTTTGAGAATTATGTATGGAAGTGATTTGTATATTTTAAAGTGTTGCTTTAATGTTAGCACCACATATTCATTTTGTATGTGAATTTTTAAAACTTGACAACTTGTCTAGAAATCGTTAAAAACAAAACACACTAAAAATTTCCCAGGCAATATCTAACAGAACTGCTGTGTTGTCTTCTTCTTCTTCTTCTTTTTTTTTCCATAGCATCAGTATCTATTGCTTTACATTAGTACTGTATTGAAAGCCCAAGCATTTGGTTTACAAACAGAAATTTTTTCTTATTTTATAAATTATTTATTTATTTATTTATTTTACAGTAGAGTGCATTTTGACATTTTGTACACAAATGGAGAACAACTTCTCATTCCTCTGGCTGTGCGTGGTGCAAAGTCACTCCAGTAGTTATGCACAGAAATCACACAATCATATACTGCCGAATAGTGCCTGTGTTCCCTTTCAGGGTTATATTTTTTTAATTGAATTCTCATTTTTTTGATAATTCTGTGTTGTATCATTCCAAAAGGTAGATGGTAAGCAGAGATTGTTTAATAAGCAAGAACCTTATTTACTACAGTTTTCTGGAGAATTTTTTTTTCTGCAAATGATACCTATTTAGTTTACTCCATCACAAACAAACAAGCAAAAAATCAATGAGAAAAGAGGAGGAGTGAGAGCCACTGGGGTCACAGAGGAAGAGCTCCAAACTGGCAGTTAGTTCCAAAGACTCTGGTTTAGAGAGAGGTCCCAGACTTTTGACAATGATGCCATTTCCCATGAGGTTGCAGAAAAGAACAAGCTCCATGTTCCCTTGGTGAGTTGTCTTTGGTTTAGTTTGGTTTGTGAAGGTTGTTGGGGGGCTGTTAGTAATGAGATACCTGTACTGGGACTGTCACCTACAGTTTTCTGCTCAGATCACTGCAGGACAGCTGCGTTCCAGGTCTGGCCTCCAGGGGAGTTTCAGTAGATTTTCACACCATTGGAATATTTTTGTGCACTCCCCACTAAGGATAGAATCCTGTGATGGAAAACCCAATGGAATATTCTTTCCTTGTCTTAAAGGAAGGAAAGCCCCAGATCAGAGATAGTTGTTCAAACTACACCTCGGTCAATATTACTCTGCCAGTTGGGATTCAAGAGGCAACTATCAATAAATCCAACTTAACCCTAAATATCATTACCATTTCCCCTCTAACACCTAAAATCCCTGTAGGTTCTCTAAGAAAATGGAAGTACAAAATTTGTGCCAGAGTGCTAATGCTAAATATACAAAGTAATACCTATTCCTTTAACAATTTAAGGCTTTTCTCTCAAAAGTGTTCTTAAAGACATAGAAACTTGTGATTCTCCTGCCTCAGCCTCCTGAGTCACTGGGATTATATGTGTGCACCACCACACCCCACTACCCAAATAGTTTTTATCCTACTACATCCCTTACCCTCTTCTCATGGCTCCAGGATAGGATGATCTAATGATCTGGATACTTTCCTCTACAGGATAAATTGCTTGTGGTAGAGGTGACAGTTAACAACGAGTGTTGGATTTGACTTGTATTTTCAGGGCTTTCCAAAGAGCCCCCTGTCTGGAAGATGGGGATCAGGCTTTTATCTCAGGGAATCTTCAATATTAAACCAATCACCCTCCCATTTCCATGCATCATTGTCTACCAACCTCAGGTTTGTCTCCCTTGATGTTTTCACATTTGACAGGAAGGTTTACTTGCCAATAGGAAAAGGAGACAACACCCAGTGGTAATTAGCATCTACTATTAATAAATACCATGAAGAAAATGCACACATCTAATTACAATAGTTAAAGTGATTTCTCTTTCTAAAAGGGACACCATAGAGAAAATATAAGAAATGTCTTCTCTCTTGAAAGCGTGGTAGCCTTTATTCAGGACCGTGATAAATGTGAGAAATTTAAACCACCTGTTGGGGTCAGGTCTTTCTTACTAGCAGCAGAGTGTCTACACTTTGGTGATTCAAAAGAGTATATGTGAAACCAAAGCATATTTAGTGTGATGTGTATTTCACTTTTTTCAAAGATATAAAAATCATAACATCCTCTAAGAAATTCCCTGTAAACATGGCCATATTTCATTTACACAAAGTCTACTATTGTTAAGCTAATGCAGAAGTATCAAACATTGTCCTTCAGAACTTCAAAAGAATCATAATGCTATGGAATTTATACAAATAAATACAGTGTGTATGTTACGGTTAAGAATAGATCAATTCCATGTGGTTCAACCTAATAGAGATAGAATTAATATTGTTGGATTGGGATTCCCCCACCTCATGGATTGATGAGTTAGAGCCCATTTAATAATATGTATAAAGTACTTCAAGATAACAGGCATTAAACAAAATGCTCATACTCATATCTGAATAAGATAATGACCTCTGCCTCCAAGTTGTTCCTTCCTATATGAACCCCTTTCATCTAAGTGATTATTATTCAAAGTTCAGAAATGGAATGTATTAGAAAAGTCAAGGCAATCTTATGTAGTGAAGGCACACAGTTCTACCTTCTACCTCCATATTCTTCTGAGACTTTGCTTTCCTATCTCATTGACCTTCAGACACAGCTAAAATAGCTTTAAAGCTAAAGAAGATAGTAACTGATACCTCATGGTTCCATGGAACACCTAGAATAATACTGAATAAATATTTGTTAAATTTTGCTGAATGCACATCAGCATGTTAAGTGGAAAATTTCTTTACAAAGTATATTATTCCTGTAGCATACAGTGTCATTCGTAATCTCATCCTAGAAAAATAATTATTAGTTATTCACTATAGTTCTTAACCACATAGTTGAAAAAGATATTTTCACCTTCATCCAGAGGGAGCCATAAAAATAATCCCTAATAAGCCATAAAAACAACTTAAAAATAAGGCATGGTGTCTTCTTCCTCTTTGCATATTCTATAGTTACACTTGATGAGCATGCCATACCAGGATTAGAACCAGGGAATGTGATCTTTGGAGGTTTAATTTAGAGAGCTCTCATTTTAAAGATGAAAAACCCAATCTAAAATATGACTTGCAAACAGGTATAGGTTAAATGAATGCAAGAGTTCAGAAATTTCCAGGACATACAATTCCTTTCCAAACCTCACTGTTGATATATTAACAAATCAATGGTTGAACAAATCAAGAGCACTGTGTACATTTCGGGTCAGTGATGTTATAACCACAATCCTCTTATGTGTGTGTGTGTGTGTGTGTGGGAGAGAGAGAGAGAGAGAGAGAGAGAGAGAGAGAGAGAGAGAGAGAGAAAGAGAAATTCAGTGGGGGAATGTAAGATACAATCTTCTATTCTGACTATACAGCTGAGTTGAAGACCAAAATGAATATACAATGAACAGACTATGTATAACCATGGCATCCTGAACTCTAAGCTCTGCAGCAACCAGCCATGAAAGCCAAACCACAATCTCCAAAGCAATTGGCTCAGAAAGGTCATGTCATGGTCAGATGACTACCAGCTTCCTTGTTTTAAACTCATGAGCAACTACAGCAAGACAAATAAGTTCTCTCAACCAATCACCAAAGATAATCTCTTCTAGTTAGCCTGATTATAACTTTGCCATCAAGTCAACCTCCCGAGTAGACATTCCTGAATCCTCCCCTATCTGCCTTTGAGTCTCTGCCAAATGCAAGTGATGAGAGATGACTCTCTTGCTATAGGAATCTCTGAATAAATAGTGTTTTTTGTCTTTATTTCTTTCCACATTCCCCACTCTCCATCACCAACAAGTCTGTCAGCCTCCAACTCCAACTCCGTAAGTTATTCTCTCTTCTCAACAAGTACTGAAGAATCGCCATGTTTAATCTGGATGCTCAAGCTGGTCCAGCTCTTTAACTGATATGAATTTCTATCAGCTGCCCCCTGGGGGAAATTCTCACCATTTATCTTCAGATTGGGATGTGCTGTAACAATAATGTGGTAGCTTTGTCTGATAGCAGCTCCCAGGATTGAGACAGTATCACTTTGCCATGCTCACTGTTATCTTGTAGAGTCCACGAATACCATAAAGCATTGTTCATATTGCCCATTCATATAATAGCTATTAATATCATTATCGACATCATCATCATTTTTATGAAAAAATATGTAAAATGAATGAAGCAATTAAAAATTAATTTTAAAGTTAACTCTGGGTATACTCTATTTTATTTTGGGGCAATAGTTGATATGTTTCCATGAGCTTTACTCAATCTTAAAAAAAACTCTATTTTCTAACCAACCTAGGTCAAGTAAAAGTGACTTTGGGCCATAAATGAGCACGAATATATGGAAAATCCTCTAAAGTGGAGTAAACTGTGAGGGGGAATCCCAAACCATGTAAAACAGATGGAAATAATATGATTACAAATGAACCTTTAAACATAAAACCTTAAAATCTTGGATTTTAAGTCAATTATTTTTCCTTTAAATACTTCATTACCAAGTAAAATAGAGCTGAGGAATGTCCAGAGTGATTTGCTTCAAACATAAAAATTATCTGTGATTTGAGGGGGGTGGGGAGGATGAGGTCCAGTGTCTCAATAAGGGATTCTTCTTTATGCCTAGGGGAATCCAAGCTACCCTAAAACTCACAATCTCAGGTAATTAATAAGTAACAAAACACAGATACTCAGAAATATATTTACATAATGCAAAGTCCTTGATAGATTTAGTCCACATGGGTTCTGGAACTAGACAAAAGGAAAATGGCTCCATTGGTTTATTTAAAGGGGTACTTCAAAGGCAGGGATAAGATTTCAAGGGTGAAGTCTTGCTTCCTGATGTCTTGCAGGTAGCAGGTTGATTGACATCTTGGCAGGTCACACCCATCTCAGGTGCTGTGTGGGCCAAGGCAGAGCTGGAAAGAGATTCACATTGTCCCTGGGCAATTGACCAGAGAAAATGTCCACTGGTTATTCCCAGACACCAAATGTCTCTATCCACAGGTTTCTATGCGTGGTGACCCACATACAACCTATGAATGGCTTGTGACATATGATATTGTGATATAATAAGAAATATGTATTTGATCTCTTTCCTGAGTTTTTGAGAAAGAGTCCCTATGATACTTGTAGATGGGTGCTAGGAGAATCTTTTATTCTAATGTTTGATGCTTGACTCTGATTTCTAAGACCTTCATAATTTTCTGAGTGATAGGAACAGCTTTTGTTCTAATGAGGGGACTCTTGGTGACCTCCTGGTTAGCCTCCAGATGGTGGCTGGTTGTTAGTGAAATCAAAAAGTTATTAAAGAGTTGAAATTTTGAGCCCCACCTCCTAACTTCTGGGGAGAAAAGAGGAGCTAAAGTCTGAGTTGATCAAGAATGACCAATGATATAACCAATCAACCCTATGTCATAAAACATCCATTAAAATTATAAAGGACATGATTCAGAGAACTTCCTGATTCATGAATATATGGAGGTGCCTAGAAGCTCTTTGCCCCCTTTCACCTACCTTGCCTTATGTATCTCTAGCTGGATGTTGATTTGTATCCTTTGTAGTATCCTTTGTAATAAACCAGAAAACCTAAGAAATTGTTTCCCTGAATCCTGTGCATTATCCTAGCACATAAATTGAACCCCAAGAAGGTATCATGGAAACCTCCATTAGTAGTTGGATGGTCAGAAGTACAATCGACAGTCTACTGTTTGTGAATTGTGTCTGAAGTTAGGTAGGGGGGTTGTGGGACTGAGCTATTCACCTATAAGATCTCACTCTAACTCCAGAGAAATAGTGCCAGAAATAAATTGAATTAAAAGACACCCAGCCAGGCTCCATTGGACAATTGGTAGTGAGAAGTCCATACACATTTTGAAAACCAGAGGTGAAGTATTCTGTGTTGAGTGACATGAGTGAACAGGAAAAACACCTTTTCCCCATGTTTATCCTACTTTCTTGATAATGATTTTAGTCTTTGAATTACTAAGAGTCCATTCCAAACATGCTTATTCTTTAACTTTTTCTTGAATGTGAGATGGAGTTCAGGACAGCTCTCAGCTCTTAAAATAGCAGAGAATCAACTATTCCTGGGTTTTAAAATCACACTACTTGGTGACAATTGTAGGAAGCCTATTTTTCCCCATTTTAGGATTATCTATTCATTTGCTCATTTATTTCAATGTCCATTCTATGCTAGTCACTATACTAAATACTGAGAATATAGTATTTAACAAGATGTAATCCTTGACTTCAGTATGCTCAGGGCATAATTGAGGACATAGACAGATAAGGGAAGAATCAAAAGCATAAATGTATGGATATTTGCATCTTTTCTTTTCCTCCCCTCTACCTCAACTCCCCAATTGAAGACAGTTTCTTGTTTGTTCATCATCTCTATATCTCTTAGTAAAGTCAAAAAAAAAAAAAAAGGAATCCCAGTAATATAGAGAAGCTAAGTTGATCCTCACATGTCACAGATGAGGGAAGGAGAAAATAAGCTATGTGGGCTAGTGTAGGAAGGAGTTTTAGGGAAGACAGGGAAAGAGCAACAAAGAGACTAACTTGGTTTCGCTTTTGTTGTTCCTATATTTTAAACATCTTTCAAGTATGAGAAAGATACTAAAAGAGAGATATCTTAAGAAAATATACACATTTTTTCTTTAAGAATTCACCCACTTTATAATAGTATACTGGTACTATTCACAAATCTGTAAAAATGTATTTCTCTAATGTAATTTTTTAAATAAGTAGCACTGTTCAGAGTCTGGGCCATATGGCTACTCAGTTATATTCCAGTTACATGAGAAAATGAACAATTATAATCCATAAGGATAAGTGCTCTGAAAGGAAGCATCTAAGCTACTATAGCATAAGATAGGGAAGGTATCTAATAGACTAAGTAAGGAGCTAAATCTAATCTGAGTTCTGAAGTATGGGCAATAAATCTCTAGACAAACTGAGGCATGGCAGGGGACGAGGAAATTGAAGCCAAGGGGGCAATGGGATTGCAAGGCAGGATTACATTCTTCCTAATTGGTGGAATACAATGTGCATTTAGGAATAAAGAATAAAATAACCTTGTGAATGGCACTTTTAAAAATTATATTCTAGTGAGATTTGAACTGTAACCTGTTATTTCCTTTAACAAGTTCTCTTTTCACTTTTGCAAGATGTGACTCCTCAGTGAGTTTGCATTTTGGCTTCCTTGAGCACTGAGTCTTCCAATCCATCTGGCTTTTATCTATTTGGTCTAGGGATATATTGTTTATGGAGTAGGTTCAGTAAATAATAAAACAAATCAACTAATTAGTTATCACTTATTATTGGGTACTTACTATGTGTCAGACCCCGCACATTTTGATCCTTACCATAACCTTAAAAGATAAGGAATTATTCATTCTAATCAAGAGTTGGATAAGTCAAGGTTCAGAGAGTTCATTAATCTGTACAATATGATACAACAAAGTGGGACAGAAGTTACACATTATGTTTTCAGTTTTTGACTGCTATGAAAAACGTTTGTTTCCATTTAGCCACACAATGCAGTAAAGTGTTCCTCCCCTTATCCACACCACTCATAGAAAGCCTTCCTCCCATGTACCCAGCCCATTGTGTTTTGCTATCTTATATATTTGTTAACTTGTAACCTCACTTAATAAGAGTAAGGATAACTCAGGGGATCAGAAAGTCTTTGACACTCCTTAGAAATATTACTTTAAAATTCATTTGTAAAGTAGGGATCCCACTGGTACCTACCATGGGTACCATTACTTTTCTAAGTAGTTAGAGATTACTTAGAAAGAGTAGGTATATGTCTGACAGAGAGTCACCAGCAATGCATTTTTAATTCCCTTCATAGATTATTTCGACCTTAACCTTAATCTAAACTTTCTCAAACTCAGCCTACTCCTTTGATAAGAACTCTGTCCCCATATCCACAGGTTTACTCTCTGAAATGGCTGTGGACTCTTAAGTTAACAACATAATTTGCTAGCTCATCATATTGCCAGGTGTATCGTATGCATTGATTATCCACATTCATAATATGACATTAAATATAAATTACTTCTTTCTCTCACAGTTTCTATGTAAGAACTTCCTTATACTCTTTTAACACTCTTGTGGTGGAAACAGAAGATTTTAAACCTTCCAGAAAGTCCTTCACTGCTGACATTGCTTAGAATTCATGTTGCTTTACACAGGAGGTGACTCCAATTTCACTAGAGGCTCCAATCAGCCCCGAGTCCCCATTATCTCCTCCTCTCACCCAGTTAATTATCAAAGGTACAGCACAGAGAACAAAGGGACATAAAGGGAGCCTTGTGCCTTTAAGAAACATCTCCCTGCTGCTGCCTTTCAGGCTGATGATTTTGATCTTAAGAACATACTGTCTCAGAAGGATGCAGAGGTAAATGTCACGGTAAATAATATGTGAATTATCCCTTGGTACCCTGAGCACCAATCTCAGACCCCAGGCATTTCTCTTTCACAGGGCTCCAGGGGAACTTCTAAGTCTAACGTAGCCATGTTGCAAGATGAATTGGGAATTTTTTTCCTGCTGACTGAGCTCTTTCAGTTCATGACAAGACCAAGCTGAGCATGCCTTTCAGGACTGAGACTTGGTGCAGAACAAAGGTGTCGTCAGGGGATGTGACTCAGGAACATGGTGTCCTGGCATTTTTATCCTGCCTGGAGCTAACATGTACGTACATACATACCCAAGTAAACAGTCCAGTATTCAGGAAGTACAATTAAAACTTAAGTTTGTGAAAAGATCTGAAAATTGTCTTGAGCCTTTGGATCAGGCTCCCTGGAAGTGGAGGGGAATTATGAGACATAATATGGGTTTCTAAAGCCTGTGATTTATAGAAGGAGAGCTCTCAGAAGAAAGGGAAGCCGAAGGAGGCAGGACAAGGAGCTGAGCAAGTATGTGGTCTTCCATGGAGGTTAACTTAAGCCTGATTATGCTTAAGCTCTGGAGCATGGATTAAACCACAGGGCTCATCCTACAGTGAGGCAAGGGGCCAGACACTTTCTATCCTTGCAAACCACTTCAAGTGTGGTGATGTAGAACATACTTAGTGAGACAGCTCCCTTATGGAAGAGGGCAGTCTCCAGAAAGCAGTAGCATTGAACAATTTAACAACCAACATTCATGGCAACCAGGGAGTTGGTTGTCTACACTGGCTGGAGAAAGGAGATTTGGGCAGCAAACAAACAGCACCTGCTGTGTGTGGAATAACCTTTACGCTTTCATATATGTGTACTGTGAATGGAGAAGATGTCTGTCTATTTGTTGGATCATATTATATTCTATATTTGTCTACCTATCAATGATTCATTTTCGACTTTTCTTAAATGTACAGATTATTTCTATTTGCTTCCACATCTCAGTAGTTACCTCTCTAAATGATATTTTACAAGGCAAAATTTTTTTTAAATGTAGCATATTTATACAACTAGGTTCACAACATGATTTTGGTCCTCTGTCACGCTATATTGAAAAAGGTGAATATGGCATCTCAACTTTGAGAAGGACATTTTATCCTTTTCTGATCTGTCATAACTAACAGCTTCCATGTTTGGTTATCACAGCTTTATAATCCATAAAGACTGCTTCTATATGCAAAATAGAAGTATTAACAAGTGAAATTTATTTTCAAAAGATATTTATACAAGCAGGTCTAAATATCTAACATTTTGCTCATATCCCTGAGCCTGGATGTGAGGAAGGAAGGTGTCTGCCATTTGCCTCATTGCTCTGTTCAGAGCATCCTACCTCCCTGCACTCTGAACAGCTAGGTGTTGATTTTATATAGTGCCCATTGTCTATTGCTTCACAATGCTGCATAACAGGCCACCATCAAAACCAGAGGATTAAAGTAATGAGCAGGAATTTTGTTCTCATGTATGTAAGTTAGTAATTTAAGGTAATATATATGTTGTCTGTTGCCACACAAAAATTATCCCAAAAGGTGACAGATAAAAACAATACATATTGACCATCTCACAGTTTCTGAGTCAGAAATCTGGTGTAGCTAAGCTGTTCCTCTGGCTCTTGATGCAGTCAAAGGTATTGACTGAGGCTGCAGTCATCTCAAGAGCCAATTGGGGATGCAGCTACATCCTAGCTCAATTCTGTGGGTATTGGCTGGCTACAGACCCTTGCTGGCATTGGACTGGAAATATCAGATCCTTAGTGTGGCTCTCCATATGGCTACTCACAAGACAGCAGATTGCTTGCCCCCGAGCAAGGGTCACAGGAGATAGATAAACAGAATAAACAAAACAGAAGTCACAGTTTTGCAACTAATCTTGGAAGTGACATTACATCACATTTGCTGTATTTTATTTAGGAAAAACTAAGTAGGTCTTGATCACATCCAAGAAGACTTTGTTTTGCAAGTACATTTGCCATGGGAGCCATGCAAGATACTTCCTGGCACAGCTGAGTTCAGCTGGTTAGTTTCCTCTGGTCTTGAATCCCATGTGTCGGGGAGTCAGCTGGTTGTTGGCTGGTATGGAATGGCTTTAGGGCTGTGGTGACTTTGCACTGAGCCTTATGGGATTCTGTTGTTGCTGCTGTTATTTGTTTGCTTTTCATTCTCTTGAAAATTAGCTGGGATATGTCTTCATGGTGTGAGATTATAGGTAAGAATTTGCTTAACATGTATACAGATGGTTACATATAGAATGTCTCTACATAAAAATATATAATGTAATATATATTATATGCAATATGTATATATCATAACCTGTATGTTATATGCATAATGTGTATATCAGGCACATATGGTTTTTGCTTTACTGAGAGGACCCATAAGCAGCACGTTTCACTAGCCAATAGCAAAGCTAACACCCAGATCTTGGTTTCTAATACCATTCTCCAATGAAAAAAGAAAACAACCAGGAATCCTGAAAGAAATCACTGATTCTATCCCTGGGACAAGAAATATACAACATAAATCATAGAATATGGTAGTACCAAAAAACAAGTGCTAAAAATTGAACTAACAAACCACATGTTGATGGGTGTGTCCCAGGAGATAACTGGAAGTGGTTCCAAAGCTGGAGCAATTTGAGCACTAAAATAAGAAAGATAGTATCAGATCATAACCCAAAGTGCCAAATCAATGAGGATATCCTAATAGAAATGCATTGATTGAGTAAATAAAGAAATGGGTAAAAGTAGACAAATCTCCCATGCAGAAGACTTCCAAATAATTTAGGCCACTTCTCTACCCTCAAGCATAACTCCCTGATCCTTAAATATGGCTGCAAACAATGATTCCTTTCCAAAGAAGGGAAGTGTGAAAAGGGAAAGGAAATAGTAAATGTGCAGTGGAAAAATCTAACAATAACTACCTCAGACAGATATCAAGTTCATTAGCAGGGATAAGCAGTGTTCATAGCATGTGTCTCCATGTGCTTTACTTGTGTAAAGTACGTCTTCTGCCCCCAAGCCTGTAATCTTTTCTAATTTTAACTTTCAGCTAAAGATATATGTCCTTGTCTCAATAAGGAAATAAAAGCATTCAGAATAAAAGTGCACAAATTCCTACTTACCTGCATCTTTGCCCATTTATCCAATCCTCTCCCCTGTTACTGTGGACACTCAACCAGGTTTTCAGCTAATACTAAACTTAGTGCTCATGTACCTTATCCCATCTCTCCATCATTATAGCAATCCTTCTTTCCATTTCCTACTTCATTAAACATTTTCCTCTCTACTGGATCTTCCTTATCCATACACCAGAATGCTGTTATTCCCTTTATTCAGAAAAACAAAACTCTTGATCTCCTTCCCTCTCCAGCTACTTCCTCATTTGTTTTCTTCTCCAAACTCTTTTCAAAAGTGGCCAATTCTCTACCTTCACTACTGCTCACTGCTTATTCCTTCTTAAACCCACTCTGATACAGCCCTTTCTTTACTATTTCACCAAGGTCAAACAAGTTTTGTCAATGTCACCAGTGATTCACATTGCTAAACCCTATGGTTGATCCTTGGCAAATGCTTGCTGGTGATTTGCACAGCTGATAACTCACTCCTCCTTGAAACCTTTTCTTGGTTTGTCTTCTAGGACTTCAAGCACCACAGATTTTCTTTGTATCTAATTGACAGCTCCTTCTCAGTCTCTTGCAACAGTCCTTTTAGGTCTCTAATCTCTCGATATTAGAGAATTCCAAGAGTTAAGAATCTTTTCCATCTATCTACACTTATTCTCTGTGTGGTCTTCCTTAGTTTGCTCTAAATATGTCTGTACTCCAGTGATCCTCAAATTTATATCTGCAATCTCAACGTTCACCCTGAACGCTAGACTCATGCACTCAACTGCCCACTTGACTCTCCACCTGGGTGGCCAATTTGTATCTCAATCTAACTTACTGAGGTCCCTCTTCTTCCTGTTCCTTCCAGAGTCTGTCCCCATCATAGAATACAAAGAGCCTCCAAGTGCCACCATTTATTCATCAATAGAAACATCATCCTTCTAGATGCTTAATCCAAGTACTTGCTGACACCTTTGACCATTTTCTTTGGCTCCTACTTCAAATCTATGCCATCAGCAAATTCTTGTGGCTGTATTTCCACAGCACACCCCAAATCTGATCACTTTCACTAAAGTCATTACCACCATGCTAGCCCAAGTCTTCAACATCTCTTAGCTGGATTAGATTTTTACCTTGGCAAATGGTTCCCCAGCCTCTGATTGTGCCTGTTCCCCAGTATGTTCACAGGAGAACCAACATGTGCTATTGTTAAACAAGTCAGATTGTGTCATTCCTCTGATCAAAACTGTGAAATGGGTCCCCATCTCCTTCAGAGGTAAAACTCAGGTCACTACAATGGCCTAGGAGCCTATAGTAAGGCTTTGGTCAAATTTTTGACACTGATAGGGTGGTTAGTGCCTTTGTGAGAAGGAATATGCTCCGATTTCTTGTAGTAACCGGCACCAAATCTCACACCCTGGCAAAAGAGTTGGCAGAATAACAGTCGTCAAATCCCACTCCCCTGAACTGGCTCCCTCAGTAGTTGTCTTTGGACAGTGCATACACTGCACAGCTGTACCAGTTCTACTCAGCAGCCTGAGTCCTCCCATTATTTCCCGGCATTTATTCCCTGTCATTCTCCCCTGCATTCACCACAATCACACACAGGCTTTCTTGTTTCTCCTTGGACATGACCATCAGCCTCCCTTCTCGGGGACTATTTCCTACACACAAGTCTCTTTCTTCAGGTATTATTTACAAGGGATACTCCTTCACCTGCTTCAGGTCTGTGCTCAAATACCACGTTATCATTTTCATTTCTCTACTTCCTATTCTTCTTCTTCTTTATCTAAAAATTTCCACCATAGCATTTACCATCTCCTATTGCCTATTCTACTTCTTATTTGTTCTTTCTGTTTTTGTGTTGACTGAAGGCATGCTGCATGAGGAAAGAAAAAAAATATTTGTTTGCTATTGTTATTTGCTATTTCTCCAGGATGTAGAGTTCTACTGCTACTCAGAAGGCTTTTGTGATATAAAGAATATACCACTTTTTTCTTTGACCCAGTTTTCATCCACTAAGCAAAACTTTTCCCCTACTATTTCAGTTGTTCCTGAATATATTTTCCTGAGTTCTTTCAAATGCATATTACCTATCTGCCACACATACCCATTGACCTCACTTCATATATTTCCCCAAAGGGGATTTCTATATCACACACTCATATAATATGAAGAATTGGTGGAAATCTACTAAATAAAGATATTGATAAGCAATAAAAGTGGAGATATTTAATTTTTAAGCCAAGCACATATATCTAAGTGTGAAATGAAATATTCAAAGACAGTGGTAAGTGGAAGCCAGTGATATTTGAGAATGATTCCCAAATGGCAGTGTAACCTCAGAGAATAAGGAATACAATTGTTTCTGTTGATTTACAATTGAACATAAAGCAACCCAGTGTTTCTTAATAGGCATTTAACTGAAATCCACTGGCTTCAAAGAAACAAAGAAGTGTGTTCTTTCCTCACAGTATTGCACTTTCCTCTTTGGCTATAAAATGTTAAATGGGGAAATGTGAGTTGTCTCTTTATTATCTTTGGCAAATATCATTGTATTTTATCAAGAGAATGTAGTGTCATTCTCATGGCAATGCCTCTGGCCTTGCAAAGTTTGGCTTAACTTATTGATCTCTTTATGTCTTTACAACCAAACCAATACATTTCAATTGTAGAACTATATCATCTGTGGCTTGTTTTGGGCTTAGCTGGAGAAGAGAAAGAGAAGCCTAGTTTTGAAGGAGAGAACAGCAGCATCATTTGGACATCTGCTTATCTGATGCAGACAGCTAGGCCAAGTTATGTCTCAGACTCTGAGCTTCCCTTGGCTTCAAAGCAAGGTCTTCAAATAATGGAAGGTCCTGAGAGATATGTACTTCTGGGTTAGAAGCATGTGAATAGGTTGCCACATCAATGCTGTATTGTAACACACTGCTTTCCCTGAGTTTGGATGTCAGGGTTTTAATGCCATTTCTGGGTTTCAAAGAGTCACTACTGTCAAAGTGGTGCAAGTCCTGAATATATTTACAGGAATGGAAAATATTATCTTTAAACTTGTTCTGGAAAACAGTGATTCCTTGAATTGTGTCAGTTTCAAACATGCACAATAACAATAAAGTTCATAAAGCAGTTGATTTTCATTCATCAAACAAGAGATCAGTCAACTCAGCATGGTTGACACTCTTGATTGATATCAATTAACTTAAGTGCTACCTTCATTTTTAAGTGCTCTTAGCATATTCAAATACTATGTCTTTAGTCCATGCAATTAGCAAATTATGCTTCCTAACCTTGAGAGTCATATATGTTTACATAAAAAATTGCGCGCCGTCTGATAGAAGAAAAAGTTGGCTAAGATCTACAGTCGGTGGGGTCGGGCTCCAAATTCCTCAATAGGACACCCATAGCACAAAAGTTAATAACTAGAATCAACAAATGGGACTTACTCAAACTAAAAAGTTTTTTTCTCAGCAAAAGAAACAATAAGAGAGGTAAATAGGGAGCCTACA
>NW_026000026.1:37355042-37389694 GCF_001458135.2 Marmota marmota marmota
ATGGCAATATGTAAATCAATGGATGTGTAACTGATGTGATTCTGCAATCTGTGTATGGGGTGAAGGTGGGAGTTCATAACCCACTTGAATCAAAGTGTGGAATATGATATGTCAAGAAATTTGTAATGTTTTGAACAACCCACAATAAAAAATTAAAAAAAAATTGCATACTAATTAAAGCACATGCACTGTTCTGTCTTATTTAGCACCCCCCATACTCACCAACACTCAACAGAATGCAGAATCTTATTTCATTCTTTTCTCTTTCATTTCTTTTTTCTTTCTTTTTCTCCCTAGAAAACAGAAACTCAACCTTTCAGCACATATTCTTGATAGGGACAAAAAAGTGAAGAATCTGGACACTTTCTTCAATGTCTTTCTCACTTCTGCCGAATTGATGAAATATGTCAGTCCTATTCAACTCCCTTTCCTACAGGCAGACAAAGCTGGTTAACATCATTGTCAATGGAAAGTGGAGATGATGTTAATCTTACTTTTTTTTTCTTTCTGAGTTTAGAAGGTGTTGCATACATCTCCTTGGAAATGTAACGATAATTCTTAGCATATGCTAGTTTTTGAGGCATCCTGCAATACCTATTTAATTTTGATTAGCCCTGCAGTTTTCATATTTTATTAACTAAGGAAATACTTCCATAAAGGAATCCCTCTACCCATAGTAGCCAAAAGTAGAACATATAGGAACTTATAAGACCTAGGCTTTTACTCGCAGTAGGATGAGAAACTGACGGAAGGAGGGTTTAGAACAGAAGGCCATTACTTTAGTCAGCCTTTTCACTTATGTGACCAAAAGACCTGACAAGAGCAATTTTAGAGGAGGAAAGGTTTATTTGGGTCTCATGGTTTCAGAGGTGTCAGTCCATAGATAGCTGAATCCATTCTTCTGAGCTCGAGGTGAGGCAGAACATCGTGGCTGAAGCAGCTCAAGGCATCACACCAGAAAGCAGAGGAAGAGAGTTAAACTCAGCTCACAAAGTATATACCCCAAAGGCATCCCCCCTCCAGGGACCCACCTCCACCAGCCACACCTCATCCACCTTTGGTTACCACTCAGTTAATCCATATCAGGGGATTAATTCACTGATTGTGTTAAGTCTCTCACAATCATTTCACCTCTAAACATTTTTGCATTGTCTCATACCTGAGCTTTTGGGGGACACCTCACATCCAAATCATAACAGGCATGATTTGTTAAGATTTATGAGGTTCACCTATTTCATGAGATGTGACTGAGTGAAAAGCAAACATAAGAAGGTGAATTAGGAGGCCAGTGCAATAGTACAGCAATCAATGTAAATTTTAACCAGGTGGTAAAGGTGTAGATGATGAAGAAGGATCACTTTCCAGATGCATTGAGAATGAAGAGCTTCCAGTGTTTTCTGACACATAAATATGAGGTATGAGTTAGATGTCTCTCAGATTTTCTCTCCTAAGGAAATGGAAGACTCTATGAAGAGCAGATTTGAACATTTGGGGGAAATTCATGAATGCTGCTTTGGAGATATTAACTTTAAGATGATAATTGGATGTTAAAAACAATAGCCAAGATACTTTCTGGTATCCCTTTTCTGAATTTAACCAGGTGGTAAAGGTGTAGATAATGAAGAAGGTAATTTAATGCAGTGACTCTCAGCCAGTACAGTAGAACTGCCTAGGGAGATTTAAAAGTTGATCAGGATGCTCCCAAACCAGACTTAAAAACCTCTTGGGTGGATCAAAGCACTGGTGTTTTTAAAAGCCTGGAAGTGGTTCCAATGAGGAATAAGGGATGAGCACCATGAATTCATGGCACTAGCGGTTTCTAAATTTGGAAGATCAAAGCATTCTGTTAGTTATAGGGACAGGAAGCCCTGCCGACTAGAAGTAAGAAAATAGGAGGAAGAAATAGGTAATTTGCAGGTTTACTCTGAGTATTCAGGAACTCCCTTTTCACTTTCTCTAAGTTCCTGGGAAAGATTGGCCTTCCTGCTTACAGAGCCATGTTTCACACATCCTTCCCCTCAATTGGATAGCATCCATGGTGATTGGGTATCCTCCTGACTGAGAACCTAAGCCTGTCCTGCTGGTCGCTGGATATCCATGACAACAAACCACAACTGAGTTACCTGAGCTTATAAGAGCACTTCAGAGCCTCCCTCACAGACCAGCCAGCTGCAGCTACAGTTGAAGGTGACATGAAAGCAGCAGGAGTTCCACTGTAGTATGGAAGGGAGGAGAAGAGGGAGCGCTATGAAGAAAGACTGTTCAAGGGACCCTCAGGCAAAGTGCACAGTCCCTCTGTGAAACACTCACAAACATGCACCAGTTTGTATGGACGTGGTCCTTGTGTGAATGCATTCACACACAACACACATTTAACACACGTACAAATATGCACGCACAATATACACCACATACTCTTAGTCTGTTTCATGTTATGATAACAAAATACCTGAGACTAGGTGCTGTTGTAAAGACAAGGCATTTATTTATTTAATTTTGGAAGCTTCAAGATCGGGCAGCCCTATCTGTTCAGACTCTGGCAATGGCCTCACACTTTCACAAGATGGCAGATGGTGTCACATAGCAGGAGAGCATGTGAGAGCAGCAAACTGTTCATGAAGAAGACAAACAGAGTAACATTTCTTAATAATGACCTACTTTGACAGTAACTAATCCAGTCCCTTGATCTCTAGCCCATTTCTGAAATGGGCATTAATCCCTTCTAAGGATGGTGTTCCCAGCAACATAATGACCACACATTAAGCTCCACAGGAAAATGTCTCCACTGCTTAAAGGGTCAGCCACCTCTCAATACTATTACATGGGGACCAGGCACAGTGATGTACACCTGTAATTCCAATTTGGGAGGGAGGGTGAGGCAGGAGGATCACAAGTTTGAGACCAGCCTTAGCAATTTAGAAAGGCCCTAAGCAATTTAACAAGATGTTAAATTAAAATAAAAATGAAAAAGGGCTAGGTATGGTGGCTTAGTGAGTGGTTGAGTGCAACTGGGTTCCATCTCTGGTACCAAACAACAGCAACAATAACAACAAAATGTTATTCCATTTGGGACCAAGTTTTCAGCATATGAACCTTTGGGGACAAACCATACTAAAATCATAGAGCCTTCACACCACATACCTATTATCCACTACTTCTCCCACATCAAGCACTTCAGGAGAGCATTGCAATGGGCTTCTTCATTCTGCAGGCGAACAAGGTATATATTTTTCATTAACTTTCTGTAGTCCAGAAAATTTATAATTTCACTGGGGAGAGAACGCCGATTAATCAGAGGCCTCCTTAACTATGGGATTTTGGCATCATGGCCTTGGGAAAGATTCTGGAACTTATGAGCCCTTGAAAGTCCCCCTAAGTTACATTATGTAGGTGCCAACATGCCCTAGAAAGCCACATTGAATGAGGGAGAAATTAAAGGGGAAGAAAGCCCTCAAAACCCCCTTGCCCAGGGGATAGTGTTATCTAAGGTACTGCTTATTAATTCAGACCTGAGGAAAAACCATGTGGTGACATGGATTCCTCTGCTCAGGTGTAGCAGATGCTATCAGTTTTTTCTCACTTCCACACCCTTACCTGTCACTGTACAGTAGCTCAGTATTCAAAGCCAGGTATCTGTGTGTCATTGCCTTAGGACATTTTCCTGTGCTAAGATGCCCACTTTGTGCAATTCTGTAGCAGGCTGAAATTTTCCAGGCACTGACACTACCAATAAGAGTTCTCCATCAGTGACTGCTGACAATTGGTCCCTGAATTTTGAGTAGGATAATTCTGAGGCATGCTCCACACTGGACTTCTAGAATTCTCCAATGGGATTGAGCCCCATCTGTCTACAGAGGTTGATAACACACCCTTTGTTGGTTGCTTTCTTTACCATGTCTCACTTTCCTACAACCCTACCAATGTTTTCCAAGATTGTCCCTCAAAAAAAAACTACTTGCACTGAAATTCTTAGTTTAGGTCAGCCTCTGGTGAACCTCAGAAAAGCATGCCGTCTGCAACCAAAAATGACAAATGATGGACAGAAGTTGATGTAAACAAAAGGAAGCTGAGCTATGGATATATTTGTAAAAACTGTCCGGTTCTCTATATTTGTTTTGCAATGACTTGGGAAATTTGCCTCTCTGCTGGAGTAGGGACCAGAGTGACCATGTGAAGGGGAAACAGATGCACTCAGCCTGCGGCCTCACACATCTGCTGGATGAGCAACGACTATAATTTTCCAGGAGGAGACAATAAAAAAATTCACATAAAACTTTTTATTGTGTAAGTGACACTGGTTATTATAGTCAGCAATCAGAAAGCTACCCAGAGGACAGAACTTTTCTGCCTATTAATGTAGAGAAAATGGCTAGCCTGCTTCCCAAGTCTCAGAATGTAACATTGGAGATGCTAGGATCCATTCCAAAGGAGTTATAATACCAGAAAAATACAAGAAAGATGCAGCAAATGTGTGTTGCAGGAAAGATAATAAAATAAAATCTAACCATTTCAGAGCTCTTGGGGCAAATTGAATCCATGGGAATTGAAAAATAAAGAGTTTGGGAAAAAATATGGGCTTTTTACTGAGGACAGGAAAATGATGTGTGTCTCAGTTTTATGAAGGGTAAGTTATTCTGGGTCCAAAACTGTAGATAAGACATTTCCAAACGTCCAAAAATGTTATTTCGTAAAGACCTACAGTTTTGGTATTTGTAATCAGATTTTACTTTAAAAATTTCTTACTCAGTGTAGACAGATGCCAACACATGAATACAATTTGTTAAAAATCTTTGTATGAGGGCTGGGGTTGTGGCTCAGTGGTAGAGCACTTGCCTAGCACATATGAGGCACTGGGTTCAATCCTCAGCACCATATAAAAATAAATAAATAAATAAAATAAAGGCATTGTGTCAATCTACAACTAAAAAACAAAATTTTAAAAATTTCTAAATGAGAATAATCAATATTCTTCTCTTTTCCCATCTTCCAACTTCCTCTGTGATATTGATACTGTATCCCATAGAGACAGCTTCTATGGGAACAGCTAGGGTGCCAACATCTTCACTGTATTCCCTTCTGACTTAGCACTAAGGGGCTCCATATCAGTCACAGAGGTGAGAGCTTGAGAGGATGCAGTGGTCAATTTACTCTTCTCTTGTCACTAAAGCTAAATCTGTATGTATGTTGGAAAGGAGGACACCACCCAGATATATCATGCGAATAGGCCAACCCAAACATTGTAATAACAAAGACCCACATCTGTACCTAACCTTATCCTCCCAAGACTTGATGATAAGCAAAACAGAAATCTATTTCTTGCTTTAGTATAAGCCAATGCAGTGTAGGAGCAAGGGGGACTAGTTCATCAGTATATGGGGACCTAAGCTTCTTCTATCTATTGGTTCCACAGTCTCCTGGGACAGAGATCAGTAAGCTTTTTTTTAAAAGGCCAATTACTAAATATGTTCACATCTGTGAACTATACAGTTGGCACTGTAAAGTCAAATCATTATAGTGCAAAAGCCTCCATAAATCCTACATAAATTGGCATGTTGCGATAAAACTTTATTTATAAAAACAAGAGACCAGCGGATGTAGGAGGCAGACTCCTGGCTAGAGTCTTGGAGCCTTCCACGAACTCTACTCAGTACGTAGAGGATCAGGATTTTGTAGAAGATAATATTAAGTGTCAGGTATGGATACACATAACACTTTACCTTCCTTATATAGATCAGATCAAATGGCTTCACCCAACCTAAAGGAAGTTTGGGAAATTTAGCTATGTGCCTAGAGGGAAGAGAAAAATAATTTTGTTAGTTTACAGCATTCTATAGCAACTATAGCAACCTGGGTACTAATTACATTTTGTAATATAGTATATTTGAAAAACATCTTCTGAGACTTTAAACAATTGAATTTAAAACTCCTAATAATACAACTTCACTGTGGTACATTTATGACACAACTTCTATGGGAATTAGGAATTTCCTTGATCTATGAATAAGAATATTTTTTTCCTTACATTACTGGGGCACTCTACCACTGGCATTCCAGTCTACCCCCCAACCCCCATTTTTTTCAGACAGGGTTTTGCTAAATAACCAAAACTGGCCTCGAACTTGTGATCCTCCTTTCTGGAACTGCCATTAGATTATAGGTATGCACCACCATGCCAGAACTAAGAAGGAATTTTGCCTGCAAATTATAGTGCAGCGTTTCAGAGAACCATTGTTTAAGCAATCTCAGAAAACCAGCTATTTTCTTGAACTGGAGAATACTCAGTTTTTCCATTGCATCTATTCTGCAATTCTTAATTAGGAATTTAAAGAAAAGATTCTGTTGGACTCCTGCTTATAAACAATTTGTTTAAAAACTTATTACTTATATATGGGAGTAATATTTTTCTATTTTTAAAAGTTCATATTTTCCTTTATGTGCTTCACATGGGTCTTTCCCTAAATGTTATGAAATTAATGAATTTGACTATATCCATGAGCTTGGCTAGTAAACCAAGTTTTGTTTTCTTATGTTACTTTATTATAAAATTTAGGGCTTATTTTTTTCCAATAATTCCTCAGAGTGATTATTTTCATGGACACCGACAATATAAAGTAGTTATTTTGTACTATTTAAGGTCTGCAAGATGACCATATTTAGTAGCATTAGTAGATCCAATGAACTAAACAGATATAAATGAAATTTCATAAGATACTCTTGCCATGAGAGAGGAAAAAAATCCACTGTAATTGTTCTGGTGACTGGTTTGGGTCAGAATAAGTAAAAGCCAAAGAAATAAATCTAAAGCTCCTGTCTTCATTTTTGAGCCTTCAATCCTTCTAATGAGGCAGAGCTGTACAGATAAATCTAAAAATTTAATAAGAATAAAATGAAAAATATATGGGAGTTGTTTCTGCAGTACCCTTCCAGGTCACCCTGGGGTTCTTGAAGTTATTGTGATTGCTCTGGATTCTGAGCATGTTTTGTGTTTCATGAAAGCAACTTGTTCCAAATATCAAAGCACATTTAAAATTGCATTAGTTTGCTTTGTTTTGTCTTAGATATTTATGTTTTTTTTTAATTCTTTTTTGTTAATGATGTTGATTTCTGAAGGGTTAACCTAATATGTCATTAGATTAGAAGTACTTAAAGTTTAGCATTGGAAAGAATCCCCTGGAGGTTTCTTAAATACAGATTCCTGAGCTTTACCTTCAGAAAATATGCATCAGTAGTTCTGGGCTAGGGCCTGAGATTCTGCATTTCTGTCAAACATCCTGGTGATGCTGATACTGCTGGTCTGGAACCACACTCTGATGAACACAAAGTCAAAGATGTTCAACTGGAAACCCAACTCAAAGTGGCTTAATGAATAGGAAATTTTTATGGTTTGTATCTGGAATGTCCCTGGTAAACTCATAGTTTGGTAATGCAGCAATTTTCAAAGGTGAAATGAACCGATCATGAGGCCTCTGTCTTCATCAGTGGATTAATCCATTTGATGGATTAATAATTTGAAAGTATTCCTGGGAGGTGGTAACAGTAGGCAAGTGGGGCATGGTTAAAAGAAGTAGGTCATGGGGACGTGGCCTTGAGGACTTTATCTGTTCCTGGCTACTTCCCATTTCTCTGTCTGCTTTCTGGCTGTCATGAGCTGAGAAGCTTTTCTCCACTGAGCAATTCTGCCATGATGTTCCTGCCTTGGGGCCTGCAGACCATGAACTAAATCCTCTGAAACTGCAAACCAAAATAAATCTTTCCTCCTCTAAGATGTTCTTGTCAGGTATTTTGGTCACATCAATGCAAAACATACTAACACAGAAATGTATTTGTGTGTAAGAGTTTAAATTTCAGACCATCAGTCTTGCTTGTGGCACTATGATTTCCATCAGTTCAAGTGATATCCTGAGGGTTCTCTCTTCCTCTCCTTTTCCGTAGACTCATTTTCCTCGTGTTGGTATTTCCCTCATGCCCACAAATAAATTGCTGTATTTCAAATCTAACATTTTCATGTTTCCATGACCAGAGGGACAAAGAGATTTTTTTTTATTCCCCCTAACTGTTGAAAAAAAATTTCTCTCACAATTATTGACTGTTATTGAATCATATGTCATCTTGAACCAATCACAATTTTCACTACAGTCTTTAGGAATGTAATATCCAATAAGTTTAAGTTAGTTCATTTGGACCCACCCCTGGAAATAAGTGCTTTGAACATCAGCCACATTTTTTTTTCTGCATCAAATGTTCTTTCAAAGTCATGGGACCTCTTACAGCTTGAGTTTTATTTCAGCCTATAACCACATGGGATTGATGCATATAAGACAATCTTCAGCAAGCAGAGTTTGTAGATAGCTGTCCCCACCTTCCAGTTTTCAGAGTGACAATTAGTAAGTGCATTCTATAAGGTTTCTGAGAATACCCCAGTAGGATTCTGTCCCTGTTGCTCACTGTGGAAACCAGCTCTATGATAGACCTTTTGGAGATCTTTTCCCTTTTCGAATCTCTGTATCCCCTCTCCTTCACCATGGCCCTGGAATTGCCTCCTAAATAAACTTTGCTAATCCTTCTCTCAAGTGCTATTTAAAGGGGAAAATCTAAACAATAAATGCACTTAAACAATATGGAATGACTCCTGGGAGAATTTGTTCTTCAGAGAACAAATTTTACCAAAAAAAAGGGTGAAAAAAATGCTAAGAAAGAAGAAAAAGGGCTGTGGCTGTGGCTCAGGGGTAGCTCATTTGTCTGGCATGTGTGAGGCACTGGGTTCAATTCTCAGTAGCACATATAAATAAATAAAACAAAGGTCCATCAACAACTAAAAAATATATTTTAAAAAAAGAAAAAAATTCCCCCTAAAACCCAGTTAATTTCTCAGCTCATGGGAATGCATGAACAGATAATACTGAATTTCTGTTCAATCATACTGTGGACTGGTGAATGAAGCATTGGATGTTGTGGAATAGATGGGACACATACAAACTGTAAGCACAAACTATCCTAAAGACACATTGGAAAAGGAAAAAAAGAAAGATGGATCCCATGGTTACCTCTGTACATGGTTTTGGCTAAAAATAAGTTTTTTTAAAAACTCCGGGGCTCTCCTCTATCTCTACTAATATTCAAAGTATTCCTTTCAAATTTACAGCACGGCCATTGCCCAGCTCACCTTCAACTGTGTATCTCTTGCTTCCCCAGTGCATTGAATATCTTCATCTTATTTTTCTCAATTAAATTCTAGGTCTCCAGTCTTCCCTGTGCTATGTCTCATTGTCAAAGGATGAACCTTGGCTAAAGCCCACCAGTGGGCAGACCGAACACAGAAGTTATGTAAGTTACATAAGGCAGATGGATATGAAATTCTAAGCCTCACCTCAGGCAGAAAACAATCTCATTATTAAGCCTTTTCAGAAAACAGTAGGCAAATATTTACAGAAATGCCTTCTAAGGAACTGTTCTCTCTCCTGAGAGGCACATAGTTTTGGGCAGAGTTGCAAATTGTCTTTGTCTTTCAGAGAGTCACAGTGAGCATGAGCTTATTAAATGTCCCGATGTATTTGAACTGAAGGTAATATCAACTATACTTAGTTCAGGTTTTTCCTGAATAAGGTGATTTTTAGATTTGTTTGAGTTTTTGTCTTTCTGTGTTGTTTTTGTTGTCATTTGAGGCTAAAATCAGATAAGACTTTAAAACTTCAGGAAAGTCTGCTTTAGGCTAAAAGTGATGGTAAAAGTGGGACATTCCATGATTCCTATAGACAAGTAGGAGGAAACATTTTGGAAATTCATCCTGGTCAAAGTTACGACACTACCATCTTGGACTAGAAAGAGATACTTACCCCTCGCCCCTCATTCTCCTCTCTCTGAAGACAAATGAAGCATAAAGAGTGGCTTCCTCAGTGGTTTGGGAGGCTGAGGCAGAAGGATCACAAGTTCAAAGCCAGCCTCAGCAATGGAAAGGCACTAAGCAACTCAGTGAGACCTTGTCTCTAAATAAAATCCAAAATAGGGCTGGGGGTGTGGCTCAATGGTTGAGTGCTCCTTAGGTCAATCCCTGGTTCCACCCTGCCAAAAAAAAAAAAAAAGAGTGGTTTCCTCTGTATTCAATATATTTGGAATTTGAACTATCATTTCTGATGTTGTTGCATCAAATGTGCTGGATGTATTATTTATTGATTATATTTAAGAAACAGATTATATTTAAGAAACTGGTTAACATGTCTTGAGCTGCTTTCCTTCTCCACACTCTTCTGCCATGATGTGCTGCTTTATCTTGAGCTTTGGCATCAGCTAACCATGGACTGAACCTCAAAAACCGTGAGCCAAAGTAACTGTGGTATTTGCATGTGCTTCAAGCTTCATATGACTAAAACATAGTCCTGAGTTACTGTACTTCTTTTCAACACGGGAATCATAATCTAGAGTTCATAAAAGTGAACTCTAAATTTTATGTAATACTAGAGAAGGAATGTTAATTTAAAACAAGATTTAAGTTCACTAAGGATGAAAGGAAAGTGACCAGGACACTTGGAGCTAGCAAGAGATCTTTATTGTGGCTGTGTCTGATTAATAGGGAAGGAAGACAAGAAGAAAGAGAGAAAGAGAGCAGAGAGAGAGAGAGAGAGAGAGAGAGAGAGAGAGCCCAGCAGGAGAGAGTTTTTATAGCCAAAATATAATGGGGTCTCTGGGTTTGCAAGCTGCCTTGTTGGCGTACAGTGATTGGATCATATGGTAGTTGCTAAGGGTGTCATCTTCTGCCTTCAGACAGACCACGCAGGGGTTAGATGTGGGTTTCCTTTGCACCAGATGGATGGGGGTTGAATGTTCAGCCTTGAGTGGGGTTGAGTGTTCAGACTTGAGGCAAACAAGTGATAAGGAACCAGACAGTTGAGGGTAGAGTGTACAGGCTACCCTGCAGCTAACATTCATTCAGCCTGCTCCGCAACTAACAAAGGAGAAAATGTACACATGGGTAAACCTGGACAATTTAATAGAGACTTCAAGGGTACTTTTTTGAATACATTACAAGAAGGTCTTTTTAATGCATTGTATTTTAGGGTAGTGCACACTTAAAAGAAGTAAAAAATGAGCAGAGTCTGTTGATACATGTTTTTAATCCCAGTGTTTCCAGAGGCTGAGGCAGCAGGCTTGCAAGTTTGAGGCCAGCCTCAGCAATTTAGTGAGACCCTGTCTCAAAATAAAAATGAAGAAGAACTGGGGATGTAGCACAATTTAAAAAAAATCTGAATCAAAGAGGATTTTTCCTATTACCTATTTGAAATGAGAGCTTTCTCCCCTTCCCTTACTCTAAATCCATCTTTTCCTCTTTACATTGTCACTCACAGTTCAAAAATACTTATTTGTTTATTGCTCATCTTATCTTCCACATCATAGTGCTAGCACTACTCAAGAGCCCAGTAGTTCATAGCTAACACACAGCAGAAACATCATAACAATTTCGTGGATATATGAACACAAGGATTAGGTCATTGTTTTACTTCTAGAAATCACCCCTCCTAATCTAGACCTTCATTTGATCAGGTAGGTGAATGTACTTGGCAAAAATGTATGCATTTACAAAAATTTAGAACTTATAATTTTATTTTCTTTCAAGCTCTTAAGACTTTTTTTTTTTTTTTTTGGCACTCCTGGGGATTGAACCCAGGCCTCATGAATGCTAGGCAAACCCTCTACCACTGAACCACATCCCCAGCCCACTCATCTTTTTGCAAGTGATTTGTTTTGAACGTGACTTGGGAATTTCAGTGTCTTATTCTGTCAGGGTACTTGACAACTTTGAGATCAAAAGAATGAGGATAGATTTACAGTATAATTACCATTAGTCGCAGCAGAAACTGTGACTTTCCCAGAAAAAAACAGATATTCTATAGGATTGTAATGGTTATTATAGATAAGTGTTTGATTTCACATGGAGAATTAACTCATATAACTAAAGAAACATTTTTATTTGTGCCATTTGGCTCCTTCTCCATATTAACATGTCTTATGTGATTCTCAGCATGTCAGGTTTGCTCCCTCCTTTCATTTCTCCTTCCCTGACATCTTGATGAAATAACAAACTGTCTTTCACTTATAATTCTCCATAAGGCCCTCCACAATATTTTCTCTAACTGCATTTTGAGGTCTAATTGCTTAGTCAGGGCATAAGCATGAAGACAGAACCCATGACAGGTAATTAATAGAGAATATTTAATATGGGATCCACGGGGGACTGAGGGAGGGTTGATATCACAGGTGTGAGACCTGCGTACTGTGGTTAGCCCCCTGACTTAGTTTAATGTTCTTCTATCATTGTCTTGAGATTTTGTATAATTTTACTTTAGACCTTGAGTTTTGAAAGTGATGTCCAGTGGGGCAACAGAGCATGCCACAGGGCAACAGAGAAATGCCCTGACTGCACTGAGTGGAGTTAAGGAGACAGACACGGTATGTATGGCCACCAGAGCTCCTTGTCCCCCCATTTGTATGTAGCACTTACAATGTCCCATGAGGACAGAATTCTAGTGGCCCCACCAGGTGGGGCCATTCAGTGGGAGCTAAGTGAGTAGGAGAAAAAATGAGATGACCCGAAAAGGACACATTTTCTGATATCACCCGAACTTGTTTTGAACTCAGGAAAAGACAGTATCCTTGTAAGAAACAGAATAACCTAGGAACCCTAACATACCCTTTTTTACTAGTATAACTTCTGTGTTTTAACCAGTTACTTACACTGAAAATGAAAACATAGAAGAAAAGAGAAAGTTAGTGAAAGACATAGATCTTTTTTTCATTCAGTCTTTCTTTGCATATAAATAAGACACACAGAGAGAGAGAGAGAGAGAGAGAGAGAAAGAGAGAGAGAGAGAGAGAGAGAGAGAGAGAGAGAGAGAGAGACCCCGATGGAATGAATCTCTATGTATCAAGAAATGAAATAATAAGAGTTGTCTGGTTTGTTTGTCCAGGAAGAATGCAGCAATCATGTGTTGTGCATTCATGAATTGCAGACAAAAATTATGTATTTCAGTGATGCTCCAGATGAATTAAGTCCTGCTGTGTTTTCATTTAAAACATTCATTGCATGATATAAATGATAAAGTTCATACTAATAAATTAAAGTTTTTAAATTTTTACTTAGAAAAACACTTCTTAGCAATTTTAAAAATTTTTAAAAAAGAGAGTGAAGAAGAAAGAGTGACAATAGAAGAATGAAATCAGCTCTAACAAGAATTTTTTCCTGCTTCTTAAACAAAGGGCCCTGCATATTATTTTGCACTGGGCTTTGCAAAGAATGAAGCAAGGAGGCCAGAAGTCACCACTCTCCAAAAGGCTAGAAATACAGGGAGAAAATTATGCCGTTTCAGTCTGGCCAAGGCCAGCAGTTGTGATGGAATCTGAAAAGAAGGTCCATCTGTTGTGAACTGAAGCCAAGGTAGGAGCTGCTCTGTGGGATGGGGAGTGGGAGAAAAAGGGGCTGCCTGGAACCACCAGGTTCTGGTTGAAATGTGTCTCTCAAAATCCATGTTTTGGGAACTTAAGCCCCCATGCAAGGGCACTAGGAGACAGGGCCTTTGGGGCAATGTTTAGGTTATAAAGGATTAATGCTGGTTTTAATCAGCCCTTTCGTCATTGTGACCAAGGGAACCAACAAGAACAACGTAAAGGAAGAAGAGTTTATTTCGGCTCAGAGTTTCAGAGGTTTGGTCCATGGTTCGGTCCATAACTCAAGGTGAGGCAGTATACTATGGCAGAAAGGTGTGGAGAAGGAAAGCAGCTCCAGATGTGTTAAATGGTAAGCGGAGTAAGCTCCATTCACCATGATCAAAATACAACTCTCAAAGGCCTGCCCCCAGTGACTTACTTCCTGTAGTCACATCCTACCTGCCCACAGTTACCACGCAGTTAATCCATATTACTGGATTAATCCACTGGTTAGTTTACACATCTAATAATCAAATAATTTCACCTTTAAAAATTCTTGGGGATAGCTTTTTTGGGGACACTTCACATTTAAAACAGCAATACTTTTTTTTTTTAAATAAAAGGACTTAACTGAGAGAATTTGATCCTATTTGTTCCCTTCTCCCTTCTGCCATGAAAGGATATAGCATTCTCCCCTCAGGACGACACAGGGCTCAAGTTACCATCTTGGAAACAAGGAACAGTCCTCATCAAATCTGGTACTTAATTTTGGACTTCTTAGCTTCCACAATGGTGAGACATTTCCATTCTTTATAAATTGTCCAGTCTATGGTATTCTATGGTAGTAGCATAAGATACACAAGGAAGTCTCAGCCAGTCCCAGAAACCCAGCCTGAATCAGGGAATGGCAGAGAAATGCCCTGACTGCTCCTCTCCTCATACCCTCCAAGCTCCTTCCAATTATCTTCATGCAACTAGATTTCATTTGGCAGGGAATTTGGAGAAATGTAATTTAGGATAAGAATAAAGTGGGGGAAAACAGAGAGGAGACATGATGGCAAAAGGTGATAAGCCACATACTTACCTCTTATTCTACAAAGTCTCTGAATCAGGCATATCTACACCTTTCCTGCTTTTCCTCTTCATTTGCTTCTTCTGTCTTCTCCCATGACTCCATCAGTTCAAATCCTCTCTAGTACTGCATCCTTTTCTGGAACCTATGCTTCCCCATGGAAATTCCTTTAAGCATCATGGATTTGATTCCATTTTCTCTTCTTCAGAATTTCTGGCAACCTATGAGTTTTCGAGAGGCTTCATGAAGCTGCATTTCTCCATTAAAACAAACAAACAAAACTGGCTCAAATATTTCTGCCTATTCACTGGGACACTTGGAACATTCTAAATCTAATTGAGCTGCAGTTTCCTCAGCCATAAATAGATGTGATAACGTCCACTGATCCACTGTTTGGGATCATTGTAAAGATGAAAAAAGAATATGAAAGAACCTACTACATATACGAGATAAGTAGACATTCAATACATGGTCTTTCCCCCTTGCCCCAACCATCAGTTGAATTGAACCCAAGGCCTTATATATGTTAGTCATGCATGTAGTCAACTACTGAACAACATTACAGTCCTTTTCTATTTATTTATTTATTTTTATTTTTGAAACAAAGGCTGACTAAATTCCCCAGTATGGGCTCAAAATTACAATTCTCCTGCCTCAGCTACCTGAATAATTATAAGCATATGCCACTCCATTGCCTGGCAAGAAATGGTCACATTTATCATTGTATTTGCAGATTTCATGAACTCTGTAATTAGTTTCCCCCAGGCAGCTATAATAAGGCACTCGAAACTGGGTGGCTTAAAATAACAGAAATTTATTGATTCACAACTCGGGCCTAGAATTCCATACTCAGGGTGTTGGTAGGGCTATGTTCTCTTTGAAATCTATAGGGGAGGATCTGGTGGTTGGTCAATCATTAGCCTTGCTTAGGTAGCTCATAGTTGCATCACGATGGTCTCTGCCTCTGTCTCCACACAGGGTTCTTTTTGTGAGTCTGTGCCTTGCCATGGCTATCTTTCATCATAAAGACGCTCATCCTATTGGATTAGGAAACTACGCTAAGTAGCTCACCTTATCTGAAATATATCTGTAAATGCCTCAGTTCTAAATAAAGTCACATCGACAGGGATGAGGATTTAGAACTTCAGCATATCTTTTGGAGCAATACAGTCCCACCGGTGGCAAATTTATACTAATTTAGGAATATATCTCCTACCCACTGCCTGTGTTCCTGGCTCTACTCCAATCCATTTCTACTCACCAACTTGTTGCTATTACATTTTCAATCCAGAAAGAAAAGAACTTTCTGATTCTGAGAAAACTGCAGGAACAGCAACTTCCTAAAGCTTTCAGAAAGAACAAGGGAGCCTGAGACTGCCAAACCCGAAAGCCAAACAGCTTGGAGAGAGAGATTTAAAGCTCATAAATATCAAAGAGCCTCTGGAACACTGAGGGCAGAAGGAACAATTCTAAACACAGAGAAACATAAATAAAGTTGGATTGAGTTCATTGGCTTCACTCCCAGGGCAAAATTATCATCCCCTTTCCAAAAGTAGCATTTAGTACACCATTAGTTTGTAATGGCTATTGTCTTTGTGGAATACATTATTTTTTTATAGCTTATGGCAGGAGTTGACACAGCGTTACATTATTCCATATTTTCACCTAGATGCACACAGGTAGGAGCATAGCCCTGATGGGCCCTTAGGGGATGATCTAACCCAGGGTCTAGTCCAAACAAGGTCACCTACCTGCAACCTACTGTGATCATCTTCTCATCCAATTCTAGTGGTATTATTTTTCACATTTTATGTTTATTTTCTGACCTCTGGGAATAAATTGCCACATTTCATACAGAAAAGAAACAAGAAAAGAAAAAATGCCGTACAGTTTTTTTTTTTTTAACTTTTAAATAACTCCCTAAATGTCCTTTTGAATCATATGATTTTCAATGATTTCCTGGTACTCTATTTCCTGATATACTGTAATTTTTCTAGTCAGTGCCCCATTATTGGCCATTTACTTTATTATCATGTTTTTCATTCTAATAAAAATTTTCATAATGACCTTCTCTACAACTAAATTGCTGTGTGTCTTATAACATTATCTCTAATTTTATATCTCACCTTCCATTGTTTAGAATCATTATGTACATTTTTTGACCTGGAGCCATGGATACCATTGAAGAAGGAAGTAAACACACTTGTAGCTGTCAAGTTTTCAACAGATTTGACCTGTTATTTTATAAAGGTTCATATACCAAGGTCACTGACAAGGTGCAAATAGGTGCTCTTCTGATGTAAGAATTTAAGAATTCAATTTTCGTAGAATGTGTTCATTCATTCACTTTCCTCTAGGTACAGATGGGTGGAATCCACTTGAGACTGTTCCTGGATCCCAGTAGAATCTGATGAAATCTTTTTCTCTTACTCTCATGGGTCTTGAAAAAGCTTATAGAGAAATCTTGAACTTCATCCCACTTTGATTTACTACTACCAGCTAGAAAATGGATTTGCTGGAGACCTCCCACATTGGGAGCAGGAAATTTACACTGTGTAGATTGTGCTCCTCTTGATTACTGTGCCTCAATCCATCAGGACAATTAGAGACTACATCTTTACATTGTCTCCCCATGCACTCCCATCTTTCAGAGCTGATCAAAAAGCAGGGCATAGCCACTCCTAAAATCCAAATCTATCCTGGCTAGGTTCCAATCAAACATTTCCTCTTGTTTCTTTTTCATACACTATGTAGAGAGACCTCCATTCTTCAATCATGTCTTTGGCAATTTAAATGACTAATGGTTTGCTGCATGTCATTATCCAGACATAGAGAGAATGATAACCGTTCAGCCCTTTTGATCAAGAGAATAAGATAAAGAATTCAGCTGCAAACCATCTTGCCATGTGACAGAATAGAGGCCAAAACCCAATTTCGAAAAGGTCTAATCCAGTGTGTTCTGTTTGATGATGTGAGAACTTTCTCATCTGAGATTGCAACCAATTTTTATCCATGAAGAAAGAGCAAAATAGATTGAGGGCACGCTGAAAAAAAAAGAATTTATTTACACTTTCCTGGATGATAATATTTTGCTATTCAAAGTGTGGTACATGATAAGCAATCTGAGTATCACCTGGTTTGAAATGCAAAGTCTTTGGCCACCTGAAGATATTCTGAACCAAAATCTGCATTTTTAATAAGATCCTCAGGTGACCCCTATTCAGGTTAAGGTCTGAGAAACACCATTCTATTCTATGAAAGACACATGCACTCAGCTGCCAGTACCAACCTTCCTTATAAAACAGAACAAAGTGGAGAATAATCCAAAACATTTTGTTCTGGGCTGGGGTTGTGGCTCAGCAATAGAGTGCTTGCCTAGTATATGCGAGGTGCTGGATTTGATCCTCAACACCACATAAAGATAAATAAATAAAATAAAGGTATTGTGTCCAACTACAACTAAAAAACAAACAAACAAATAAATAAATAACAGAAATGTTAACAAAAAGAAATTTTGTCCCTACAAGACCATTTGAGTTTTTCCAGGATGCAGGTGAACTGTTGTAAGACTAACATCCTCAGAATTAATTCTAAGAGATGGAATTTGTTTGCCCTGATCTCCTTTTATGTTTAATTATGCAATTTTAGCTAGTTTATTCTCAGGAAAGGCAATATAGGAACATGGTAAAAATTTTCACAGAGCATAAAAATGAGTACATTTAAAAATAAGACCTCATCATAGATACATAATTTCATTCCTAGATTTAATAGACACTAATAGATTCTATATACATATTTATTTTTGTGTAATCTTCCAGAACTATTCACATACATATCTCTTTAAGCTATATCACTATGTATATGTATCATGCCCTTTGCTTTTGAGAGATACATGCATAATAGTTTTTCCAAAAATTTGGTACTGTTGACAGTCATCAGGATACATCCAGCCTCTCTATTTCCTTTGGCTATTCCAGATGAAGCTGCAATGACAGTATCTCTGCATATGTGTTTGTCTCTAATTGTAAAAATAAAAGCCTATGGGCTGGGGATGTGGCTCAAGTGGTAGAGTGCTCGCCTCACATGTGCAGGGTGCTGGGTTCAATCCTCAGCACCACATAAAAATAAAATAAAGATGTTGTGTCCACCTAGAACTAAAAAATAAATATTAAAAAATTCTCTCTCTCTCTCTCTCTCTCTCTCTCTCTCTTAAAAAAAAAAGCCTGAGTAAAATTGCTGATTCTAAGGAAAATAGCATTTAAATTTTTGATAGATTTCCCCTGTCTGCTCTTCACATACACTGTATTCATTTAGTAACCTACCAACTAGCCAAAGACTTGTTGAACTCTCTGTGTTCCAGTTTTCCTAAGATATCAAATTTGAAAAGGTATAGTCTGAAAGGTAAAAAAAAAGTGTCACATCTTAACTTAATAAACATTTCTTTAATCATGAGTATAGATATTTTTCATGTTTAAAAACCTCCTGTATCTGTATTTGTCAACTGCTTATTCATTTTCTTTAGACATTTTATTCTGAAAAGAAGTGCATTTTCTGATGGACTTAATCAAACATTTATTTTTGTATTAATGAATTTATAAATCATCCCTTAAAGAATGACACTTGCTGTAAACATTTTTTTAGTTCATGTTTCGTCTCTTTTCTCTTTATATTTTATGTTATTTTGTTTTTAATAGATAATACATGCATCTATTTTAAATATTGGAACAGCATGTTCATGCTATGAATTAAGAAGTCTTACTTCCACATCTGCCCCTGTCTATTCCATGGCCCACTTTCTTGTGGGTAATCTTGTTCATCATTTCTTATATGTTCTTCGACACTTTTGTTATTACAAGTAAATACATATATAAAATCTTATCGCCTTTTTTTTTTTTACTAAAATCCAAATGTCACCTACATTTTTTTTCCTTTTCACTTAGAAAAACTGCATGGATGTCTTTTGTTAACAGTAGAAAGGAGCCCCACTACTCCTTTGTTATAGTTGCATAGTATTCCACATATTCCTAGAGAGAAGGTTGCTGAGACATCAGATAGATTTGTAATTTTGAGAAAATTTCTACTAAATACTATGTTGTCTTCTCACCAGCAATGTATGAGGACCCTTGTGTTAACCAAATTTTGAATTATTGTCAGAAGATGAATAAAAATGATATCTTATTCACTGTGATCTTAATGTACATTTCGTTGTTCATGAGAAAGAGCATGTAAAATGATTTAAGGACCATTTGTATTTTTTTATCCTGTGTATTGTCATTTATCTTCTCATTTCTTTGCCCCCTTTATCACTAGATTGCTGTCTTTAAAAATCAATTTTTAGAATCTTTGTGTGTGTTCGGGTACAAGTTTTTTTGTCTTTTATACGAGTTAACAAGTTTTAAAAGCAGTTTTAACTATCTTATTTTGATCCAATTTTTCACGTAGAACTTTATTTTTTAATTTATTAATATTATTAATCTTAAGTCTTTGGTTTTGAGTCCTGTCCTACTCCAAGTTTATAAATACATTTTGCCATATTTTAATTTAATTCTTTTCAAAAATTTGCACTATTTGAAGTTTATTTTATTCAACTACAGAGAGTATGGAACCAGTGCTTCCCCCTTTTCAAATAGCTACCTAACTATACCACTATCATTAGTTAAAAACAAATCCATCCTTTACCCACTATACTGAAATACTCCCCAATATATTCTAAATAACACATGTATTTAAAATAATTTCCGAATATCCTACTGTGTTCCATTCATATGCCAATAGTGTCCTATGTTAATTAGTGAGGATTTATGGTTTATCTTTACCTTGGGTAGACATGGTTCCTTTTACTACTCTTCATATTCAGAGATTTCCTGACCACTATTGCTAGTTCTTTTTCCTATACAAACTTAGAATCAGAATGAATAATACTGCATGGCGGGGGGGGGGGGCTGTTCACATTTTTATCCCCATTGTGTTAAATTCATAAATTTACTTGGAGAAAATTCACTTCCCTATGATGTGGAATCTTCAAATGAATGAAATGGCTAACTCTATTTTGGCTGATATATTATTTTTGTCTTCTTCTAAAATTTTCCTTGGTGCCATTGTACATGGAATCTTTTATTATATATTTAAACATTGTTTGTATATATGAAGGGATTATATTTCTTGCATGTATTTTATACTCTGATATATAGTTAAATTCTTGATTTTTTGATAGTAGCTTTTTTTTAGTGGATTCTTATAGGTTTCCTAGTTATTCAATCATATTATCTAGATATAATGATAGATTTACAATGCTAGATATTTTTACTGATCTAAAACAATAGACATAGGGGAAATGCACTCCTCCCCCCACCAACAATTAAGAGGATTGAAGGTGAGATCACATGATGAAACTCCTGAGGAATTGCAGTAATATTTATGAGGAGGGCACACATAGGAGCAAAATCACAGGTTGGCGAAGGAAACAATATATTCTTGAATTGTCCCCAGTAAAAGATGTCTTCCTTAGTACCCACATGCTGGTGGTGTGGCTCATAGAAGTCTTTAAATCATCTTTAGTTTGGCACTGACTTCCTATGCAATGTAGTGAAGAAATTTTATTTTTATCAGTAATCCATGGATACTTGAGAGAAAAGTAACCTCATTTATTTTTACTGAAATCATCTATTTTCTTACTTTTTTTTTAGTGTCTACTTGATGTGTCAAAAATTAGAGAAGCATAATAAATCTTCCCAAATCTATTGTGCTTAAATATCTACCTCTTGTTTTCTCAGTCAGAGCTGCATCTATTTTGACTCTCTGTTTTTAGCATATGCAGGCCCCTGAGCATCATAACTCTTATGGATGATTTTTTTTGCAGATTTTATGCTTTCTACCTTGAGTTTTGCTTTGTCTGATATTAATATTGTCATGTCTGCCTTTACTTGTGTGAGGCTATCTTTGCACTTCACTTTCTTTTTAAACTTTTGGGTGATTATATTTTAGCTCTCAGTTATAGGCAGCAAATAGTTGTACTTTTGCTTTATGACCCATCTGTAAATGTCTAAATTTTAGTATTGAAGCTTGACTCATTTGCATTTATCGTCAGAGTTGATATACTTATTATGTTTGGCAGCTTTCTTTCCACATATTATTTTTACATCCTTCATTGTGGTTTCATTTGCTCTGTGGTTTATGTTTCATTCGATTTTATCTTTTCCTTTGAAAAATATACATTACCTATATGATATCCTCTGTGGTGACATTTAAGATTTTCAAAACTATTCAATTCACAATTCTTTATGCAACAAAGTTAAGAGTACAACAATAAACTCTGATTTCCTTTCCATTCAAGAGAAGCAGTTTGGAGCTTTTACATTGTTCTGCTTCCTATTCCCCATCATTCAGGCACTTATTTACATGACCTGTATTCTCAGAGCCAGAAAATCATAATTTTAAAACATTTTTCATATTAAAGCAATATATTTAAGAAGAACAACTCGCAATGGCATCCAATTTTGTGACCATCTTTCTTGTAAATTTTATAAGCAATTTTATTTTAACATGTCTCAATGAGCATCACACAGAAACAGGTGCGATTCCTTCCCCATTCTTGAATCAATCATTCTGATTTGTACCTTATCTGTTTGGAGCTCACTGGCAAGTTGTGTTTTCATTGAAGAGGGTACAGATGCATTTTAGTGTACGAACCCTTCAATAAATAAAACATTTTTTTTCTGTGGCCTGCATGCATTAAATAAAGAGTAGCTGTGAAAATACAAATTAGATAACAAACTTTTCTCCACAAAACTGCAGACAGAATTGCACTATTTCAGTCATTTAGCATTTTATAAAAGGACTCTCCATCTTGCCAATATTTAGAGATCCATTATTTCTCTTAGGATATCAGCAATTTCTTTCCAAATTTTTAATTACTTTTATTATGTTTGTTGATATTTTTACTTGAAATATCAACATTTTTTAATGTTTTAGACAAGTAGGTGTGATAGTACCAGGAAAGACTTGTTTAAACTATGTATTTTATATTTTTACTCTGTTTCAATTTATAATGTTTTATCTTGGGTGACATTGTCCACCCAAGGAAATACTTGGTAATACTCTGTCCTCAATTCTAATTTTTTTAAATCTTTTTTAATTTTAATCTTTTCCTGAGTCTTGAAGTCACTTAGGGAATATTTTAAAATTGTGATGTCTACTGTCATCATAAATTAGGAAACATGAGTAATCCTGATTGGATCAAGGCACATTCAATAACCTGGTTCAGCCACACCTATTTTTCTATCACAGATATATTAAGTATCTTATAAGTAGCAAGTAGAAGCATAATGAAATAAAAGGAGAAGAGTTTTAATGCTTATCTTGGGTATTTGATGATAACTATTTATAACTTTGGGCCACCTAACATCTTATGATTCACTCACCTGCAAATATCTTCTTAGCCACATAACACTCCTGAGCATATCCAAGATCTACACAGTCCTCCATCATGAAAGCACCACCTGACGAAGCATGCAGAGATGTCTTCAGAGTTCTCTCTTTAAGTGAGAAACCATAATATGGAACAGAAGATGCTGATTATTGTGAAAATGCTATCAGTACTCCCCTTACCATCCTGGCCCTCTGCTACACAGTGAAAGCAATTAAGCATGAACTCCTGTGACTCTTGCCTATCTGCAAGAGCACAATAGCCCGAAATTCTGGGAAACCATGTATGACCTTAAGAACTTATGACCCAGAAATATCCCTCACACAAGATGATGATTTGATAGATGAATACCCCAACTCCCTCACGTCATGGGGAGATAAAACTGCTGGGTGCGCTACACGGACTTACACTTGTTAAAAGAGAGCATGTTTGAGATTTCCTCTTCCTTAAAGTGTTTAGGAAGATGTCATAGTTTCTTGATTTTCCATTAAGTTTCATAGACTATTATGGTTTTTATTCCCGTTTATGTATGCAGTTTTATACCTCTATGTTTCTTTTTATTTTTCATTATTCATGCAATTTTAATTTATCTTTATTTATCCTCCCAGGAGCAGAATTGTGTGTGAATTGCCCTGAACTCTGCTTCTTCTCCCCTTGGGGCTGAGCACTACTTGTGCACAGTTCTAGAACAGATTGTTTTGCCAAGTTCCTCAGACCATCAAGGTAGTGAGCCATGGAGGTCTATAGCACAAGGGATATATTTTCCCCAAGTCAGAATTGAAGGGATTTTCAGATTTTTTTTCTCCACCCTGCTTAATGATGATTTAGAAACACTACAATGACTTGGATATTTTGTCTTGTTGCTTACTCTTTCTTAAATAATCTTTTATTAAAAATTATCTATTTCTTCTGCAGTAACACTGAGGTCCACACCACAGGCTACCAAGCATTCCTGGTTAGTGGTTTACTCTTGAGGAAGCCCAAAGCTTCTCTCCAATCCTTCCCAAGACTCAATGGTGTTTGTTCCCAAACTTGATGTTGTCAGCCACATTTGATGCTGTAGTTATTATCATAGTTGTTACATATGTTATTCAAGTGTTTTTCAAATGAAATACAAATTAAAGAAAAATGTTATTTTCCTACAAGAGCAAAGTTGATTGCTTCAGAAAGACTCAAAAGGAAGTTGTTAAAAAATGTTGAATTTGATTTAGAGATGTGTGAGATAACTGTAAAAGATTGGAAAAGAAAAATTATATCTAGGGCTGGGGTCATGGCTCATTGGTAGAGCGCTTGCCTAACATGTGTGAGGCATAGAGTTCAATTCTCAACACCACATATTAATAAAGATCCATTGACAAGTAAAATTTTTTTTTAAATTATAACTATACATACACATATATCTTTTGCATTCATGTTTCCTTTGCAAGTGTTGTGAGTTCCTCTCTCCACTTTAAAGAGACCAAAACTGGAAAACTCCTAGGCAGTTAGTTGTCCTTATCCTTAGTTGTACATTAGAGTCACTGAGAAACTTTTTTAAAAGTTGGGATTCATCTTTAGAGATTCTGTCCCTATTTGTCTAAGGTGAAGCTAGGCATCCAGCATTAGGACTTGTTTTGTTTTCTTTTATTTCACATTTAAAGCAGTGCACAGATCGAGTGGTGCAGTGTGTGTGCCTCAGGTGTGGAACATCTTACTTTGATGCCTGCTAAATTGTATAATGCAAAACACGGGACTCTACTAATTTTTTTTTCCTCATTGTTGCTGTATCAGTCCAAATTTAGTAGCCATGTTTTCACATTCTGGCAATAGGATTTTTGTCATCTAATATTTAGATGAAGTTGTAATTTGCTTAATCTTCACAGTATTTTAGAGGAACATTTTAGGAACTATCAACACAGGCTCCAAGTCTTGTGCCTTTTCAAATTGGAAATAGTTAATTTTTTAAAGTACGTTGAACATGAATGCCTTGAAAGTAATGCATTTTTTTTCTCTTTTTTTCTGCTTAATTCTTACATTGGTATTATTTTGTTTGGGACTTTAATTCTCTATGGTTCATGTTACATCTTAGTTTATTCTTATTATGAATACAGAAAATAAGCATGCATAGCACATGTAAAATAAAACAACGAATACACAGATGCCTACCATACAATTTATGAAACAAAATTGTCAAGACTTTTTAAACTCTCTTCAATAGTCTTTTCTTACTTCATTTCTTCCAACCCAGAGTTAATCAATACCTCGAGTCTCATAAATATACTGCTTATTTGAAAACAGTTTTAAAATAAATTGGTGTATCTTTCAAAATCCATTGTTTTATTTTGCACATTGACCATTTAAAAATAGACGTACTCAAATGTACCTTTTCTGGTACATCTGTGACTTGCTTCCGTTTTTCAATAAAATGGTTTTAGCATTCATACATGTCAATATTCCTATTTTTAATTATTTCATTATATGAATAAATTTCAATGTATCCATTCTGGGAAATGGATTCTATATTAGGGCGATTTTTAGCATTTTACTTTTGTAACCAGTAGTAAAGTAATTATATTTTTAAATGTGTGCCTAATATAAGCATAATCATTTCTATGTGCTTATTAATGACATTTCTGAATCATAGCGGATGAATGCATTCAATTTTAGTGGTTAATTCCAAATTATATTCTAATGTGAATCTAACCATTTATACTCTTGACAGCATCATATCTCTGTCAATTCTTGGTACAGTGCTTTTTCACTCCTGATTAAATGTGAGTTGTAAAATATTGCCCTGTGAATTTAATTTTCATTTCCCAGATAATTATTGGGAATGATCATTTAGCCCATGTTGATACTCCATTTATGATATCTATTCTATGAAATACCCATTCATGTTTTTTGAACATTTTTCAATAATTCAATTTTTATACTTTATATGGTAACTAGAAATTGTTAATATTCCCCCAATAATAATACCTTGTGATTTTGTATGTGTAAAGATTTCATGTAGGCTTTTGTTTTTGTTTCCAATTCTTTTCAGGATGTTTTTGATGAACAGGTGGTTTAATTCTAATATAATTTTAGGATTTTTCTTTAATGTTCGTACTTTCACTTGGCTTAAAAATTTTCCCCTACTCTTGGATAAAAAAGATATCCTCATATTTTATTCTAAAGGTGTAAAAATATACTTTTAATTTTAAAGCCTATAATTCAGAGTCAAATTTAGCCTATGAATTAAGGTAGAAATACGATTTCATTCACTTTCCATATTGATGAATTATTATGTCAGCACCTCATATTGAGTGGCCAATCCATTCTGCTGTGATCTACAATGTCACCTCTGTCGTACAACTGGTTCTGTGCTTTATATCCTGTTCCATCCATCTATTTGACAATTATTTGCCAATGGCGTTTTGTCTTAATAACTCTTATTCCATAGTATCTTCATTTCTAGGAGAAGTGACTTTGTTCTTCCCTAGGAATATTTTGGTCATTATTAGCCCAGTAGTTACAAGACTTTTAAAATTTTTTTAAATTATGGTAACATGCACAGATGTGCCTATGCACACATGCATGAACACACACACACACACCTTTTACTCCAGATTTTGATTATAATTGCACTAGAGCTAGGTTATATAGATTAGGTCAGGAGCTGTCAGACAACCAACCATAGGATAAATCTGGCCCACTGACTATTTTGGGGGGGTAGTGCTGGGGATTAAACCCAGGGCCTTGTGCATACAAGGGAAGAACTCTACCAACTGAGCTATGTCCCTAGCCCAGGCCCACTGATGCTTAGATTCAGTTTGCAAATAAAGTTTTATTGGAACACAATAATGCAACTTACTTTATATATGGTCAATGACTTGTAAAGCACAAACACAGAGTTGAATAGGTGTGACAGCAATCCTATGGCCAAAAGAAGCCTAAATATTTTCTATTTGGGTTTTTATAAAGCTTGTTGACTACTGGTATGAATCATTTCTGAGAATAATTTAATTTTAATAATTTTAATGTTTTACTTCCAGAAACATAAGTCATATTTATTAGTTCAACTTAATATTTTTAAATAAATATGTATAGTTTTTTCTTCATAAAGAGCATAGTTTGCTAAATGTATTTCCAGATGCTTTATGTTTTCTAGCAATTATAAGTTGAATCTTTTAAATATTATGAATTTTAATTGCTGCTGGTGAAAATACATTTATTTGTTTTTCTGCATAATAATTTTATTGATAGAGAATTTGCTAACCTGACTTATTATTTTAATAAGTTATACGTGTACTGTTTGTATCTCCTAAATTCACAATGATATCAAGCGTGGATAAAGATTGTTCTGTTTCTTCTTTTCCAATCCACAGCAGTTATTACATCTTTTTCTTGTCTTTGTGCACAAGCTCCAGAACAATATAGAACTATGACACTATGGGTGTAGCTCAGTGGTAGTGCACTCACCTTGCATTTCTAAGACCCTGGATTCAATCTCTAGAGGCACAGAAGAATAAAATTAAATAACAAAAAATCATACTAATGATTCTGAGCAAGTCTTTTCAATCAAAATGCTTTAAATTTTCAGTATTAACTAATAAGTGTGATACAATTTTTGTGTTTTGATATTTGTAGAAATTAAGAAATGAAGGATTTCTATGATGAACAAGTACAAAAATCTAATGAACATATTTCTTGTATCTATTGAAATGATTATCAGTTGCTTCTCTCTACCCTTCCTCTCTCTTTAATTTTTTTGGAGGATTTTATGTGCATCTGTATGTACATAGGCATGGAAGTGTTCTGCCCATTTCATGTTTATTTTCTCCATTAGGTGAAAAGTGTAGTATTTATTTACATTCCTTTAGTAGGCGCCCTAGATATTTTATTATTTATATGCTTATCTTTACAATAGCTGAAATTAATCAACATTTTTACCCATTTCTTCAAAAATGCAAATTCCTTGGAGTACTTCAATGGTAATAGCTCTCATTAGCGTTTATATGCTACTGTTAGAATTAAATCCTGGATACATACCATTTTTATTGTGTCCTCACAGCTTAAGATCTTGAGTTAGTGTTTTGACACACATTTCAGTTACATTTGTCCACAACTGGAAGGATATATTTACTCATCATTTCTACTTGCATTTTCCTTCTTTCTAAAGGTAATCTTTAAGAAGATTCCTTAACAGAGGTTTTGTAGTAACACCTTGAGTTTTTGTTACTTCTAAAGGTTCTTTTTGCTTTCATTTCCACAAGATAATATGACTATTTATAGAAATCCAATTGATGGTTATTTTTCTCTCCGTATCTTTAAAATAGCATTATTCATTGTCTCTGGCTCCCCCCTGCTAATGTTGTACAATCAGGTGCCAATATATTTTTTATAACTTCTCTTTTATCTGTATTTCCGTTTTTTTTTTCCTTTTGTGTCCTGCAGTTTTAATGTTACAGGCCTGAGTAACGACATTTATTTATTTTAAATACTCAAGTTACTGGGGATTCACTGTGCTTCTTCTATTTTATGACACTCATACTTACATTAATTCAAACTATGTTTTGGATCCAGGACTGGTTGAATTTGTGAATGCAGAATCTGCTGATAAAGAGGGCTAACTACAGTTAGATTACACATTCGGTTTCAAAATTCCTTTTGATGAAGTTATGTTTTCACAGATTTTGTTATCAAAAGCAAATATCACACAAAATCAATATGAAACTGGTGAAAGGGCTGGTTGCATCCAACTTTAATTCACAATTTAAAACGTTTTAGAATACCCAATAGGGGCACAAATATAGTTGGTTTACAATGGTAATTTAGTAAGATGATAATATTTTTATTCAGTATTTTAAATTTTCAGTTGTCTATTAAACTTCTCTTTTGCTCTTTTTTAGTTATATATGAAGGTAGAATCTATTTTAATATATTTATACAAGCATGGAATATATCTTACTCTAATTAATATCCTGTGAATGTATATGATGTTGAGATTCACTGTGGTGTATTTGTACATAGAAAAGTTATGCCTGGGCTGGGGATGTGGCTCAAGCGGTAGTGCGCTCACCTGGCATGCACGGGGTGCTGGGTTCTTAAAAAACGCAAATTCCTCGGAGTACTTTAATGGTAAAATAAAATAAAGATGCTGTATTCACCTAAAAATAAAAAAAAAATAAATATTAAAAAATTCTCTCTCTTTCTTTAAAAAAAAAAGAAAAGTTATGTCATTTCACTGTGTTTCCTACTCCTATCCCCCTTCCCTTCCCTTCAATCCCTTTTGTCTAATCCTCAGAACTTCTATTCTCCCTCACCCTTTGTTGTGGGTTAGCATCCACATATCAGAGAGAACATTCGATTTTTGTTTGGGGGGCATTGGCTTACTTAAGCATGATAGTCTCCAGATCTATCCATTTACCAGCAAATATCATGAAGTCATTCTTTTTTATGGCTGATTAATATTCAACTGTGTGTGTATATATATACACATACATATATTTATGTGTTATATAGATATATTTACATATTATATATATTTTTTTTTCTTTATCCATTCATCTGTTGATGGGCATGTAGGTTGGTTCCATTGGCTACTAAACGCTTATGACAAACACTCATTAAGTATTTGAAACTAACCCCCTCCTTAATTGAGGTAATTGTTGATTACCTCATAGGAAGATTTGGCATAGGAAGATCTTGAAAAACGTTACTGAGACACCAAAAGCAACAGAAAGTGGAAACTTCTTGCTTAATCTGCTCTCAGGCTTTAGCTTTCAGTTATTATGTTTTGCTTTTCGTCTTCATATATTTGGTTTGTTTTTTTCAAACTACTTGGCCATTTTATGTAAGTCTCCTTTTCCTTTTGTATGTGTTCCCATTTGTTCTACTCAGCTTTGCATCACTGTGACCAAAATACCTGAAAATAAAATTTAGAGGACAAAATGTTCATTTTGGCTCACAGTTTTGAAGGCTCAGTCCATAGTCATCCAACTCCATAGCTCTAGGCCTGAGGTGAGGCAGAAGGTCATGGCCAAAAGGAGTGGAGAGGGAAGCACCTCAGGATGCAGCAACCAAGAAGCAGAGAGAGAAAGCTCTACTCACCTTGGACAAAATAAAAATACCGAAGACATGCCCCCAGTGACCTGCTTCCTTCACCCACACTCTGCCTGACTGTAGTTGTCACCTAGTTCATCCATGTCAGTGGATTAATCCACCAATTAGGTTACTGTTCCCATAAGTTAATCATTCCACTTTTGAACATTCTTGCATTGCCTTACACCTGAGCTTTTGGGGGATACCTCACATCTAAACCACAATATCATTTTTTCTGAATAGATAGATAGATAGATATCAATTACATATAGATGGTTGCATAGATATGAAAAGTAATGTACATGTATGTGTGTGGGGAGGTGTGGGAGGTGGTGTTTTAAACTGTTCCTGAAGCATACTGATTTATTTCTTTGAGTGTGGTCATAGTCTCACTATGAATCAGAGTCTTTGGAGTTTTATCAGTGATATTTGTTTGAAGGCTGGCATGAAGTATATTCATCCACAAGATATGGATTTTATTTGTCGAGGGAGCACCGCCGCTTTGGATCATTTTAAAATAAATTCTCAGCTTGATTTTTTTAAAAACATCATAGAGAGTACAAATTTGAGCTGCCAACCTAATGAGAAATAGCTTTATAGTAAGTATAGTATATCTTGAGCAATTTCTTTTTCTTTCTTTGTTTAATTAATTTTTTATATTTATATATGACAGCAGAATGCATTACAATTCTTATAGAGCACAATTTTTTTATATCTCTGGTTGTATACACAGTATACTCACACCAATTTGTGTCTTTATACATGTACTTCGGATAATAATGATCATCACATTCCACTATCATTTCTAACCCCAGACCCCCTCCCTTCCCCTCCAACCCCTCTGCCCTATCTAGAATTTGTCTATTCCTCCCATGTTCCCTCTCCCTACTCCACTATGAATCAGCCTCCTTATATCAGAGAAAACATTCAGCACTTGTTTTTGGGGGATTGGCTAACTTCACTTAGCATTATCTTCTCTAACTCTATCTATTTACCTACAAATGCCATGATTTTATTCTCTTTTATTGCTGAGTAATATTCCATTGTGTATATATGCCGACATTTTTTAATCCATTCATCTATTGAAGGGCATTTAGGTTGGCTCCACAGTTTAGTTATTGTGAATTGTGCTGCTATAAACATTGAAGTGGCTCTGTTCCTGTAGTATGCTGTTTTTAAGTCCTTTGAGTGTAGACCGAAGAGAATAGCTGGGTCAAATGGTGGTTCCATTCCCAATTTTGCAAGAAATCTCCATACTGCTTTCCATATTAGCTGCACCAATTTGCAGTCCCACCAGCAATGTATGAATGTACCTTTTTTCCCACATCCTCACAAACACTTATTTTTGTTTGTATTCATAATAGCTGCCATTATGACTGGATTGAGATGACTGGAGTGGTTTTGATTTGAATTTCTGTAATTGCTAGTGACAATGAACATTTTTTGTATATTTGTTGATTGATTGTATATTCTCTTCTGAGAAGTGTCTGTTTAGGTCCTTGGTCCCCTTTATTGACTGGGTTATTATGGGTTTTTTTTGGGTACTTAGCTTTTTGAGTTCTTTATATACCCTAGAGATTTAATGCTCTATCTGATGTGTGAGGGGTAAAGATTTGCTTTCAGGACGTAGGCTCTCTATTCACCTCATAGATTGTTTCTTTTGCTGACAAGAAACTTTTTAGTTTGAGTCCATCTCATTCATTGATTCTTGATTTTAATTCTTATGCCACAGGAGTCTTATTAAGAAAGTTGGGGCCTAATCCCACATGAGGGAGATTAGTATCTACTTTTTCTTCTATTAGATGCAGTGTCTCTGGTTTTATTCCTAAGTACTTTATCCATTTTGAGTTGAGTTTTGTAAATCGTGAGAGATGGGGGTTAGTTTCATTTTGTTGCATATGGATTTCCAGTTTTCCCAGCACCATTTGTTGAAGAGGCTATCTTTTCTCCAATGCATGCTTTTGGTACCTTTGTCTAATATAATATAATTGTAATTTTATAGGTTAGTCTCTGTGTCCTTTATTCTGTACCATTAGTCTACCAGTATGTTTGGGTGCTAATACCATGCTGTTTTTTTTTACTATTACTCTGTAGTACAGTTTGAGGTCTGATATAGTGATGCCACCTGCTTCACTCTTCCTGCTAAAGATTGCTTTAGTTATTCTGGGTCTCTTATTTTTCCAGATGAATTTCATGGTTGCTTTTAATATTTCTATGTGGAATGCCATTGGGATTTTGATGGGAATTGCATTAAATCTGTATAGTGTTTTTGGAAGTAAGACACCATCAAAAGTGTACCAGCCAAGAAAAGCCCAGGACCGGATGAATACAGAGCTGAGTTCTACAAGACATTTAAAGAAGAACTAATACCAATACTCTTCAATTTATTTGAGAAAATAGAAAAAGAGGGAGCACTCCCAAACTCATTCTAAGAGGCCAATATCACTCTGATTCCAAAACCAGGCAAAGACACATCAAAAAAAGAAAACTTCAGACCATTATCTCTAATGAACATAGATGCAAAAATTCTCAATAAAATTCTGGCAAATCAAATACAAAAACATATCAAAAAGATCATGTACCACGGGCTAATCAAGTGGGATTAGCCCCAGGGATGAAAGGTTGGTTCAACATTCAGAAATCAATAAATGTAACTCATCATATCAATAGACGTGAAGATAAGAATTAATATGATCATCTCAATAAATGTAGAAAAAGCATTTGACAAAATACAGCACCCCTTTATGTTGAAAACACTAGAAAAACTAGGGATAACAGGAACATATCTCAACATCATAAAGACTATCTATGCTAAGCCGCAGGCCAACATCATTGTAAATGCAGAAAAATTGAGGGCATTCCCTCAAAAACTGGAACAAGTTGAGATGCCCTCTTTCACTACTTCTATTTAACATAGTTCTTTAAACACTGGTCAGAGCAATTAGATAGACAAAAGAAATTAAAGGGATACACATAGGAAGAGAAGAAGTCAAATTGGCACTATTTGCTGATGATGTGATTCCACACCTAGAAGACCCTAAAAGTTCCACCAGAAAACTTCTAGAACTAATAAGTGAATTCACAAAAGTAGCAGGATATAAAAATCAACATCCATAAATCAAAGGCATTTCTATATGTCAGTGATAAATCCTCAGAAATTGAAATGAGGAAAACTACCTCATTTACAATAGCTTCAAAAAAAACTACAATACTTGGGTATCAACTTAACGAAAGAGGTGAAAGATCTATACAATGGAAACTACAGTACCCTAAAGATAGAAATCAAAGAAGACCTTAGAAGATGGAAGGATCTACCTTGTTCTTGGATAGGCAGAATTAATATTTTAAAAAGTGACCATACTTCCAATTTTTTTTTCTTTCATTTGTCAGCAAGCTTAAGACAGATTGATTCCTATTAATACTTAACATAGGTGCATCATTTTAAATTATATGTAATTCATTCTTCCAATGATGGTGTAATCCTTTGGAGTTCTATTTTTACTCAGACTTGACTGGTCTTTTGGTTTATCTTTATTCCCATCCTGCTATTAAAAATTTAAGGTAAGTGGAGATTGGATTAAATCCTCAGAACACACATGAGCTTTCTGCTGTACCCATCCCTTTGGAATTCTGCTTTTATTGCTTAGCCAGTGAGGATTTTCCTCACATTTATTTTCTTCCTTTACTCCCTACCTAATACTGGGTATTGAACCTGGGGCCTCACACATGCTCAGCAATCACTGAGATACAGACCCACCCCTTTTATTTTATTTAGGGATAGAGTCTTGCTAAGTTGCCTAGTGTGCCCTCAAATTTGTCATCCTCCTCCTTTGGCCTCCTAAATAGCTGGGATCATAGGGAGGTGTATGTCACCATATTTGGCTTCCTTATTTTCTTGTTAGCTTAGTAATGCTTTTCAAAATTGTTTTGAAACTATTTGCGTGAGAGGATGTTCATTGTATGTATTTAGGTCACTGTGATGTGTCAAGGTAGTTGTCACTTCCTTGAATAAAGAAAGTTTCATCATGATTGTGGATGAAAGATGCTTAAATTCTCTTGAGCTTTCTTGACTTTCTACATGAGCTTGGATGCCCTTAGACATTCCTACATTTCCATGTGTATCATTTCTAGTCCAATTCCAGTCTAGTAGGCATTCTTCTGGCTTAGAACTCCTGGACCACATACTCTGGCCAAATCAGGAAGCATGTCTGTGAAACGCAGGAGAAATCATATTTACTTTTCAAGACTGTACATCAAAGAACAGGCCCAGCGGCCTGCTGAGGGGCAGAGCCGCCCCCCACCCCCCGCACCTGCAAGGTAGGTGGAACTGTGACCACCGACGGAAAAGGCCCAGTGGCCCGCGGAGGGGCAGAGCTGCCAACCACGCCTGCAAGGTAGGCAGGCCTGCGACCCACCGGCAGAAGAGGGGCAGCTGCCTGCTGAGAGGCAGAGCCGCCCCCTCCCCCCGCGCCTGCAAGGTAGGCGGAACTGTGACCACCAACAGAACAGGCCAGACCTGCAACTGACAGACAGAACAGGCCCAGGGGCCTGCGGAAGGGTAGAGCCGCCACCCCCCCCATGCCTGCAAGGTAGGCGGACCTGCGACCCACCTGCAGAACAGCCCCAGAAACCTGCGGAGGGGCAGAGCCGCCCCCTCCCCCCGCGCCTGCAAGGTAG
>NW_026000026.1:37389854-37412070 GCF_001458135.2 Marmota marmota marmota
GGGATGAGAGGTGGGAGGGAAAGGGAGAGAGAAGGGAAATTGCATGGAAATGGAAGGAGACCCTCAGGGTTATACAAAAGTACATACAAGAGGAAGTGAGGGTAAAGGGAAAAATAATACAAGGGGGACAAATGAATGACAGTAGAGGGGGACAGAGAGAGATGAGGGGAGAGGAGGGGAGGGGAGGGGGGATAGTAGAGGATAGGAAAGGCAGCAGAACACAACAGACACTAGTATGGCAATATGTAAATCAATGGATGTGTAACTGATGTGATTCTGCAATCTGTATATGGGGTAAAAATGGGAGTTCATAACCCACTTGAATCAAAGTGTGAAATATGATATATCAAGAACTATGTAATGTTTTGAACAACCAACAATAAAAAATTTAAAAAAAAGACTGTACATCAGTAAGCTAACACTGGGAAATGGTGCAGGCTGACCTTATGGTCCATGTCAATCACTGCTAATTTCTCAATGCAATAATCAATTAGTAGAAATTCCTAATACCAGGGAAAGACCAGAATTCTGTACTTGTTATACTATTATAATTATCACAATCTCATTCTCTTCTTTCATTGGTGTTGCTGTTGGGTAGGAAGACTATTTTAAAGATGTTTTAAAGGGAATTCTGGAGACAACCTATGAAGTATGACTAGTATGGCTCAATTTAAATTCACATATCTGTGAATGGCAGTTAATAAAGCCCAACAAAGAACTGACACCAGTCTCTTAGGACAATTCTTTCTTGGCCACAAGTTTGGTGGGTCTGTTGAGTAGCTGGTACCAAAAGAAAATGTTCTGGCAGAATATAAGATGTAGATTTGTACCCAAGTCCCTCCCTAGCCACCAAGGACAAAGCAAGAAAAAAATGAACTTCAAATATTTTAGTTTATGCATTCTCAGTACAACTGGTTTGTCCAACAGATGGGATATTGAGTTCTGTCCACAAAATAAGATAGGATTTAATTCATAGTGTCACCATATTTTTGATGTAAAAATCACTGAACACTAGACATTAAACCAATTCTTCAGAGGAGGAAATTGTGGACCAAAGAAGTTGTGTATTTTGCCCAATTTCGCCATCATGGCAAGCCTCTCGAAAGATTCAATTTTCCTGCATCCTTGTGCCAAATGCTAAGGCTACTCTGATTGTAGTGCCTATTTGGCTCAGTTATCTCTATGACTTAGGGTAATGATCAAGAAATTAGCTTATTATCTAATCAGAGGCCTGTTTTCTCTAATGGATTCAATTTGATGCAATGAAATGCTCTCTTGGGAAGAAAGCCAGTGCTGTTGCAGTTAAGGTTGGGTGTGAAGTAGTGAAATAATGTGAGAGTTAATTTTGAAGGATACATATAAGTGTATACATACACTTGCTGGAGAAGGGAAGGCATATAGATGTCTAAGGAATGCTTTAGTCCACATACAGATCCTGCTTCCAAACTAAATCCTTGTTTCAATAAGAAGAAAAAGATACACACTTGCCCCTAGGAGATACTCTCTCTTCACTTGAATACCGTTAGTGCCCTCAGGAATCTTACATTCTAAAATAACAAGTGCTTAATTTTTAATAGATTTTAATGCAATTTATCAGCCAATATAATTGTTTAATCAAACGGAGAAATAAATCTATAAATTTCCAAACAGCCTTTCACTATTTCCTGTAATCCTTTGTACTTGTGCAACACTGGGTACATGGTAAATGACCTGGGCTATTCCTAAGTGACTTAAAGGGAGAACAACAGATAAAAATGGATTGAAGTTAATCAACTAATTTTATCTCATAATCTGATGCCTATTTTGTTTACTCCCAAGTTATAATAGAATTTCTCTCTTTCTTCCTAAATGCTTTGACAAGCACTCTATCTAAATATTTATATCAACACACATGCCGCTGTGATGGAAGGCTTGTTCCCCTCGAATTCAACTTCATTAATTTATTCTCTGCAATGACATGATGGAGAAAAGTCAATTACAAAGGAGAGTTTTAAATTACATGAGAAAGGACATTTTCTGTAACTGAGAATAAGGGGAAATGAAGGAAACCTTCCTTCCTCTGCTAGCAGCAACTTCCTTTTGTCATTGGGTTTCCCCCTTCAACTTTATGGATGTAGAGATGACAGTTAAAAACTGCATATATTTAAGGTGATTTGATAAATATATACTCTGTGAAATAGACATCTTAATTAATGCGTGAACATAACCTTACATAGCTACCTTTGCACTTAAGATCTCTGCTTTTCCAAATTTCAAGTATAGAACACTATATGATGAACTGTAGTCAAATTGTTATATATTATATTTCCGGAACTTATTTATTTTGCATAAGTGAAACATAGCATTCTTTGATCAGTATCCCTCTATGTTCCCTTACTCCCGGCCCTGGTAACCACCATTCTATTCTCTGTTTCTATGTGTTATGCATTTTGAGATTTGACATATAAATTATGCAGTATTTTTCTTTCTGCATCTGGCTTATTTCACTCTGTATAATGCCCCCCAGGTTTATCCGTGTTGTCATAAATGGCAAGAATTTCATCTTTTTAAGGCTGAATAAAATTCCATTTTGTTGAGAGACGTATTGCTCCCATATCATGGTTATTGTGAATAAAGATACAATACATAGGAAAATGCAGATATCTCTTTGGGACATTGATTTCATTTTCTTTGAATATATATTTACAAGTGGGATGGTGAGATTATAAGGTAATTCTATTTCTAGTTTTTTGAGGAAACTCCGTACTTTTTTCCATAATGGATGTACCATGGTACACTCACACATTGTGAAATCGTTCATTAGCTCTTATCTTTTTGATAATGACCATCACCACGGGGATGAGGTGATATTTTACTGTGATTTTGATTTGTAATTTCCTAATGATTAGTAAAGTTGAGCAGCCTTTCATGTATCTGTTGGTCATTTTCACATCTTTGGGAAATATCCATTCTGTCCCTTTGCCCACTTGTACTTGGGTTACTTATTTATTTTTGCTATTTAGATGCAAGAGTTACATACTTTGGATAATAACTCTGCAACAGATGTATGGTTGGCAAATATTTGTTCCCATTTCATAGGTTGCATTTTCCTGCAGTTGGTTATATCCTTTGCTATGCAGAAGATTTTTAGTGTGTTGCAGTCCCACTTGTCTGCTTTTGCTTGGGGGTATGCGAGGGTCCAACTACATTGTTTTGCATGTGGATATCCAGTTTCACCAACACTACGTGTTGAAGAGATCATCCTTTCCCCATTGTGTATTGCTGGCACCTTGTCAGAATCAGTTGACTGTAGATGTATAGATACATTTCTGGGCTTTCCTTTGTGTTACAACAGTCTATGTATCTGGGGTTTTAAGGCCAGTACCATACTGCTTTGATCCCTATAGTCTTGTAATATGTTCTGAATTTCTCTTTTGTTCATGTATTATTCCACTGATTTTATTTAGCAACCTTTCTTCTTTTGTACTGCATTGATCTTCTTTGAGATAATTATTTTGACTCTTTGCCGGGCAATTGATAGATCTACTTTTCTTTGGGGCAGTTTACTGGAAAATTATTGTGTTTCTTTAGTGGTGTCAACTCTCCTGGATTTTTTCATGTTTCCTATAGCCTTGCACTAATGTCTATTCATTTGAGGAGCAGTCGCCTTTTCTAGATTTACCTGTGGGTGTACATGAGCATGCTAGCTGGGTGGGTTGGAGCAGTTCTGACTCAAGGAAGAGCTCAGGGCCTCCTATAGTTTGAATGTTGTTTGTTTTCCAAAAGTTTCTGTCCCGGAAGCTTCATTCCCAATGTGGTGATGACGCGAGGTAGGATTTTCAAGAGATAGAATATATTGAGAAATCCTTAGTTCTTTTGGAGATATGCCTTCAGAAGGGATAGTGGGACTCAAGCTCTTTCCTCTTTTATTGCTTTATGACTGTAAGGGAGTAGTCTTGCTGCCACAATTGCCATCTGCACTCATAATACACAAAAGGAACAACTTTGCAATGTTTGGATTTTAGTCTCCAAAATTATGAGCTAAATACCTCACTTTTCTTCATAATGCTAGCCTGCCTCAGCTATTTTATTATGATAACAAAAACACTTATCAGTGCCGTAGTCTCCACACAGTTTCATCAACTAACTTTGATATTGGTAATGACTGCAGCGATCTTCAGCAGTGTAGGCTATGGGTCTACAGCAGTCTTGAGGGCTGTTGGGGTTGCATGGTTCTTCCTGTTCTTTTTCCTCTCATAGAGGGAAATCATGGTCAAGAGGATTCTTTATGATGCCACATCTGGCACGTGGGGATGCTTGTGTTGGTGGTGAAACTGGTGTCTAGGTAGCAAGTATGCTCAGTGCAACAATGCAACTGGTGTGAAAGGTTCAGGTGCTTGCAGAGTGGCTGGGGTCTGGAGCATGGGAATACACAGATGAATCCACTGCCCTTATAGTTGCAGTGTGAGGGTGTGGCCTGTGTTGGCATGGTAATATTTCTTTCTCTGAGAGTGTCTGAGACAACTGCAATGGTGGCTGAGATCTTCATCAGTGAATACTGCTGGGGTTCTCTTCAGAGCAGGCCCATAAGGCCCGCAGTGGCACCTGCTGCATGAGTCATATTGAAAGCCGTGCCCGACTTCTTTGCTTCCAGCAATCTCTAGATATCTAAGATGAGCAGATCTCCCCAGTGATCTGGGTGGTGTGAAACCAAAGCAGTTCTCTTGGATTTTGCCTTGAAAGACTGAGGAAGCTGTTTGCTTACTATGCTCCCATTTTCTCTATGAAAGAAATTCATGCACCAGAGAGTTCCTTCTCAGTGCTGAACTATGACAGGCTTCAGGGAGAATGATGGGTCAAAATAAGCCATTCTTACAGCCCTTTTCGTTCTTATTTTTTAGTTTTCATTGCTCCACTGTTTTACTGCAGCTTTTTAACTGAATGTACAAGCTTTCTCTGAGTTATTTTGTTTTGGTTTATAGATAACTAATTGTCTTATTTTATCTTTTAATTTTTGGTGGGGGGTTGGGTAGGAGCCTGTGATCTCTTATTTTCCCATCTTGCTTATATCACTCCTATCATTGCATTTAAATTTCTGGAAAAATTCCAACAACAATTTTCTCAGTTTTCCAAGGCCCATTCTGTTCTGCCCACTGAGTAAATTTTCATCAGTTTTCTTTTAATTCTTTTTGAAAATTTATTGTTATTTTGTTTATTTAATTTTTAAAATTTTGGTACTGGACATTAAACCCAGAGGTGCTTTAACACTGAACTACATCCCTAGTCCTTTTTATTATGTGTTTTGAGACAGGGTCTTGCTAAGTTGCCTAGATCCACATTAAGTTGCTATAGCTGGCCTTGAAATTGTGATCCTCCTGCCTCAGCCTCCCACATCACCAGGATGTTTCTCCTAATTCTTTAGTGCTCATTTGGATATTAAAAAAAATCTGCATTTAACTATAAGTCAAATTCTGTTACTCTCCTTTCTTTTTCATTGAAATTATTTTTTATTACTCTGCAATGGGACCTCATGATTTATTATGGAGGTAATCAGATTTGCCCAATATTCAGCATTAGTCAGTTATGACTATTATAATGCTGTGTAACAAATACTCACAAAACTTTGGGTTTAAAACAATAATCAATCTCTTTCTCATGCTTGACAATTAGCTTGTAATTAGTTAAGGTGGCCTCACTTAAATACCTCTGTTCCACAGCTTGTCATTTTCCTCACACTGTCAAGCTACCTAATCCTGGATCATCACATTTCTGCCTCAGGAGCACAAAAAGGCAAACCCAGAGGCACAGATCCATTTTAAATTTTTGCTTGTGTCATAGCAGCCAAAATCCCCTTGGTCAAACTAGGCCACATGGCCAAGCCCAAAGTCCAGGGGGAAGATAAGTCCATTCTGATTCAGAGGGAGGAACTGCAAAGCTCTTGGTAAAGGAGTTGATGACAGAAGTGAAGAATTGGAGCCATTTCATTCAAGCCAACATGCTTACATGCTAGTTATGCAATTCTTAACAAGTTATTTGATCTCTATAAATTTGTTTACTCATCCCTAAAATGAGGCAAACACTGGCTCCTTCTTTATGATAAGTTTAACTTGGTGATAAAAGACAAGGAAATGAAATCTACTGGCTTTTTCTTTAATAATAGCACCTGATATGTAAAGTACCTGATTAGCACTACATTGGGTAGACTAACACTGAGGGCTCTCCATTCAAGTATGGACTGCTTTGTGAAGCGTTAAATAGAAACAAAATATTGAATTGGAGGCTGGGCCGTATGGAATAAAAACCTGAACTTCAGGCACCTCTCTGATGGTATGATTCTTTCCATATGTGTTCTGTGCTCCCTTCTGCCCTAGAATCTAAGCATACCATATGTTTTCTCCCCTGTTCTCCTTGAAGCTAAGACTTGGGTGTATTGTGAGATTCTGCCAGTCAATCCCACCCCCACCTACAGCTCTAGAGCTAGTACTATTAAAAATACAGAACCACCAAGAGTAATCTAGCAACAGACACTGCTGTTGCAGTTTCAGAAGCAGAATTGACAGCAATGTGAGCTGTGCATGTGGATGCAAGAGAGTGGAGTTTCTAGAAGTAGCAACAGCAGAAATAGAGCACGCACCAATGTCAAGGGCACAGCAGCAGCTCTTTCTTCCACTGCTACCTGGTTTGGGATATCACTCTTGATTGCGAATCTTGACATGTGGCTTTCTAGTGTTTCATGAGCTACTCAACATTCAACATTCTCTCTCTCTCTCTCTCTCTCTCTCTCTCTGGTGTTACAGAGTATTGAACCCAGGGGCACTTAACCCCTGAGCCACATCCCCAGCCCTATTTATTTGTTTATTTTTGAGAAAGAGTCTGGCTAAGTTGCTTAAGGTTTAACTAAGTTGCTCAGGCTGGCTTTCAACTTGTACCCTCCTACTTCAGCCTCTGAGTCCCTGGGATTATAAGCATGCGCCACCATGCCTGGCCCACATCCAGTTGATATATATCACAATTAAGAATAATTACTGATATGAAAATTGGTAACAAATTAGGCAGGTAGTCAAAGTCTGTGGTCAACAGATTCTTCAAAAAAATTTGGAGAATGAAATGTGTCATCTGGGTTGCCTGGGGCTATTATCAGTGAAAGTTTGTTTAATATTAAGTTGTGAACTCTGGCAAAGAATGGAGAATATCAATTTAATGATTAGCTCTACTCCCTAAGAAAGAAGGCCCAGCTTTTGGAAAATCAATTGGTGACTTTCATAAAATATTATGAAAATTTCAAAGAGTGAGGGGTAGAGTATTATGTCTAATGGTATGGGACCTGAGTAAAAAGATCAACAAGGGTGTTCTCCTTGATTTTTACTGCAAAAGAGGATGAAAGCCAGTGGCTTTCTTTCACTGTTAGAATTACTCTCGATTTCTATGATTTCTTCTAATCTCCTATCTCTTGCCCCCGAAGATCTGAAAACTAAACTACTAAGTTTGACCATGGTGGTTATTACTGAATGTGTGGTCTCATCAGGCCTTTTAGAGAATCAGTCAGGGAAGATGAGAACTAGGGTAGGAAAGTACAGGAGACTTTTTATTTGTAAGGTATCAATTCCATAGTCTTGGCTGAGCCTCCCTGACTGACTGAAATACCCCTTGTCCTCTCTGTGTGATGAAGTTTTTGAGGCATGATGAAGATGCTCACCTGAGCAATTTCTCTTGCAAAGAGAAGTAAGCTTTTCCCTCACCTTACTCCACCATCTCTCATAGTCTCCAGATATCAGATGGAATAAGATTCCAAGATTTTCGGGGCCATTTACAAAGCCAAATATAGTAACAGGTGAATATGTAACAAAGTATAACACCAATTAATTTCAATAAAACCTGGCAATTATGGGAAAGAATTTATTTTAATGATGTAAGACCATAAAGAAACAAAACAATCTTTCATTTTTCTGAGTTTATCCACATGGTTATATATAGCAGAGATGTTAATTTACTCTGCTCACATAACTACCAGGGCTCCCAACAGTTTGGCTGACTGAAATCTGCACTTGAATGTTAAAGCAGATTTATGATATGTGACCTGCCGGACCTTCCTAAATAATGCTGCACAAGAGAGTCCAGTAGTTTCTTCTTCTTTCACCAAACCTTTGAGATAAACATTGGTGAAAAGAGAACTACAACGATGATTTCGGAAGGTAGAGAACTGTTGAAAAGTGCTACTGTTACAGTGAATTCCCTTGGTTCCAGTGGGGAAGCCAGGATTCTGGGTAGCAGAGGCCAAATAGAGGGTCTGTAATAACCATTTATCAGTCCAGATGCCAGGCAGGATTGAAGTTATCATCACGTACTCTGACCTGTAGTGGTAGCTAACTCAACATGGAGAGACAGAGGCAGAGATGGAGAGAGCCAACTGGTAAACCCAAAACTGACTCAGTCCATTTAAATTGGTTGCCTCCCTCAATTCCCAGACCTGAATCAGTTCACAGACTTAGTTGTTTCTCCTTCTTCTTTTCCGCTATCTTGTCCTTCCCCACCATCTTCCCCTTCCATTTTTCCTTCTTCTTCCCACTCATTATCTCCCTCCCTTTTTACCTCCTCACCTTCTCTCTTTTTTTCCTTATTCACAATGAATAGAGAAAAGTTACAGAAAAAAAGACAACAGACATTAAAATTTCATTTCATCAGGACTGGATAAATCATATTATCAAAGATCTTTCTGTTCCTTAGGTTTCTATTTGGTCCAAGTGAGACCTTGCTATGTTCCCTCACCCTCCCTCACCCTCCCTCACCCCCGTGTGTGATACGGGAAAGTTTCCTCTCCGTACAATATTCTTTATCTCACTTGAGAAAGGAACACACAGAAACTGAGCTAGTTTCTCTGACTTTCATTTCTTTTTTGTTTTGTAATCCCAAGTACTTTGAAAATTGTCTAACACAAAATAAATGCTCAGTAAATATTCTAAATGAATGGACACATTATAATATTGTATGATTTTATTTCATCCTGCATAGAATGGGCCTTAAAAAAAGATGATGCATTGAACTGTGAGTGTAGTGGAGATAAACAGAGTACGAGAGAGAAACATGGGAGTCATTCTGGGGACTGCTTTCAACTTGGCTATTACAGAGCACTGTGGTCTTGAGCAAGACACATCACCACTATGAGTTTCATAGATCTCATGAGCAAAATAAGGGGCCATATCAAAAATATCTTTGGTTTCTTTCAGCTCTGTATTCTGTAATTCAAGATGACTCTTTCGAGAAAACTTTTGCTTTAAGCCCAAATCTCCACAATCCCCCTATAGTACTTCCTTTCTTCTAGAGTCTCATAAATAAATCTGACCTTCTACCAGACTAACATGTGGGGTTTTTTTCTTCCAAAAGAAAATAAGTTTTTCAGCACCATTATAGCTCTAAAGCTTTCCAAATATGTTTTATATTCTCAGTCTTAAAAAGTAATTATAAATGTGAACACTTTCTAGATCTTTCATCAGCTGGGTTGCCTCCCTGTGGAAGTCTGGGGAAGCATGTGACTCTTGTCTTTCTGATGAAGGTGCTCCAAATCCATCCAGAGTGTTCAGGTCCTTTGAGGTAGATTTGAAAAAACAAATAAAAAAAACCTCAAAAATAAAAACAAAACAAACAACAACCAAACACCTACTGTTCCTTCTGAACAGGGCACCCTATCAATGCAGAAAATTTAAACGAGGTGCTGGTAAACAAAGCCAAAGATGGTAGAATATGGTAGGGATTAGTTGGCAGATTGGTTTCACAAGAATGGAAATAGGTTGGTCAGGAGGAAGAACTGAGCAAAGTTGTGATCTCAGCTAGAGCTCAGCCTGATCACACAGGGAGCTTTGGGCTGTGAATTGCAACATGGAGTTGGACCCTGCTCTCAAAGACAAGGAATCCTGCTAGCCGTTTGCACCTCTACTCCCATCAGTATTGGCTGAAGGCTAACTGAGACCAGGCAATGCAATTCCTACCAGCCAAAACAGTCCTCAGTGATAGAGTCAGCTCTGAGCTACTGAACAGTCAACATTCATAGGAACTGGGGATAGGAGAAGGGACCTCATAAATCAGATCTTAGCAAGGTACCAGCATTGTCTCTACAGAGTCTAGAATGCCATTGGCTTCTATCGATTGCATCACATTTAAAAATTTATATTGGCTTATAAATTTAATAAAATTAATAATTATTTTTTACGTACATTTTACTGTTCAACACTACACACCCTTTCTGCTTTTGCAGTTCCATTTTTTAACCCAGGTAAAAACATTACATTCTCCTGTATTCATTGTAGTTTCCCCTTCTACCCTTATACCATTTAAGACGTTTTCATTGAACACTCTCTAAATCACTGTTCTGTGTGAATTCACGTTTGAGCACTAGTTAAAAGTAGACTCTGTCAACAACATAGTGTTCAGTCCTATGTGCCAATGTCCCAGTATTCAGAATGTCAAGATCAAATTCAGGTAATGTCTACTACTTTGAATCATTGTTTTGATTTCTCAGAAATATCATAACTTTGAGGACAAAAGCTTTCATTGGTTAAAAAAAATGACTTTAAATTTCTCAGATTAAAAGATTGCTAAAGGAATGTTTAGACCTTCCCCAGCCCTAATTTTAGAATTTGATTTCAGAGCATCCAGTACCTAAAGCCAGCAGAACTCTCCTTGCTAGCTTTTTGTTGATCAAAAGTGAATCAGTCCCTTCAGGGGCATCCTGAATCCTCAATGCCTGGGAGGATAATGTGGAAAATGTCTGCCTGCCCTAGGCCCAAGCTGTACTTTCTGGATATGTGGGTAGTAAATGCAATCAAGGATAAGATTAATTAAATTAAAAGTCTGCTTTTATTGCTCAGAAAATACAGAAAACTCAATATTGTTTGACAGACTGGAGCTGGAGGCCTCGCTGTAATGTGATCACTGCTGACTTGGTAGAGCCAGACAGCATGTCATTGAGGACAGCCTTCATTGTGCATTTAAAATTTTCAATAAACCATTGACATAACCAGAATTTACCTCAATAGGTAACTACCTTGGGCTGAGCAAAGAACCTGTATGTTTTGCTCATAAATATGCTGCTTAGGAATTAGTCGTCATGCCTTCCAATTAGTCTAGAGCCCTTGTTACTCTGCCATGCTTGGGAAATCCTAGCCACCTGCTCTTTTCATCTCCTCAGTCTCTACCATCATGTCCTACCATAGGAATCCTTCTAAAGAAGTATATATGTGAAAACCTTCCCCCAGAATGTTGAAGGACTCCAATCCATTCAGCATCTTCTGAGACACACAATATATGCCCCATTCTATTATCCTTTGAATTAGGCTCCATTCTTTATAAAACACTAACTTTAGAAACAGAGACATATAGTTTTCACAATTTACTCCTCACAAGTTCCTGAACAATTATTTAAATCTATGAGGAACATCCAAGCCTTCCAACTATAAGGTGATCTAAGGGTTAAAAAGAACACCAACTGTAATTTAACGTTCATTGAGAGGCTGCTAGATTTTTAAATTCAACTTAATATTATTATTTTTGTTTGTCTGTTTCCATTTTCATCAACTCAAATTACAGAGACTCAAAGGGATCAGGTGACTATGACTAGAATGTTTTGTTACTTTCCAAACCTTACTTTTTCTTGTATCAAAAACAGCCCCTTATAAAAGCAAATCATATCAGTCATTTCTGCCTTAGCATGGATCTAATTCTAGTGCTATGACTCTTAGACTGTCATGTACATTAAGCCAGAAGTTCTTAGTTTGGGTTGAACACTAGAATTACCTAGGATAATTTAGGCCTGGACCCCACTTCCAGAGACTCTGGTTAATTATATTTGGAAATGCTGCTTGGTCACAAGAATACTTAAGATCTCTCCCACTGATTCTGCTTACAGGCAAGACAGAGAAGCTATACCAAGCTACCCACAATTGTGGAAGGAAATATTTAAGTCAATGTTGAAAAAAAAATCATAGAGGACTGGAGGATTTTGAGCGGTGACAGAGTTGATGTCATATATCAACCAGGAAACCAACTGGGGGTGGCTTTAGAAGTAGCTTTCTTTTCAGGAACACTGGAAAGGAGCTCCATGAGAAAGACAGAAGCTCTAATAGGATCTGCTAAGCCCTATTAGGATCTGCACTCCATAAAGGACCCCGAAGTGCTCAATAGCTGTGCCAAATGTAACTCTGGGCTCCAATAAACAGTTGGCATGGTGCCCACCTGGTGTGCATGGTTTTACTTTAAGAAGCCTCTCCCTACAGTTATGGTTTGTCTTTTATTTTTTATGTCCATCATTCCAGCTAGAGATGGAGCTTCCTGGGAGCCAGGACTGAGATTATCTTTCTACAACACTCAGTTAAACCTCCTAAAATGGGTTTGGGAAAATCTACTGAAATTCCATTCAAAAATGCTCTAACTTTAGAGTCTAGATGTGGGTAGGACAGAATAGAGTGAAATTCAAATTTTTCAAACAAGCACAGGAAGCATTTTAAAGTATGTTGGCAATTTCCATAAGGTGATGAAGATCTTTTGACTTAAAAATATGAACAAATTCATAAAAACTTGTTAAACAAAATGGAGGAGAAGCTACACCAAAAAATCATTTTATTATTAGATCTTCAGTTTTTTGTTCCACAATAAGGTAGAAAAATATGTTAATTAAATTATTTTAAACTGATGAATAGAGATAAGTGAATTGATAACAGTGCTTTCTTTCTTCCTCATAACAATATTGTTATAACAATCAGTTCAAAGTGTTCCTCAAAGTCGTCAAAACAAAAATGTTCCTCCTTCTAGTATTTTCAGGATTTCCACTTGTCCCATGTAGCCTCAAGGCAGAGTGTCCTCACACTGAGAAGTTAGAACTTAACATATAGATAGTTGGCTCTCTTCTTTAAAGGACTTTTTAAAAACCATGTTATCTGTCAAAAAGTTATTTATTCAAATAACCTGAATCTTTCCTATTGCATAGAAATCATGGCATTTTAGAACAACAACAACAAAAAAAAGAACTTTAGTTTTGTCAATCAAATTTCTTTACTTTGCAGATGAAGGGGGTGGAAACCAGAGATGGTGAGGAATATGGCCAGGGATGCCCAAGTAGCAATTAGCAGAATAGGGTTCTGATCCAAGCCTCCTCAAAACCTTATTCATTGTTCAATTTGTGACATTTATTGCAGATTTTTCAAGTCTTTTGTCCTTAAAAGGGGGGAAGGGGAGTAGGATCCCATTTTATATAAAGATAACATTGTCTCATGTATGCCAGGTTATTAAATCCTGTTTTCCCAGACAAGCTTGTTAGAGAGAATCCCTGATCTTAAAAGAGTGAAATTGACTCCACCTCATGCCACCACTGTGGCATCCATCTTTCTTTCATTTTCTTCTTTGATATTGCTTTTGCCTTAAGAAAATGGTACAAGGCCACATCATGAAAGGACGGAAAGAGAAGGTAGCTGTAAGTGTAAAAGTACAGCAATAAAATTGATCACTTGTGAGTGAGCTCAATGCTACTCTAATAGGTGAATCTATCCTTTCTACCTCTGCTAACCCTGACCCCATCATTCTCATTTAGCTCTTCCTGGGTACATGGCCACATGCACTGTTGAAGCAATTTCTCCGTCTATGGAAATGGATGGTGGTAGACTGGGCCAAGGAATCTGCAGAAATTGATGGCCCTCCATGAATAAGGGGTTGAGCAATAGTGAGGCTCCAGTGCCATCCTTCACCAGTCATTGGGAACAGTGAAAATATTTTCCCCAGGGACTTAATCAGTCAGAGGGATGTTGTCTGCCTGATTGAGGATAGGCAGAAAGCAAGAAGTGGTTTCCATTATAATTTGCCATCAGCCATTCTCCTGACAGAAAACATGAAGTCACGGCAGTTCGACCACAGGTCAAGGCAGGTTTTCTGTTTAGCTCCATGGAGAGATGTTCTTCTGGGAAAGAGAGAAATGAGGGCTTTGTTTGAGATGCTCTTTTATTATATTTAATATGAAATTTATAACCTTACTTCCACACTGGATCTAGAGCACTGGGATGGAGGTCAGAAAACATAAATAAATAAGTGAAAACACTGCTTTCCTTTATTAGGTTGCAAGGAAAAGAAGGGGTTCTTTGTTCTTTGCATTCTGCATCAGGAGCTCTTTCCTTGTATTCAGCGTGGCATGCCACTCCACCAGTTCCCCCCAGGGATGCTTTCTTCTCCTGAGCAGGAAAGTCTTGACCCTTCTGTTCATGTTGCCCATATTTCCTGTCACTCAATATCACAACATCCTGTTTCATTTTCTATATAGCATAGATCATCATCCAGAATCATTTTTGTTAATTTCTTTAACCATTCCCACTTCTTGAAAGTAAAACTGTACAGTGAAGAGGGGCTCAATCTTGCTTACATTATTACTATCTCCTACAGTGGTGCTTGAAAAGATGGCAAGTATACGTTAAATATTTTCTTAATGAAATGATTATTTCACACATCATAGCTCAATTCTTTTTGGAGAACTATTATCAAGTTGCATGGTAGAAGGAAAAGGAAATTTGCAGAGTGACCCAGTCCCTAGAGTTCAAGTGATCAAGAGTGTCCAGCATGCAGATGTGCCATATGGATTCACACTGGGCCAAGGGTGGTCAGGAACCAGTAAAGAGTGGGTAGAAGCCACGAGGCAATTGAGGTCAGAAAATCCTAGAAACTAGGCAAGCTCATGCTTCTTGCCAGATTTGCATCTTTGCTTTTCCTTTGGAGTAAAGGATATACCTTAGGCCTCACTAATTTTGAGGCTTGCTTTGTTGTTCAGTGAATACTCCTAGGTGGAAAAACAAGAGAGAAATATTCTAATGAAAGGCCCTTGTTAATCTTATCACTTTTAATAGACTACAAATAAACTCACACTTTGTGACTGGACACTGAGAAGGATTCAAATTAAAAACTAATTTAAAAGTGCATAAAACATTGTCATTGCAATGAACTTGCACTTTAGATGTCAGCATTCAAGATATTTGGGCAAATATGCAATAATGATGCAGGGCTCTCAAATTAATAATGGTATTTCCTTGTATCTTCAGTTCATGATCATTGCCATCATTGAATAACTATTTATTGAACACTACACTTAGGGACAGTAAATCCTCAAGAAGACATATGATATACTTGGAGATATCCAAAGAATAGGCATGTATCATCTTCTCAATGTTGGTGACTAGATCTGCACTTTGGTATTTTTAAACTCATGATAACTTTTTTTTAAAAGATAAACCATAAGAGCCAGGTGCAGTGACACATGTCTGCAATTCCAGGATCTTGAGAGGCTGAGGCAGGAGGATCTCAAGGTCAAAGCCAGCCTCTGAAACTTAGTGAGGCCCTAAGTAACTTAGCAATTCTCTGTCTCTAAATAAAAAATAAAAAGTGCTGAAGATGTGGCTCAGTAGTTAAGTGTACCAAAAAAAAAAAAGAGGTAAAGATAAGCCATGAGAAGTTCAATAAATGTGTTGTGACGGTTGGTTATTTGGACTGAGCCACTGATCCACAACTCCTGCCCTAGCCCTTTCATTGTCTTTTAGGAGCATCCCTATCCTTCATTATCTTTATCATTTTAACACCTCTTTTCTCTTGTGGTTTGAAATGTCCACATCTGTATCAACAACAAACAAGATGTGTAGGCACAACAAATAGTCCATGTTTTTACCTGAATCTTCTAGTTCTCGCTATCTGTACAAGACCATGAGTTAAATTTTGGACAATGGATCACAAAAAGTAATGAGGAATGTCATTTTCCCAATGAGGCAGTTAAGAGCTAATGTACCTCTTCTTTCATCTGCTGCCCTCCTCAGAAACCTTGGAAGTCACATGCTGAGATGGTGAAAATAGAACATGCCTGGATCCACCCCTGGTCTGTAAGATGGAGAAGGGCTTCCAGAGACTTTCAGAGTGTTCATGAGCCAGAAATAACAAACTTTTATCTATGACAGTGCTTTTGGGTTTTTTTTTTTTGGTAGCTGTGACTAAAAGACCTGACAAGAGCAGTGTAGAGGAAGAAAGGTTTATTTTAGCTCATGGTTTCATTAGTTTAGTCCTTGGTTAGCCAACTCCATAGCTTGTGCCCATATGAGACAGGGCATCATGGTGGAAAAAGTGACAGAGGAAAGCAGCTCAGGACATGACCACCAGGAAGAAGAGAGAGCTCTGCTCCCCACATACATAATATAAACCCTAAAGGTATGCCCCCAGGGACCTATGTCCCCCAGCTTACTTGCCTACAGTTACCACCTCATTAATCCATATCAGTGGATTAATCCACTGATTAGGTTGTACTTCTCATAATCTAATCATGTTGCCTTTGAAATTCTTGCATTGTCCCATACATGAGTTTTTTGGGGATACTTCATATCTAAACCATAGCAGAAAATTTAATAATAAACCACTCAGATTCATTCACTTTTTTTGAGTACCGGTGATTGAACTCAGGGGTACTTGACCGTTGCCACATCTCCAGTCCTATTTTGTGTTGTATTTATTTGTTTTTTTTAAATATTTTTTTAGCTGTAGTTGAACACAATATCTTTATTTTATTTATTTATTTTTATGTGGTGCTGGGGATCGAACCCAACGTCTCCCAAGTACTAAGTGAGTGCTCTACCGCTGATCTACAACCCCAGCCCTATTTTGTATTTCATAGAGACAGGGTCTCACTGAGTTGCTTAGCATCTTGCTTTTGCTTATACTGGTTTTGAACTTGCAATCCTCTTGCCTCAGCTTCCCAAGCTGCTGGGATTACAGGCATGTGCCATCTTGTCCAGCTTCAGATTCATTCTTTTGTCATCATGGTGTAATCTAACCTGTCCTTTTCCACTATTCCATTCATAATCCATTCAAACCAGAGGTGCCAGCTCAGTGTAGTAAATATTTGTTTTCTGAGGATCAGGAAAATTTGGAATATCAGCTTGTCTGTCAAATTTGCAAACTTCTGTTTCTGAAACATGGAAGACAAAGCAAGTTTATTCAAATGCTCTGATTTGAATTTCAGTAGATTCCCAAAATAAATTTTATTGTTCTTTTTTTTAACTTCTGAACAGTTCCTAAATATTGGTTTCAAATTCTCTGGGTATTGAAGTGCTGGTGCTTTTTTGTAAACTGCATGTAATAAGGCACCAAAAGGACAAAAAGGGTTGTCTCAGAGTGTTAGAACCTCAGTCACTGTTTAAAAGGCTTCATCTCAATAGAGCTGAAAGAACATGCAGACCTTTCCCGATAACAAGGGGACCTAAATCATGTTCACATTGGCGAGAGTTCCCATTCCATTCTATTGAACTGCTGCTATTCCCAGCAAGAATATTATATTGCCTCTCATGTTGAATTGTACTGCAGGAGGCTGGTGAGAAACCGAGTGTACAAATCAAGGTTCTGATGAACACACTTGATAGAATGGAACTGTAATGGGGCAAAGGTCAGGAGTTGTAAGAGGGCTGCAGTGCTTTGGCAACATAAGACCCTCAAATATCTCACCATTTGTCAGAGGTGATAATACTGAATTATGCACTTCAGTAAATGAACACAGTGAGCTAAGCTTCCTCTTGAGAAGTGAATTATTTGCTCATCTTTGGATGCTGTATTAACTCTCTCCAGACACAGAATCCCCTTATAAAAACAAAAGGCCCATATCTTAAAAAACATATCTTTGTAGACTTTAAAATAATATCAGAATTATAGTAATAATAGTGACTGGTATTAATAGAGAGCTTAATATAAGCCAGTCTTTATCATACAGATCACTTGTGTATAATTTGTTATCTTCAGAATAAGACAATGGAGTCAAGATTCTTATTGGTTCCAGTTTATAGATTTTGAAAAACACTGGGGACCTTAAGTATGAAAACTTTAATCATGTTTTCCAGTGAATTTTCCTATGAATATTGGAGCTGGGTTTGAAACTTGATAGCCTGATTTGAGTGTGACATATACCATCATGTCCCCAAGTCACTGTTAACGGTACTCATGAATAGAAGAAGGGAAGAAAGAAGGAAGGGTGAAAGGAGAAATAATAAATAATGAAAGAAGGAAAAGGGAGAGGGAGAGGATAAAGGAGTATTGGAAGCATGGATAAAAGGTTGAACATAAGTAGATATGGAGAGAGAACCAGAAGGAGGGATGAAAAAGATGGATGGAGGAAAGGGTAGAAGGAAGGATAGTAGTTAGGCAGGATGGATGATGGAGAAAGAGATGGATGGACTGATGAATAATCACATGAATGGAAAGTAAATAATTTCACTGGATGGATAAATATAAGAACTAAAAGTCTTTTTCCCCTTCCCTAATGGAGTTTTCAATGTTGTTAAGAAAGCTCCCACAAAATAAAAATTCATGACAGAGATGATCTGAGCTTTCCTGAGAGCCGCACATTTTATCAGCAACTCTATTCAACCTCTTTCTTCTCATGCACATTGCACTTGTATGCTATCTCCTGTCCAAGATTTCTTTCTTCAAGGCTACCCTGGATTTCCTTTTAATGGATCTTATCTCCATGGGAAGCAATGGGAGATGTCAGGGTCCTGCCTTTCGTCTGTTCCCCAAGGAGGCAGAAAAAGCATCAGTCTGAGTAGTTTCAAAGAAGACTGAACACCTCTCTATACTGAAGTGTTGACATTTAACTTTTCTTGTGAGAAAGATGCTCTGCACTTAACACCCAGGTCCTTTGATTCCCAATTCAGTCTTTCTCCATAACCTCCTGCCAGGTGCTCAAAAACATTGATTTATTGATTTTATTTTTTCAAGGAGCGTATGGTGCAAACATCACACATAGTGCTAAGTTTTGTAGAAAATAAGAGAACATAAACGTTGTTTACTCTGGAAAGAAAGCAGCTTGGGCTGATCAAGTATTGAAAGACAGTATGTATTCACAAATTTAATGGTTCAATAAACTTCCAAGGATCTGAAGATAAGATCTAACTGCCAAAATGGAACCATTCGTTTACCTTCCTCAACTGTAATCCCTGAATATAATCCTATAATGGACAATTACTTTGGCTGCACTCTCCCAGCAGTAAATATTGAGACAAGAATTCAAGTGCAAATAGAACCAGATTATCTCAGGAAATGGAAACACTACAGGCAGAGGATTAAGGATGAAAGGGAAGGTGAGGAAAAAGAGTTATCAATCAAGTCACACCAATGATGACTGGAACTCTATAGCCCTGGACCCCCTGAGAGCCCATAGAGATATGCACCTTAGAGCATTCCCATCTGAAGGGTGGGGGAGCTTGGTGGACTTACAATCTCATTACTTACTAGTTGAAGAGGGTTCTGGGGGACATGGGTGCATTGCTTTCCAGAACTTCCATCATGTTACATAGGTGTCAAAGTAGGCTCCAGCAGTTCTGAGCCCTGAAGGTACAAGGGCAAGGTCATCTGGGTAGAAACAGTGCTATAGACAACGCTCACCCAACTATTCTGGACTGCACCAGGAAGAAGAAGAATTTTCATTTTTGTGTCCTTTGAACCAGTTAGTGGCAGTAGAGTCTTAGCACAGCACCAGGAGTCCTATATTATACAATCTAGCTTAAACATATGGCAGCAGAGACTTTGAGAAGTTAGTTGCTTTACCCAAAGTCAACAACAAAGTAATGCTGTCAAGACTCTCGATTAAATCTTCTGATTGAGCATCCAGACCTCTTTATGTATTTATGTTATATTGTAGATTTTCTGTGCCAAGTTCAAATGGGAGGCAGGATAGAGCTCTCTGCCTTTCCCTGAAATCTAAATATGGAAAAGGAGAGAGAGTGTTAGCCAGACTCCCAAGTGCACTGAAGATGTGGGAAGGACTGTTCCATCTCAATGATGACTGATTGGCCGCCTCTAAGTATAACATCCTCTTATAGTTCTAAGCTCTTTGGGGTAAAGACTTAATTTCAGTTTACATTTCAGATTGTAGGGGAAGTAAAAAAGGCTGTGAAATTGAGACATGAGCTGAATTACATCTGTAGCTACTTATCAGGATATTTCTGAGGGACACTGAGCACAGGGCTGAATGAAATGGAAGGTTTGGCAAAGGGGTCTTGGAATTGAAGTCAAAGTGGGAAGCTGCTGTTGAGTGGTCTGTTAGCCCCCCCCCACCCCAATATCCAGGGGGATCTCCCAGACTGTCTATTTTTGGCTGTCTCCTTGAAAACCCTTCTCCTAAAACACATGCCTGTTTCCTCCAGAAATCTTGCTCTCTGATAACTGGACCAGCAGTCCATGCCCATCACCCAGCCCTTCAAAGGCTTTCCTTCTGGAGAGTTCATTACCCTTACCTGACACCTTCTAGAGACACAATGACTCTGTCATGGTTTGGATATTAGGAGTCCCAAAAAAGCGTATGTGTGAGACAATGCAAGAAGGTTCAGAGGAGAGTGACTGGGTTGTAAGTTTTAACCCAATCAGTGATTTAATTGCCTGATAGGAATTCACTGAGTGATAACCAAAGTGGTAGAATGTGGCTGGAGGAGGGAGGAACTGGAGTGTGGCGTTGGGTATGTATTTATATCTGGCAAGTGGACTCTCTCTCTGCTTCCTGATATTCATGTGAGCTGCTTCCCTCCACCACACTCTTCCACAATGATGTCCTGCCTCACCTTGAGCCCTGAGGAATGGAGTCGGCTGTGGACTAAGACCTTTGAAACCATGAGCCCTTGAATAAACTTTTCCTCCTGTACAATTATTCTGGTTGGGTCCTTCCTTAAGTCACAGCAGTGGAAAAGCTGACTAAAACAGTCTATACCAAAGAAGGAGCTGGAACTTGAGATGCAAGAGAGCTATGCAAAGGCAGGCAATCTTTCAGTATCTCTAAAATCAAATCACCTCCTGGGCTGTTTTTTTTTTTTTTTTTTGTGTGTGTGTGTGTTACTGAGACTGAACACAGGATGCTCTATCATTAGCTACTGAGCTACAATCCCAGCCTCCTTCTTCTTTCTTTCATTCTTTTTTTTTTTTAACACAGGGTCTCCCGAAGTTGCCAAGGCTGACCTCTCTAACTTGTGATCCTCCTGCTTCAACCTCCTGAGTCCACTAAGATTATGGGCCTGTGCCACTTGCTTCTGGCAGTGAAAATAAAATTACATATTATAACAGATTCTTTAACTGTACCACCTTTTTATTTAGACATCTAGAAAGTCATTTCAGATACACAGGTCAACACTCCTGGATATCCTGCTCTTCTCATCTTGCAGACTTAACAGGAAGGCCCAGTTTTCCCTTGGTGCATGTGTAACTGAACTCATGCAAGTTTCACAAAGTGGAATGAAGCCAGATCTGCTGTGTATCTTGAGTGCAGACTGGCAGAAGGCTACCTTTCAGTTTATAGATGTTAAACTGGCAAAATGCATAGTGTTTCTTATGTACATTCAACATCTCCTGATACTGAAAAATAGGATGGGTCTGTCAGCCATATGTTTCTTCAGTGCCCAAGTCAGGCAGGAAGAGAGAGAGGGAAGGAAGGAAGGAAGGAAGGAAGGAAGGGAGGGAGGGAGGGAAAGGGAAAGGAAGGAAAAGGGGAAAAACAAGGAAGCAAGGAAGGACGGAAAGCAGGAAGGAAGAAAGGTGAAGAGAGACAGAGGGAGAGTAAGGGAGAGAAAGAGGTCACTTTCCTGTGATGGCTCTCACACACCGATGTTTAATACATAGATGGTCACACTGGCCTTCTCCAGCCTGATTTTTTAAAACCTCCCTTACATTTTATTTCTCGAGGTAGATTTGCGGGAACAGGATGGCAGTTTCTTTTTTTTTTTAATTTTTTATTGTTGGTTGTTCAAAACAATACATAGTTCTTGATATATCATATTTCACACTTTGATTCAAGTGGGTTATGAACTCCCATTTTTACCCCGTATACAAATTGCAGAATCACATCAGTTACACATCCATTGATTTACATATTGCCATACTAGTGTCTGTTGTATTCTGCTGCCTTTCCTATCCTCTACTATCCCCCCTCCCCTCTTCTCTCTCTACCCCCTCTACTGTCATTCATTTCTCCCCCTTGTATTATTTTCCCCTTTCCCCTCACTTCCTCTTGTATGAAATTTTGTATAACCCTGAGGGTCTCCTTCCATTTCCATGCAATTTCCCTTCTCTCTCCTTTCCCCTCCCACCTCTCATCCCAGTTTAATGTTAATCTTCTTCTCATGCTCTTCGTCCCTACTCTGTTCTTAGTTACACTCCTTATATCAAAGAAGACATTTGGCATTTGTTTTTTAGGGATTGGCTA
>NW_026000026.1:37414363-37439527 GCF_001458135.2 Marmota marmota marmota
GGTCGCCAGGCCCCCTATCCTTGCAGGCGCAGGGGGGGGGGCGGCTCTACCCTTCCGCAGGCCCCTGGGCCTGTTCTGTCTGTCAGTTGCAGGTCTGGCCTGTTCTGTTGGTGGTCGCAGGTCCGCCTACCTTGCAGGCGCGTGGGGCAGTTCTGCCCCTCCGCAGAATTCTGGGCCTGTTCTGCCGGTGGGTCACAGGTCCGCCTACCTTGCAGGGGGGCTCTGCCCCTCAGCAGGCCGCAGGGCCTGTTCTGTGGGTGGTCACAGTTCCGTCTACCTTGCAGGCGCGGGGGGGAGGGGGCGGCTCTGCCTCTCAGCAGGGCGCTGCGCCTGTTCTGCCGGTGGGTCGCAGGCCCGCCTCAGGATGGCAGTTTCACATCACACCTGCTGCTGAGTGTCACTGGTTGAGTCATGGAAGAGGAGAGCTGTGGATGTCCTTCCCAGGGTATGAGCCAGTCTTCTGATGTTTAGTTTTTATTCTATGGTGACAAGACCTCAAGCCTGAGACTATTTTGTTTAGGTTATATCCTGTCCTGTCAATGAAAGGGGATTGACTGGGAAAGAATATACTATGCAAACCCCAGAGTAATATAATAAAAAATTGAAAATCTGCTGAAAGAGATGCATTTTTCATTTATCTTTCACCTTGTGTAGGGCAGGCATCTCTGCTTAGCAATAGTACAATGAGGATAATTCTGATAATGGTTAGAGTTATCTCTGATATTTCTCAGCCAACTGCAAATAGTATATCATATATCACCATATTTCCCCTCAATGAGGCAGACCTTGTGATGCTTTTGAAGCATGAAGCCTCCTCCAGGCCTGTTCAACAGAGACCTGGGTGTCAGGGGACAGATGCTGATGCCCAGTGAGAAGACAGCTATCTTCCTCAATTATCAGACCCTCCCTGTCCCACTGCTCCTCTTCTCCCTAGAGGGCTGAGAACATTTGTGTGGCTTTCAGAAGCAGGTAAGGGAGGGAGGGAGGAAAGAGCAGCAGCCAGGACTTCCCAGGTCGCCCCCAGCCTCTGAGCAAGGACCTGTGGTGTCTGTGACAGGGAAGCAGCAGCCGCCTGGCTTCGCTCCAGTGTTCCTATAATTTCAAATGAATTGATAAGTAGGAAGATAGGAGAGGATACTGAGGGAAAGTAGAGAAATAATGCCAGTTAGCAATACAACACAGGGTATTAAAAAAGAGAGAGTGGTTCCTTTGATTATCCTACCATGAAATTACCAGAAGCTAAAGTAGTGAGAATGGAGAGGGAGCTGGGAGACTCCAGGGGGCTCTAGATTTTGCAGGGTCCACAGCTAGCACTTCCCGAGTCAGCCAAGGATGCGCTGACCACACAAATTGCAAAGGTCATTGCTTTGGATTCTTCCATTTGAAGCACAGAGGTGACGTGATAAAAATTGAAATGATGAGCCAATGGAGAGACTGGCCAAACCGCCCACTGAGACTGTTGATTTAAAATGTGCCTCACTCACAAGCAGTCGTGGTGAACTGAGGCCAGTTGAGACAGAAGTGTATCTGTGAGAAAATAAAAAATATTCAGTGCCTGGGATTCTGTAATTGTTGTTTGCTTCTCTTAATGAACATGGGATTCATAAAAGTTAAATGGCATGTGGGGAGAATTAGGGTTAAATTCTGTTTACTATCTTACTATTGGTATTTAGTAGTTAATATAAAGGCTCTTTAAAATTCACTATTTAAGATACTTGGACACAGTACAAAAGGCTATAATGAAGGCTTACAGTTTAAACACATGTTCTATGTTTACCTTAACTGTGGGATGAGTTAGGTAATGAAGGTGAACTAAATCACCAGGTTGACATTCTAACTCAGAGCATGTCGCTGAGGGACCCTGGGAGGCTTCAGAACCAGCAGCTGCTATTATCTGATGTGCTTCATGCGCTACAGTGGATATTTGCCCAAACTCATAAAAATTTCTCTGCAAGGTCTATTGAATGTCGCTGGTATTTGTAACATAATAATCAAAATGAATTGTTGCTATGGTGGTAGGATGAATACACAAGGGCTGATTAATCCACTTGCAGAAACTCTGAAATGAAGATAAAAAACATAACAGCCACCCTTAATATTAACCCCAGGGGGACTCTGCTATTAATTGGTCCAGATTTAAGCCCAGCTTTTAATCAACTTGCAGGCTTTTAAGCCCATGCCCCCAGAACTGCTTGTTCACCTCTAAGAACTGTGAATTAACTGTTGAACAAATGTCAGGGAAGGTCCTTTCAGAGAGCTCATCTTAGGACATTTCATGTACAGCCATATCTTGTGATAAAGCAGTGCAGCTGTGCCCTGGACCAGGCCCATGTCTACAAAGAATTTACCTTCAATTTTTCATAGAAGAATGATGAAGGGGTAATTCTATGCTGAGAATGAAATAGGTTTTTGAATCTTTACCAGGGCAACTGAGGCCAAAACAAGCATTCTTAGAAGAAATGGGAGAAAAAAGGATCTCATTTGTGCAGATAATTGATTTAAAACACTGGTGTAATAAACTGGCCTATAATGTTGATCTCAACAGGGGTCATTAAATGTTTGGGTTTCACGGAATTATTTGGAACTATCTCTCTATAACAGTGAAATCATGATCACAGATGTCTCTCAATTGCAAACAAAATTCTAGGGGTTCATGAACCCTGTAATGGCTACCATCTGACTCATATGTAAGAATCCCTAGCTAAGATGCTTTTACAGCAACTGACAACTCCTCTCCTATAATCCTCTCTACACCTGTTATTATTATTAGTTTATTGCCTCCTAGTATCTTATAAACTTTCCTAGTACCCTATAAACTCCCTAAAGGCAGGGACCTATGGAGCTTTTCCGGGCTCAGAACACAATACCCACAAATATATCACATTGACACACTGTGTATTTTTGAGCTGAAGGATACTGTGAAAACTGCAGGAGTAAGACAATTTCTCTGACTTTCTTCCATCCTCCTTTCTCTCATCCCCCTTTCTTCCCTGAGTGGGTCACAGAAAATAGAGTATTTTCCCCCCAAAGCAAGCTATAAAACCTTGGGAGGTCACTTTCTGACCTTCTCCTTTCTCCCCTGAAAATCCTCATGTGGCAGGTATTCCTGCTCTGTGCCCAGAGAGAAGTAAATGCCAGACAGAGATGCAGGAAAGAATCTGAACAGGCTTTGCTGAAGGTCTCCCCAATTTGTTTCCATTATGTCAATCATGCTGGAACCCTTTCTTATAACCAAGCTTCTCCACAAATAGCAATTCCCTCATCACACTTAGCATACAAATACATGTTTACCTAGACCTCTGGATCTTCATTTCCAAAGGCCCCCATCATATAAAACTTTGATTAAATAAATTTGTTATGCTTTTCTCTTGTTATTCTGTCTCCTGTTTTAAGTGTGTCAGATGTAGGCCTTGTGATGGGGGAAGAAATGATACCATCCTTTATTATCTGCTATCTATATGGCTGAATCTCTAGCACTAAAGCCAGGACCAGGGTTTAGGTGGAACTCAGATAAATATATGTGCCACTAAAATACAGAAATCTTATGTAATGAAAATTTAATTTTCTCATTCAAGACCAAAAAAAATGGAGAAAAAAATTCAAAAATAAAGAGAAAATGAGTGGTCCCCCAGCCTTTCATTACGTGTGATCAACCTTTCATTATACATCATTTATTTAATGGTAATGAGCTGTGGAAAGTTGTGTTTGTACTTGTATTTGATTTGTTTATTTCTCTAACCAGTGTTGCTCAAACCCAGTATCATGAACACCATGAGGACCGGATGTGAAAAAACAGATTACTAGGATCCACCTTCAGATATTTGATTCTAGAAGTTTAGGTTGGGACTTGAAATTCTGTGTTTTCAATTAAGTTCTAGGTGATGATGACACTGTTTGCCCATGGACCACACTTTGAGTAGTAAGGTTCTAAATCACCCTAAGAAATGCTTCTATAACCTCATTTTACAGATAAGAAAATCTCAAGAATCAGATCAGACCCAGCTAACACAAGGCAGACCTTCAAATTCCAGTTCTGTTTGTGTGCTGTTAAATTATGGTGCCACTCTATCCATCAGCCAAAATACAGTCCTTATCATATCCTTACTTAATATTCTTCATGGAATTTTTCTTTAGGATCAATGATTATAAAGCAATTTTAATATGCAACCATTGTTATAACAGCATCAACTGAATTTTTGAGAAAAAACTACTTCCTCCATTTTATCAGAGGTTCTTTTTTGCATTTTTTGTTGTAAATGTGCCAATTTCTTAATAACTCTAATTACAGTGAATGCAAAAGTTGTGCTCCATTTTCATCGACATATTGAGAATTGTCCATTCCCTCGCATTGATTTTATTATTATGACAATGGGTAAATTAACATGCCAAGTGCCACCGAGTAACAGCCCTTCATGTGGTTATGCTGAGAGGCCGTGCATCTATCTACTCTATTGCAAGGGAGTTGCTCAGGCATACTCAGCTTATCTCTTCTGACAAAATTCTCAGAACTAATTTTAAAGAGAGTCAAGGGTAGCAGTCCTGTTCTGTCTGAGTCTTGGTTTCTATCAGAAAAGAATTGTCCAACATCACCTCTCCCATTTCACTTTGCTTAAGTCTGCAGGAATTACACCATTTCCACAAAGCAAGTGTATCTTCCACTGAGAATATTTTTAAATGACTCTGGAGAGACATGAAGAAAACTTAAAGGTTGTGGTGAGGAAGGTTTCCTACTTTATGATATCATTCAAGTTCTCCCAAATTGGCTTATAAATTCCTATAAAAAGTATACTTGTTTTAGAGTACTCTAGTCTAAACTTCTTATGGAAATATAAATAAGTAAGAATGATAGATATAATTCTGACGAGACATTGTGTCATTTAGTAGACTATGTCAAACAGACCTTATGATGCCACCATAGTTAAATCAATAATAAGAGAACGGCTCACAGAAAAGAGTCCAAAATGGATTTGAATTCACTATTTCATAAGAGCAAAATTTTACATAAATGAGAATTTATGGCTTTTTCATTGTGTAGAATTGAGATAAATTAGATATTTGGAATCCTAATTTAGCGGATCTCTGTCTATTTTGTTGCATCAAAAGAAACCAGATGGAGCAAAATTTTACTATTCAAATAAAGCTAACCTCTGAAACTACCAAAATAAAATATGGAAGTTTGATAAATTTAACAATATAAAATTTTTAAAAAATTCTGTGTGGTAATACTCCCATATTATAAACAAAAGTCAAAAGAGAAATGGTAAACCTGGAAACATATTCTTAGCACATGAAAACAAAAAGTGATTTTTGTAATTTTTCAAATTACAACTGATTTTTCAAATCAATAATAAAAAACAAGACCTGCAATAGAAAAATATACAGCAACATATATGACCAGAAAACAGAACCATAAGGAGTTTACAGACATGTAAAATTTTTTCAACATCATTCTTATAAAGTAATGGAACATTAAAACAGAAATGAGACATCATCTTTAATCTATCAGATGGGAAACTATCCAAGTACTTAATAATTTATAGTATGATTAACAATTTATTAAAGGAATGGGGCAGTCTAATATACTTTCGATTAGGATACAAACTGCTACAACCTCATTGGATATCAAAATGATAAATAAAAGTGTATCACAAAATAAAATGTGCATATACCTTAAACCTGGAATTTTTATTCTAGAAACTTATTTTACAACCACATTCATGAATGTGGTGAAATATTATATAAATATATTCATTAAAAATGGTCTGCAATAGTTCAAAAAAATGAGGAGCAATGTAAAGCTCATAGTCAGGGGAATGGCTACATAAATTATGAAGCATTCATTCAATAGAATCCAAGATAATTATAAAGAATGAGGTGGAGCACTATATGCTGACAAGGAAAAATTCCCAAGAGATATATTGTCAAATTAAAAAGGAAAAGAAAAGAAAAGGCAAATTATAGGCCAGCATAGAGAATGTATATATTATGTTTCTGTCTTTTTTAATGTGTCTCCTGAAATTAAAAAAATCTGTTATTTATTTAGTTCTCTCTATGAATAAATACATATCTCACCAAAATACTGTGAATATCAAATGAGAATTGAATACAACAACCTACAAAATATGTTCCAGCTATGTACTGAAATAAAAAAAAAAAAAAACACCCTAAACATAAGTAGTTTAAATCAATAAGAATTAATTCAGCCCTATATTTTTGTGGGTTGGCTAGGTGTGTGTTTGTTTATTTGTTTTTTTGCACATCTCCCCAGGTTTATTTGCTTGTTGCTTTCAGTTGGCCAGGGAGTGGATTCATCTGGGAAGACCTGAAAGGCTGGATATCTCTCTGCACATGGCCTTCTGCCTGGGCTTTACCCTTGGGTAGGCTTCTCCATATCATGATGGTCTCAGGACAGCATCCCCAAAGGAAAGCCTCAAAGCACACCAACTTAGCAGGTTTCTAAGTTTGCTTCTGTAACATTTGCAAGTAACAGTGACAATGCAGTAGAGCAGACATGGGTCAATGCAAGGAAACAGAAAGTAGGAAGAAGGATTTCATGAGGGCCATAGGATTCAGAATCCATCACAAGAGAGATTAATCACCCCCTTTTTATCAATGGGGGGGGAAAAAGGTGAATTGCCAAAGGTGACACTGTTGGTGAATAGCAGAGTCAACCCTGTTCCCTTGACTCCAGTGGCGACATTCTTTACACACCACTTTCTGTAGAATCCCACTGTTTTCCCTGCGTCAAACTATCTATCTTCTGTGTTTATTTAATTTTAGCTTCAGTTTTCCTTGTGCACCATTTTAAACTTGCTGAGTCCAAAGCATCCTCCTGCTTCTTCTCACATTTGGTTCATTTAGTCAAATTTTTCTTAAAGCTTCTCTTGCAATTTTATATATAAAACTGGCTGTTGCTAATGATCTAACACTTTATCTTAACACTCTTATCATAGACTATGATATTTAGGTATGAAACATCTATGGAATTCTCAGCCTATAAAACTGTAAGCTCCTTTGATGTAGAAGGTCTGAAATAGTACATATTTGCATGAACTACTTTGCTGACCATAGCATCACATAAGTTTAGGGCATTGAGTAAAGGAGAGAAGTTGTCTTTCTTTCTGATTTGTATCCCTTCATTAAAGATCCTGTAACAGTAATTTTTCAGACTTGAGTGTACATTAGAATCACCTAACTATTTTAGAAAACTATAAGTTGTTGTGGTTTGGATATGCCCATGTACTAAAGGCTTGGTCCCTAGCCCATGATACTATTGGGAGATGGTAAAAAATTTAAGACGTGGAATCTACCAGAAGGAAATTAGGTCATTGGAGGCATGCCCTTGAATGGGATATTGGGACTGAGCTCCTTCCTGATTCTTTCTCTCTTTGCCCTCTGACTGTCATGAAGCAAGCATTTTCCTCCACTACATAATCCCACTATGATGTTCTGCCTCACCATAGACCCCAAAACAGCAGAGTCAAAGAACCATGGACTAAAATCTTTGAAAACATGTTCCAAAATAAACCTTTCTTTCTAATAAGTTGTTTTATGTCAGATATTTTGTCATAGTGACAAAAAATGGCTAACCATACAGTTTAACTTACATACCATTATACTTTCTGATTCCACTGGTGTACTGTACAGTCTAAGATTCTTCACTTCTGTCAAGCCTTCAGGTGACTTCTGACAATTGTCACACAGGGATCATACCTGGCCCAGTAACATCTCAGAATACACAAATTTGACATCCTAGCCCTTAAAATAATAGAGCAAGAGTTCTATAAAACAAAACAAAACAAAACAAAAATCTATAAAACAACAAATAAAATAATTATAGTCAGAATATCCAGGGAAATCTGATGCATTTCCCAGCACCAATTGCCATTCAATGTGTTTGGCCTTTCAGTCTTTTACTAATCTTGGTTTCCATTAACTTTTTAAATTTCAGAAGTGAAAATAAAGAAAGACTGTCTCAGAGGTTTCATAGCTTGTATATTTTCTTAGTTTATCTGAGACTATTTCAAGGGCAATATACTTCTTACAGTTATCCCTGCTGCAGTTTTGTTTTCTGTTTGTCTATTCTCTCTAACTGAAAGTCATTTGAAAATGAATCCTGAATTCATGACATGACCCCTACCTACCCCTCCAGTTCTTTACATTCTAAAGTTCAGTTGCCTATGTGCAGTAGTTGTGGTTTATGTTCAGTAAATGTTCATATGCTCTGTTCCTGTGAAGGAACAGTGTACTCTTCTACCCCATGACTTTGGACTTTATAACTTGCTTTGGAAAATGGTCTGTTAGTATTTGTTTCATGAGCAAGGACTTTTGTTGATTAACTGGACTTTTTGCTATAGTGATATGCCATGAAAAGAACGTGCCTGGAAAACTGCTGGGTAACTTCAGCAGGAACTATAGAAAAAAAAAAACACATTGAGGAATAGCTGAATTAATCTACATCTTCCATGCAGGCAGACATCCTACTGAGCTCATCATAGGTCAGTCATGCAGACTCATGAGAATAAACATTTCTGGTAAAGAATCACTGAAATGTAAGGTGATTTGTTACACAGCATTTTAATAGCAACAGCTGACTCACACATCACAAGTCTTTCAATTCCTCTGGTTTTCCCTTTTCCTTTTGTCCTTTGAGTTTTTGCACACATTATAACTTCTGTCTCAGTTACTGTTTTCCTTTCCACCCCTCCTTCTTTGGCTATTCCCTACTTAAGTTCATGGTCTTAGCTTAGAAGAAATTTCCTCCCATGAAAAGTCTTTCTGGCGCTGATATCTATATACCAAGTTTTTTTTTTATTTTTTATTTTATCATCATGGTATGCTTCTATAATAGTATTACTTATCAATTAAAATTGTGTAATTCTTTTTCTTCTATTCCCACTCGACCAAAAACTCCAGAGAGCAAGAAGCATGTCTGCTTAGTTGATTTTGAAGCCCTGGTGCCTAGAATAGTGCTGAAAATTTCATAAATATTGATGAAATTTAATCAAAATGATTCAACTTAACATATGAGCATTTCATTGTAATACTTTATCTAATGTTCCATGATGCCATTCAGAGATTAAAGCCAGATGGATAAATGCTAATAAGTTTCTAAGAGAGAGTACAACTATTTTATCTTAAAAAATCAAGTAATGCATTTGAATAATTTCATACTGTATGCCTTATACTTTCATATAAGGTAGGAAAGAAGAGAACCCTCAGCTACCCTGTAAATAAGGCACCAGCTGGCTGCATTGGAGATACTCATATTTCATGACTGTTGAGAGGTGTGTTTTGAGAAACAAGATTTATGGAGACAAGAGTTCATTTAATTCCTGTCAAAAGATGGTAAGATGAGAATACCCGTTTGTATAGGAAAAGAGATGGTGACACCCTTTGGAGGAGAAAGAAATGAATTGAACTATCTCACATTTGCTTGGGAGAATCTTCATTTTAAACATTAACTTTCCACTGAAACTTGCATTATTATGTGAGTCAATGATGTTTGAGGCATCTGAGACATTTTCTCTGCTCTGATTTTAGATCTTCTCTTTGAGCTGTATTTCTTTACCTTAAGCCGTTTGGGGGCTGCAGTTATACACAGGAAATATGCCATGTAACCAATAATCAACACACAAATAAAACATGCTTGTATTTTTTAAACATCAATGTTAGAAAAAAAAAACGAAGAAAATCAGACAGCTGTCCCAGATGAAGGTCTAAAGAATAATAATATCTGAAAATTATGCATGATGATAATCTGAATCCTATGTTAAAAGATGTTCCTGAAAGATATTACAGAGATTTGTTGGAATTGGATTATGGACTTTAATTTTGTACAAATATTATGTCTTATGTTGAATGTCTGGTTTTGATAACTGTTTAGTAGTTATTGGAGAAATCCTTCTTGATTTTAGGAAACACAAGTTAAAGAATAAAGAAGTATGTTGTCCCCAACCTACTGTGTTCAGGGGGAGAACAAATAGAAAGACAGATAGAAAATACATGTAACAAAATATTTGAAATTGATGTATCTGAGTTAAAAAAAAAACATAAGATGTTATTGTACTATTCTTGTCAATTTTCTATAAACTTGAAGTCATTACAGTTTTTTTCCTTTATTTATTTTTAAAGAAAGACACAAATTACTAGATTTGGTAGATCTCCCATACCCTATTCTCAGTGAGCATCCTGCTGTTAGAATTCTCTGAACCACAAGGGGGCACTAAGCCCTATTTCATGCACAACTGCAAACTCCATCCAGGGACCCAAGTCAAGATCTTCATGTGCTTTAACAATCTCATATCTGATTCACTACCAGAAAGTGCTGATTCTTCTCACAAAGGTGGAGCATTGCAGGACAGCTGTGGATCCCAGAATTTATGCTGGAACAGTAGATCCAGGAAAGCAGTGGTTCCAGAATTTCTCTATGAGGGAATTTGGGGATCAGACTCTGGGAAGGCAGCAGTGTGCTGATCTTGAGTTGTGTCTGGATCCACTGCTTTCACTCACAGTGGACAGTCCTTTAGTGTTACCTGGGAGGTGGTCAGATTAAAAGGGAGATGAAGGCCCTGAAGACTATGTCTTGGTGCTGCCACTATTTCATACATGAGGATAGATGGTCATTCTTATTAAGGCTGAGAACAAAGAGCAGGTGAAGCACAGTGTTCAGAATAAGGAACCTGCTGAAAATGCCAGATATAGAATTAGCATCTCCTAAGTAATTGCATATAAAGAAACCACTAGAACAAATCATGGTTCCCAAATGAACAATTCAACATCCAACAACTTTAGCTCACATTTTTTTCTATACTAGTAAACACACCCACCAAGGAAGACTAAAAGCTACAGGCAAGTCTGTTGGTAATTTATTTTTTGTGTGTAATTGATCTGAAAAATTATTTAGTTCTCTGCTTTAAGCATTCAATTTTTACGATCATTCTGGGGGGAAACGTCCTTTATAGCATTTGACTTATGATTTTAGGAAAATATTATATAGTAATATAAAACATGACACATTGCCTTTATAAATCATAATTTTTTCTTTTAGATGACTGATTCATTTATTCTTTGAACATTTACTTAATACATGGGTAACTATGTCAGAAGCCCATTGGCCTTCCCTGGACATTGGAGATGCATTAAACTGTTCTCACTGTGAGCTCCCATGACCCTCTTCTTAAAGGCTTTCTCTGGCTGCAGGCATGGGATGAGGATAGATCCCAAGTGGGGAGGAAGTCATATTCGTTGTAGGAATTACCAACCAGTTCGAGGTGGGAACTGGTGCTTACAACCTCAGCTTCCTCCTACCCTTCAGTGGGGTAATTCTGAGGTACATTCTACAGCCTCTCAGAGCCTGTGCAGTGGAGTTAAACTCCAGATGCACACAATGGGGACCTACTTAACAACACACAATCTGTCTTTCCTCTCACTTTCCCAATTTCTTCTCTATGATTACTGGGTTATGTCTGAAGAAATGACCTGAGCCTCAGTTCTTGTCTTTGTATATTCAAACAAAGCCATCTTTTCTTCTTGAGGAAGTGGAAGTGGTCTATGCATGCAATAAACAGTGGAGGAAGGTAGGAAATGTTTATCCTCTCCTGGTGCTTACCTTCTAGTGGACATGGCAGAAGTTATCCAAAGAACAATTTCAGAAATAGACTATATCAGGAGTACTATGAGAATGAACACACAGAACAGGACCATGGGATAGGACATGCATATGGAAATTCTCCTGGAAGAAATATTTGAGCAAAACTGAAAATGGAGAATGGACAAGCATTACCAAGGTCTTTGAAATTGAAGTCCAGGTAGAGACTCAAAAGAGGCCAAAGTCCTGAGATAGAGCAAATAAGAGAATCAAAAGAGCACAAGGGAGGTCAACTTGGTCAGCCACTAGAAAACAGAGAAAATAATATGATTTTACAGGCAAACAAACACTAGAAGCTTTTATATATAACACTTTCAGCTTCAACATCTAGATTTCTATTTGGGCTGATTTATCTAGCCCTACAAACATTTGATACAATATTAACTCACTGGGGAATATGTATTTATACATTTAATAAATATTTTCTAAATATTTACTATGAAAGCTGGGCATGGTGGTGCATGATTGTAATGCTGGCTACTTGGGAGGCCGAGATAAGAGGAGGCCAGCCTTAGCAACTTAGCCAGGCCCTAAGAAATTTACAAAGACCCTGTCTCAAACAAACAAATAAATATATAAATAAAAACAAGAAAGCTGGGAATATGACTCAGGTGTTAAAAGCCCTTAGGTTCAATCCCCAGTACCAAAAAGTGAATAAATAATAAATAAACATTTACTATGTACAGAGACAACTTTATAAATGTAGAAAACAAAGGTGAGAAAAGTAGAATCACTTTCATTACGAAGTTGATATTTTATAGAGGGGTAAAACACAAAACTCCTTTTATTTTTTTTTAATCCCTGTACTTAAACATACCTCTATAAATCCTTTCTTCCCTACCTCACTGAATTTTTTTACTCAATTTTATAATTTTTAAAACACTTTCAGTATTTACAATTTGCTCAAATACAATTTAATATTTCATATTCATAATAAGTGTAACAAATCTCCTTCTCCCAACTCTAGATTTCAATTCCTTCAATTAAAGAGCATTTTCAACGGGAATAGCAAGTGTCTCTTTACTGACTGGACAGTCATTGTAAGTTGGAGAACAGATCTCTGATCTTGCTCTCAGTGGATTCTGTTTCCATCAGAATCAGCTGGTCTTCCAGCAGGTATCTGTGGTCTTCCTGAGATGGGGCTCATGTTTGCATTAGCTTTTCTGTGGAATACTCAGAAGAGCTGAGCTGGGTCTTTATTTTGCCCTGCCACTTGTCCATCCATCCTCCCAGCTCTTTTTCATGATAGAAATTCTACTGTTTGGCTAAGATCCTCACAACTCCTGTACCTCCATGAAATCCATGTTCCCACATCTGGAACCACCAGAACTAAAGTCTTTGTGCTGACTCTCCAAGGATTCAGAGAACAACCGTATTACACCGATGCCTTCCAAGCCTGCTATACGTACATGTCACTTTCAGGGGATAGTTGGCTTCAGAAATCACTGGACTATAGAGACCTTCTATATACAACTCTAAACTCAGAATCCATGTCAACAACCTCCATTAACTTTAGTGACATAATCAAAACAGAAAGTTTTGGCAGATGCCAATGCTTGGTAAGTATCTATCCTGAGATGAGAGAAGCCTCCCCTTCTGAGAGCAGCCCAAGTCTTTACATGATTTCTTTTGGAAGGCCCCAACACTTAACCTCTCAATTTTCCCTGTAAAAGAACACTGACAGTCTTCAAGACATGGGGTGAGTCAATATATCAGAGATAAGCAATAAAGCATTAATCAGCATTGCACCAAGATAAAGATGTTTAAAGAATGATACCAGGAGATAAACAGGCTCATACTAGAATCTTACTGACAGCATCCTTATGACTGACTAGGTAACCAAGAGCAAAGACTGGGTTGTGTTGTACATATGTTTAACCTTGAAAGGGAATTCAAAGATGTATCATTATCAGATTTTCCTGTACTTGACGAGACAAAGCCAGAAAATTTCTAATGCAATTGATGGACCCCCCAAATGGAAGATATCTATCTGCTCATCTCTAGATCAAGGAGTTTATCTCAATTCTACATTTTCAACTTCATTTTCACAAATTGATTACTTTTTTTCCTGCCTGTGGAGAGCTTTGGAATATGATCAGGGTTTCTGACACTCAGAACAGAGCATATTCATAGGAAATTTTATAGCCAATCTCATGAACACTAGGAATTTTCCACAGGAACCTCACCTGTTCCTGTGACACAGAGCATGTGGTTTATCAGAGCAGAACCCCATGAGCCAAAATCTTTTATTTCCAGAATCATAGCCACAGACCTACCATCATGTACAGATTTTATTTCATCTTTAATACTTTTTTCTAGTGGAAATTTCCAATGTTCATTCACTTCATAACAAATGACCTTGCTTTGGGAACTATGTATTTAACTAAAACAACTAGGCAGCCCTGATTTTGCTAAGGTGATAGAAAAATGAGTGAGGAAAACAGGTATTATTTTTTAAAAAATTGCTAGTTGACATAGCAATTATAATTCCCTTTGGTTTTTGAATAGCTCACTGTTCTTGGCCAAGCCAGATGTGATCTGGGATCAAAATATCTCACATGTACCTGGACATTTAAGTCAGAAGAAGATATCTATAGCTCTTCTACCTCCAGGGCTTAACCAAAAACAGTTTCCAGTTCCCAGAAATAGGCAAACTTGGAGACTTTACTGACAAGCAGAAAAACAGGCAAATAAAAATCAATCCCAGACTTAATTATTACTCAAGGGTGAAAGGGAGGAAGACATTTCAGGAAGCAGTAGGGTACGAAAACTAGAAATTTTTGTCCTCTGTTCTTATTATAAAAGCCCTGATATAAAAGTTATCCCACTGAGTTATGTTCTTCAGCTCACCTCCAACTTAGAATTAAAGCCCCTCAAAAATTTCCAAAATCACAAGTTCCATTGCTATGGGTGCCAGTGTCCTCCTTCTATCTAAGGTTTTCAAGTCCCTGATTTAAAAATAAGAGGGACAAGTTTACTAGATGTTTTGTCTTGAACTTCACATCATTAAGCAGTGTGGGATTCAGAAGCATCAGAACCTCACAATTCTGCTCTCAGTAGATTTTGCATTCTTCATGGTCCCATCTGTACCTAAAGTAAGAAAAGTTAAAGCCCAGAGGTCATGAAGAGAAAGCTTTGTTCCCAAAGCTGTCTTTGCCAGCCAGCTCTGCCTTTCTCAGACCCACTCTAGACAACAGTATCTTTAGGCTCCCCAAAGTCAAGGCTGGAAATATCCATTAGGCCTGGAGAAGAATATTTCAGGGACAGAGCTCTGACCCTGCTCAAAGCAAGCAGGGCCAGGTAACTGGCATAGGTGTTTTGAAGTGTCTCCTTGTATCAAGAATCAGGGAAAGTGGAAACAGAGGAGGTTCTGAAAGGACTGAGTAACACGATGGAGGTAGAGGATTCATTTCTAAGAATGCATAATATTCATCAAACAAAATGAAGCCATCCAGTCAACAGTATGAAGTCCAGGGAAATGGACTCTCATACTGATGCCCACCAAGGAGGGCTGCTTCTGTAGCATCTGGGTGGATGCTGGTATTAGTGGTATTCTAGTCACCTCTGCTATCCTTTGTCAAAGAATGAGCCCTATCCAGGTCCTGAACCTTTAGCAACTGGAAACTGAAGAACAAATTGGTACAATCCACAAACTGACTAAGCTCCCATGTTTAACTGACCTTCCCAAGGAGAAAGGACTACAAGGGGAACAGATGTCCCAGACCTTTGCCCCATTAAAAGCCACTGATTTGGCTGATTTGGATCTGTGGATAGCTCAGCAGGTTAAAAAAAAAAAAAACAAGAATTAAAGCTTTTCTTTTTGTGGAGTAATTCTTTCTGCTCACTAAATAAGTCAATGCAGTAAACGAATACATAGGGCCAATGTTCACTTTAGTTACAGGAATAAATTACATTAAGTTCCTTTAAAATCCCTAATCATGACATGTTAATTGTTATTCATTCTTATCTTTTCTCCATAAAGAATCAACAACAAATCAATACTTCAACCTCCTAGTTCACTTTAAGAACTTGAAACTGCATTAAACTGCCTTTCCTGAGCAACTTGTCCATAAGTCAGATGTTATTCTTCCATGGTGCATTATGGGATTTTATTATAAAGACTTACAACTCAGAGGGACACCAACTATTTTAGGATCCACTTCCCAGCCACAATAATCAGAACCTCCACAATAATCAGAACCTCAAGTGTTTGTTTTTTCCTGAAAAGTGGGCCACTTTCTCCCTTTTTCTCACCAGCAATTTAAGGTGAATCCTACTCCCCCTCAATCCCACTGGGTTCTGTGTTGTCATGACAGAAAAAAAAATCACCCACAAATGTTTCTGCCTGAGACACCGCAGAGTTTCAAGATTAGAGAGTTATAGAAAATAAGAATCAATTCCATTAAATATTTCCTTTAGTGTATACATTTTGCCATCAATCAGTCTCAAAGCAAAGAGGCAGTGTTTGATGTTATATGGAATGTAAATACCCGCTACTGTGTGAAGGAGCTTTACGCATGCGCAGTCTGTAAAGGGTCTGCAATGAGATGCTATCATTGCTTAGATTGCCTGTGCAAGATTGCAACTAATAACTATGATTACATTCCAAAAACCCTTGACGAAAAATGACAGGAATGGATGCCCCAATGACTTGCCATTATTGTGTTCTTCTCTCTGCACCCAGGAACCACTTTTCTTTTAAGGTCTGTTGGTGAGAAAATCTATATTTCTCTATAGAAGCCCACATTTTGCTAAACGAATACATTTTCTTTGATAAAATACCTATGTTGTTTTCCAGATAGACACTATAATTTTTTTAAGTAAGTAAATCCTCTGCAGCATTTTTCTTTGCCCCTATTTTTTTTATTCCAGTCATTCCTTCAAAATAAATGTTAAAAATTACAACCTGCAAAGGCAGCATTTTCAATAGTGTCTCCTCATTTTCCCCATACCTAAAGAGCATGCCTTTCTGGTTTGCTGCTGATAGTAGTAAATTTTGTATCAAATTCTACAAAAGCATTCGCAAAAGTTACAGATCAAGAGAACTTCTGTTTCTCTATCTGCACAATGAGGTGGGTTTAAAGGAATAAACCCCAAGATCACTTTCAAGTCTTATAGTATAAAAACAGTCTTGGTACTACAAAGAACTAATCTGTTCTGCAATCTTTATGGTGATTCTTGCTAAGCTAACTCAGAATGGGTGAGAAATCCTTCAAAGAAATTTGATTCCACAACCTTTCTCAGAAACCCTCCCCAGTGACCTTATCAGGGAGACCACCTTCTTTTTGAACAGAAGTTTTCTAAGCATGATTTCAGGCTTTAATGTCTTTTTGTTGGGTCATTAGGGAGAGAGATGGAAAACAAATGATACTGCTTAGAAATCTCTCTCAGAAATGATTAAAAAAAAAGAAAAACTCCTAAAACTCATAAAAGACTAAGTAAAAATTTCAAACACATCTAGGAAGCAGCAGAGTTTGAGCTTTTGACTACACATCCACTTAATTCTCAATGAATTATATCTTGAGTCCCGATGTCATCATCGTAAGTGCTGTGTCCCAGAGACATAAAGGGTGAGAGCTTGCCTTTAATGGATCATAGTGTAAGTAAAGGGACCTAACAACAAGGTAAAGCAGTTGTTGTGTCCAAGAAACAACTGGAGTAGGTGACCCTAAGGTGCCGTGGTGTGCAGTAGAGGGGTGCCTAGGACGGCCTGTGAGGGTAGGAAAAAAACTTCTCAGAGGAGGTAACATTTGAGCTAAGTCATGAAGAAAGAGTAAGATTGGATGAGCTGAAGTCAAGACCTCCATGCCGAATGTACCCAAGTTCAAGTGAAGCTGAAGTCATGGAGAGTTTCATAGAAAAGGGAAATATCCACAGGTCATCAAGTTAGCCACTGGGGAAGCAGACACTACCCAGCTAATGCATAGCTCTGGGTACCAGATACACTGGGACACTTCTTTCCTTCTGAACACTGCCCAACCTCTGTCTGCTCCCTATTCATATTTGTAGCCTCATTGATTGGGGTTGGTGGCAGTAGGTAAATTCCAGAGATACTAAAGGTAGATTTTCCAAGATTGAATGAATGACTAGATGGAAGAAATGAAGAAAGAGGTAGGTGGAATTGTAGACATCACTAGAGCAGCTGCAGGAAAGTCAGATATCTCCGATTTCCTACCAGCTTCAATTTTCTCACTGAAGTAGATGAGTAACTTCCCTGCAGGTTATTTTGGATGCTGAGGATAATGGAAAAATCTAAAGCAAAAAATCTAAATCTATATTTTGGATGCTGAGGATAATGGAAAAATCTAAAATCTAAATCTAAAAAAATCTAAAAATTTCTAGCATGGGGGACATGCTAGAAAAAGCTGCACAGAGAAACACAGATACATGAGAAGTCTAACTAATATGACAGTTATGAATATGATTCTAATGCATAATTTTCAGAGGCGGTCATTTGGACTCACCCATGTTGAGGGTAATGGGGGGAAAGTCAAGCCAGTGTTCACTATCTTCCGCCAGGGGTTGGTCAAGCCCTGACCTAGACCAAGAAGATAATAATACCTGTGTGATCTATTTTCAGGACAAGGGGGAAATTAGAAGAGACATCATTCAATGGGAAGAATTTTATTTGCTTATTTATATGTTTGTTTGATTGTTTAATGAGATGATAAACACCAGGTGCAAAACTCACGTCCTCCACATTTACTCATAGTCCTTTTAAAGAAACTACCTCAAAGTAATTTTGTTGCACATACATAGAAATAGCTCCTGGAAAAATCAATGCAAGTGAGACATTTTCATGTACCTCTTTGTTTTGTTTTGTTTTGTTTCTTTTTCTTTTGTACTGGAGATTGAACCTAGGGGTGTTTTACCACTGAGTGACATTCCCCAGTCCTTTTTTAAATTATGAGACCAGGTCGTGCTAAGTTGTTGAGAGTCTCACAAAATTTCCAAGGCTGGCCTTGAACTTGACCACCCTTCTGCCTCAGCCTCCTTAGTTGTTGGGATTACATCTGTGCACCACCATTCCTAGCTCAGATCTTAAATGAACGAGAAATATGGGTGACAAGGCATTTACTGAGCAGAGTGAGAGGAAAAATGGGGTACAATTCTGCAGGAAGTTTTAGCTACAACACAGATTTATGATGGCTGGAAGGCATCCTTCTGGGTGGTGTTTGCAGGGTGCATACAAATGAATCAGACACAATGTTGTAGAGCTTTTAATCAACAAAGTGATAAGTCAGTAATTAGGATTCATCTGACTCAGATCCCTCTCTAGGCATTAATGGGGGGGCATGAATATTGTTAGTTAATAATAGAACAGTTACAGTTTCAGAGTCATTTTCTTTCTGTTCATCTTCTTGATCGTGTGTGTGGCAAACACTTGATCTTCCTTGTCTATGTTTAGTTATTTGAGACTTTTTTTAAAACAGCTATTTATTAATTAAATTTGAGAAGTCTTTAAAGAACGATAGTTGCTCCTTATGGCTGATAGGAAATTGTTTTGAAATTTAGAAGCTGCTGGGGTGTCTGTGTTTCAGAGAATGTTCCAGAGGGAACGGGTAAATAGCTCATATCTTCCAGCTGCACATGTAAAAGCAAAGGGGGACACTGAGGCAAGGCTCAAGTTCTTGAAATAGATATGTGCCAGCATTTCAGAGCATAACCCATCCTACTATTTACCCACTGTTAGATAAAATTATCTGCACAGTCAGATTGCAGCGATTTCTGTCCACTCTCACAGATGCTCTTGTTTTCATGTTTATAACTCTGGTTAATTTTATCTAATGGGCTTTTCTGTTCTAACTTTATGATATTTTTATTTTCCTAAGAAAATTCAAATATGCCTTGATCTACTTTGGTTCCTTGTTGGATTGAGATTTCTTCATGTGCTAAGGGACATGTATACAGCAGATACGTGGCAAGGTTGTAAATGGCAGGAGAAAATTACTCACCTGCTTAGAATCTGAACCAAGGATCAGAAGTCAATTGCCTACAGGTAACATGAAAGAGAGAAAGAGACTAAAGATCTGAGAAAGTGAAATAATGGGACAAAGAAGAACAGTAGTCCTCAAACTTAAGTATTCATACTTCTGATAAGAAGCCTGTTTTGGCAAATTGGGGGATCCAGGAATTTGTTTTCCTATGAAGATCAGGATCTTGGACCACCCTCTAAATAGAATAAATAGGAGGGTGGATGCTTCACAAGTCATTCAAATTACAAAACAAAATGTTTTGAACAAAATGTAGTTCTGAAACACACACACACACACACACACACACACACACACACACATAAACACTATCTCTCAGGCCAGATTAGATCCATAAGATTGCTATTTACCAATTTTGATGCAAACCAAATCAGGCAGAGGAGTTATGAAGAACCAAATCGAGCAGGGGCGTTATTAAGAACTGGGCTGAAAGCCCAAGAAGAATCAGTGTTAATTTGGAATTACTTTCTTTCACTTTTCTCTTTCGTTCTCTGGAAAGCCCCATCCGAGACTTAAGAAGGTTTGCTCTTAGGCCTATATCAAAGAGGATGTGAGAACTGTGCTAAGGGATATGATGAACCATAGCTCCCATGATCCCTATTTTTTTTTAACAAAGATGAAATCAAATCAAGGCAACTATAAACAAAGAGGAGACAAGGAGAAGTTTCCAAAGGCAAATCTCATGGGCTTAAAGAAAAGCCAGTAGGAGGGGTCCATTCTTTCCTGTAAATAAGAGAATAAATGACTAGTTCTGGCAGAATCACCTCTCAGAAATAAGTTTAGGTTTCTTAAAGCCATAGTTGCCTTATGTAGTGCATAGCACGTACACGGCACTGTAATAAAAATGCTATGTGCTTTAATCCTCACAACACCCACGTAATATAAGATTTAATTTTATTTTTACTTTTCAGATGAGAACATGGAGGCATAAAAACGTGAAGAAATTTGCCAAAAACCAACCAGATCGTTTATCAGATAGATGGAATTAAGACTGGTCTATTTTCTACAGTCAACTGCATTCTGTTCCTCCCTGCCCATATGCTAAAGATAATCGATTTTGAGATTCCTTGGAAAGATATCTTGACCCCTCCCCATTTCTCACATTAACAATTCCCCAAAACTAGGCTAAGAGTGATGGGCTACATTTATTCTATCTTGGGTAAAGATCTACAAGGTAGTTAAAGTTTTCCTAATTAAGAAATAATACAGAAAATTGCATCAGGAGTGAGGATTCTGTAAGAAGAGCCAGCATAGGTTTTGGGTACCTGATGTTTTATGAAAACCTATACAGGCTGACAGTTTTGCGATATAATTCATATTCATGTTTCATGAATATTGATTTCACTGAAAATCTTTATTTCTGTACTCAGAGCAACATGGTACCATTTAGGATAGACGTGGTTAGCCAGAACCACACTAAACGTGACCAACAGTGGATGAAACCAAGAATTCAAGAGGTGGAAAACAAGCTGTCTGGAGGTGATTGATTCAGGGCAGATTCAGCTACTCCTTGCTGCTCCCCAGGAATCAGGCCCTAACTTTCAATGGTCCTCCAGCCCACCCCTTCACTTCTGTGGCTATTTCTGCATGGTTGCAAGATGGCAGCAGTGACCATCCCTGTCACAGTAAGACAAGTGGGAAGAACTGAGTTGGTAGCAAGGAGCACTCTTTTGACTTCAGGGGGGAATCTTTCTTGGAATGCCTTTTGTTTTTTGGGGGAGGGTAGTCTTGGGGATTGAATTCAGGAGCCCTCGACCACTGAGCCACATCCCCAGCCCTATTTTGTATTTTGTTTAGAGTCAAGGTCTCACTGAGTTGCTTAGTGCCTCGCTTTTGTTGAGGCTGGCTTTGAACTTGCAATCCTTCTCCCTCAGCCTCCTGAGCCACTGGGATTACAGGAGTGTGCTGGAAACTCTTTTGATATAAGTGGAGGACACAAAAGAGAAGAAGGGTCATTAGGATTGGCGCTACTCAATCAAGCTTCAATATTTACATTTTGGCACATTGTTAATCTAAAAAAATACATTATGTCATAAAGATGAAGGAGGACACGACGATGCATAGAAATGCTTCTGTGTCTGCCATGGGGAAATCTACTATTTCTCCCCATATCAAGTCCTTTCCCACATAAGGTTCCTGGTTGAAGGCTGTAAATAATATGTTAAATAGGACAGCACTCGTCTTCTAGGTGTTCACAATTAAATCCAAATCCAAATGTCACTGCAGAGACCAAACACAGGTGATGATGGAAGAGAACAGAGATCACAATTAAGGGAAAGTTAAAAATAACCGGCATATATTATAGAGAAAAAAATTCTTATTCCATCTTCCCAGATTTCATCTTGCAGTAAATGCCAATTCCGGAGAAGACTTTGATTTGTCAGATAAATATCTGAGAGCAGAATCAGAATGTGTGTGGGCAAGCCACACATTTGCATCTGCTTTAATTTAGGAAGGTTGCTCTAGTAAATGAGAAAAAGAACTTAATTTATTCTGGCCCTGAAAATTATGATGAGTGACTCACAATGAATGTAGCATCATTGGATATTAATAATAATTTTTAAAGTAGGCCTGCAGGCTGGGTCTTTATTGGATTCTCTTCCAGTGCTATTCAAAGTTATTGAGAATGTCAGCTTAAAATAAAAGTATGTTCGTGAGTGATTGCTTATAGGCCACATAACTTGTCCGTGATTTGGAGCACTTGGTTCTAATTCACAATCTACACTGCTGTTTTTGTTATACTCCTGTCCGCTTCTCTGCTTGTGGGGCTAGTGACGACCTTCTTAGGCATTTCTATTCTGCAGTATTTTAAATGGGTTCCAAAATTTATGACTAGTGAAAAGTAAATTCTGAACCTGTCTCTTTTGCCCCAGAAAGTTCATTTCAGGTTAGTAGGCTCATTTACACTCCAGCCATCCAAACTGCATTGCATGTTAAGAAAATTCATTTAAAGCTCTTAGTATGGTGCTGTCATGTCCACAATCCAGTTATGCCAGGGCAGTAGGGTGGGTTGCAGGAAAGGCAAAGAAAATGCCTAGAAACAGCAATGGAGGCATATGGTTTGTAGGGAAAGCTCACAAGAGAGCAGCAATTGCTGCCAGAAGAATTCAGTGGTGATAGGCCAAATGGATAGCACCTGCATCCCTCACGGCACTTCACCAGGTGGTGCTTTCTGTCTCCCTCATGGTGTTTTGTCCAGTGGCAGGTAGATGGATGAATGACACATATTTTTCCTACAGTCCTCCCAGTTGTGCACCAGTTGCCACTGAGAGAGGGGTTTTATATGTTAGGCTGCAAGAGCAATGACATCATCAGCATTAGCTTGGTTAGTTTGCTTGTATGACCAACATCCCAAAGAGCGACTGCCCTGGTGTATGTGCAAGACAGTCACTTCTGACAGATGACAGGAACTTTCCCTAGTTCCCAGCATGTGTAAGAAAAAAACAGTGACCCTACAGATAAATAGGTACGTGGACTTTCTGGCCTAAGCTTGCTCTCTCATTGTTCCCTCACTTTAGTTGAGTTTTGGGAGAACAGAACAGAGGATTCAACAAAATGGTGTTTTACTGCCCTCCCCTCATTTTTTTAAGGATGATATAGGTGCCTGGCAAAAAGTTTTACTAATGCTAAGTAAATGTTATTTATTTATAATAGTAATTTGAGACAGGTGGCTGGGGATTGAACTCCATGTATTTTTCTACTAAGCTACATCTCCAGTCTTTTTTTTTTTAATTTTTAATTTTGAAACAGCATTTTTCTAAGTTGCCCTGACTGGCCTTGAATTTGCAATGTACCTGCTTCAATCATCCCAAGTAGTGAGGATTACATCATGGCTGGTGGTATAGTAAGTAATTTTATGATTCCTTCTACCTCAAAAATTTGCCCCAGTACTTAGGTGGTTAAGTGTGCAGACTCTGAAGTTAACCTACATTTAGACTTATCCTGTATCCCTGACTTATAGGGACCATGGACAAGTTATTCCATTTCCATATCGTTGTATTTCAAATCTCCCCTCTGTAAGATAGGAATGACAAAAGCCATATATTTATTTTTGTTTTGTAAAGAATTAGGTGAAAGAATATATCTAATACATAAATTGTATGTATTAACCACATACTAACCCAAATTATAGTTTTTTCATAACTATCAATGCTACTACTACTGAAGCTATTAGTACTAATAACCATTCTACTATTAATAAAATTCTACATCACTCTTGCTTTTGTTAAAAATGTTTCCATCTTCTCCAAAAACCTGTGTTCTCTATGTAGCCCCCAATTCCTTAGACTTTGTAACAATTTACTACCAAAACTTAATAGTGTAAAACAAGATTTCAATATGTTATGGATTCAAGGCTTAGGAATTTAGACGGAGTACTAAAGGCAGCTCATCTCTGCTCAGTGAAGATGAAGACTGGGTCCTGAGCTAGGAGGTTCAAAGTCTGGATCCAGGTGGTAGCTGGGACAGCCCAAGGGTGGGAGCTGGAATCAGTCACACTCAGTCACTTACACATCTGACACCTGAATCGGAAGAACTGGAGATCTCTGATCATTTCCTTTCAAATATATGGTCTCCCTTGTTATCCCTTCCTTCAGTCTAGTAGTCTCAGGTGTCTGGTCCTTTTACCTGATACCTTGGCAATCCCAGTTGCGTGTCTCTCCCTGGAAAGGAAAAACAAGGCAGAAACGTTGTATTTCCTTTTCTCTTCCTGCTTCAGAAATCACACAACATCAATTCTATTACAGCCATAGGCAAGCCATTCTCAAGGGGAGTGGGCATGGATCTCAGCTCTCAATGGAGAACATGTGAGGCAGAAGATACATGTCTGGCACTAGTTATGGACATAGGTGTGAACATCTTTGGAAAATAAAGTATTTTGTCTTACATTACTTTTAGAATTGGGGTTCTTCCATTACTCTTTGCCCTCTTAGCTGGGTCTGTCTTCAAGGAGAGGAGAGGCTGTATTTCCCGAGGTATGTTCCATGGGGCCTCAGAACTGAGGGAAGAGCACCAGATGGGCTGTATGTCACATGGTGGTGGATTGATGGTCAATTTCCTCTGACTAATGACTATGGATGTGTACTTTTCTGTTTTGAAGACACATCTTTAAATAGAACCATTTTATGCCTTATTAACTAAATTTCAGCACTACTCTTAGGCATCTGGTTTTCTGGAACTTCTTTTCTGCCAGCTAACTCTTATCTCACATTTTCCCTCAAATCTTTCTTGACTCCAGCAGTCTCCTAACACCAAATTTGTTAGCCTCCTTGTAAGAAGAGCATATAGTTCCTTAGACCTCCTAATGAGCGAATTCTTATTGCTTTCCTTATGAAGATTATCCACAGTTACTTCTCTCATCTTTATTTCTACCATAATGACTCACCCGGTTTCTTCTTTTGCATTATTAAGTTCCTTGTCATTTTACAATCAGGTTCAAGCCTCTCAATCTCCCCAGGACATCATTTCATTCATTTTCACACTCATGGACACTAACAACACTAGCCAATCCCCCCCCCCCCC
>NW_026000026.1:37439552-37469846 GCF_001458135.2 Marmota marmota marmota
CCACATACACATCCCCAGTTATATAGTACTTACATAGTTATTTTATGAGATATATTTAAATGACTGGAATGGTGCAGCCTAACCAGAGTTTTGGTATCTACATACGCTCCTCCCTTCCAACAAAGGATTTTTGATTTCTAATGTGGTCTGTGGGTCTTTGTGCTATAAGCACCTCAGCTTGCATCCTGTATTGTATTTCAAATGTATTTTACTTCCCAGCAAACTCTATTTCCTGGCAAATAAACTGGATTATGAATGGATAGTATTTTCAAAATAGCCTCCAAATTGACTGTTATAAACATTTTTACCAGGAAAGGAAACCAGAACTTGATCTAATCATAAACATCTAGAAGAAAAATGTGTAATGTTTGAAAATGTCACTCAAAAAAGGCACTGTTGTCATGTCTCAGAAAACTTTGAATATATTTAACTCCCTTTCTAATCTTTACATTGAAGTACTCTCTGAGCATTTGACATGCATACAGGTGTCTCCTGATTTTGGAGATAAACTGAGGAAGCAGTCATGAGGAAGTATAGAAATGATAGATCTTGATAAGAGTTGTGTAAAGTTGGTTGCCTGGTGGAACTGTGGGCCTGTCCTTGGATTTGGCCATGCCACCTGCCTGAGGTCATCAGAATCACTGCCTTTCATCATTCTGTGGTTTAGCTCCTAGTTTTATGGTATACTTTAGGGTAAGAGTCAGTGTGTTTCCATGATGGTAGATGGGATGTTATTAGGGTTTAGATATGAAGTGTCCTCCAAAAGCTTGTAAGTGAGAAAATGCAAGAAAGTTTAGAAGTGAAGTGATTGGGTTATGAAAACAGTAACCTAATCAGTGCATTAATCCACTGATAGGGACTCACTATAGGCAGGTAGAGTGTGGCTGCAGGAAGTGGGTCATTGGAGTGTGCCTTTGGGGTATATATTTTGTTCATGGTGAGAGGAGCCTTTCCCTCTTCCTGGTGCCATGCTCCCAGCTGCTTTCCTCCACCACACACTTCCCACCCTGATTTTCTGCCTTCCCTCACGTCCCAAGGAACAGAATCGACCATTTATGGACTAAGACCTCTGAAACTGTGAGACCCGAATAAACTTATCCTCCTTATAATTGTTCTTGACAAGGTCTTTTGGTCACAGCCATTGAAAAAACTCAGACAGATGGCTTTGTAATGCTTCGGCATAGCTCGGCTGAATGGTTTCTCAGAGCTCTCTTCATCCGTGTTTTTGACTAGAATGTTTCACGAGAGACACTATTGCAGAGTTGGAGGGTGATGTTGATGTACTACCCTCTTACTTTTACTCTTGAAATATTGGGGAAGATGCTCTACACACTCACACCTTGCCATGAATCTCTTGGCTCACGTTGCTGTGGGAGAGCAGCTGCTGTTCCACCTTCCCCAGAACCATCCTTCAACTTCTCTGACTCCTGTGTCAGGTGTGTTTAGCACATAACAGAGTTCCAGGGTTTACAGGACACCCACCCCACCAAGATCAGAGACAACACGACTGTTGGTGGTTTCAGTTTACCTTGGTAGGCCCCTGCTTGGATTTGGCCTCATGGTTTTGATCTCATCTACTTTATATTCACCTGCTTGTACTTTACATCTGCCCTATCCTGAGGACTCTAGATCCAGCATCCCAAGCCAAAACAACAGCCTTAACAACCATCTAAGCATCTATAGGTCAAATCCTATAACAAATCCATATGTACAGAAACACATGATCCCAGTTGTTCTGCTTCTCTGATTAAACCCCAAATGATACAGTGGTTACACTTTTCACAAAATGGAAAATATGTTAGGATTTGAGAAAAAATGTGTTCTTTCAAGGTGAAGAGAGGAGAATGTAGAATTTGGGAGTTAGGTAGAATGCTGAGGGCTATAGAACTTTAGGTCACTGGTCCCTTTCATAGTATTCCATCTCTCTTTATCTATGTAGCAAGGACAAGACAAGCAGTTACTAAACTGTGATGGTTCTATTTACATTTGGTCTTAAGATATGAGACTGTTTTTCACTGCAATATGTTTTATACCAGAGAGATGCCTTCTCAAATCCTGTCCTATTCCTTCTCATATCAAATTGCATATCAAAGATGTCTCATCTATGTGCTTATTTATTTAGACATAGGTTTCTGAATGGAAAGTTTTTCTCAGTTTAAAAATAATTCTCCTGCACTACACCCCAAGCAGAGAAATTAATCTCAGCAGAGATTGTTTTGCTAAGCTGGTGGCCCTGGGAGTAGAGCCAGGTCTGTTGTGGGAATATGCAATTCTGTATCATTCCCCTTTTGAAAGGACACTGCAGAAAAACTTAATAATAACTCCACTAGCTTTCCAAATGTATTAACGATCCGCTTTAACACAGAAGGTAGTAAGGCAAAGGCAAACATTTTCTGCTACCTTTTCATTCAATGGCTGATGGCTGGAGAGATATTCATGGTGTCCACCTGCTAGAATCTTCTTGTATGTGTTAAATTCTTATAGTCTTTGACTCTCACAGGTTGCAAGAAAATATTTTCCCCATCATATTAACAAATCATTAACTACATTGATTCTGTGTTATGATAATATTTCAAAAATTTTGCCTCATTGGTCATTTTCTCTTCTAAATTTTGAACTGTTGTCTGAAATCTCTTTCCTTTCTGTATCTGCAAACATTCAACTTTCTCCATCTAAAGAAACCATCTTTTATTCCTTTACTTCCTCTTTCCTGTCAGTCATTTATTTACAGAGGAGTTGTCCCATTTCCTGACAATTGCTTAGACTTTCTACTCTCTGAAATATGACTCAGATACTTGATAATCCACTGATGTGCTGACACAAAGATTATGAAGGGTCTAGTTTGCAAACAAATATTAGTTTAGCTCTAACATTACTAGAACTTTTTAGCCTTAGTTGTCTTCTATCATTCCAATTGTTCCTGACAAAATTTCCCATGTGGGTTGCTTTTATTTTTTTCAATTAATCCTTGTATCTTACAAGTATCCATTCTCAGTCCTTTCTTCTCCTATACTCCAACACCTTCATTCTGAGTGATTTCGTGTACAGATTTGACTCCGTTTCTACCTCCTGAAGCAAAATCCTTAACTTGAAATTATTCCATTTTACTATGGTTTAGATATGAGGAGTCCCCCTAAAAGTTCCTGTATTAATACAGGAATGTTTGGATGGGACATGATTAGATTATGCTAGCTATGCCCAAATTAGTCCATCTTAGTTTGAATGGATTAACTGGGTGGAACTGCAAGCCAGTGAGACATGGCTGGAGGTAGGTCATTGTAGGCATGTGCTAGAAGAGCGCATCTTCCCTTTACTTGCATACATGTCGTTGGCTCTAGATCTGCTTCCTCACAACCAGCAGTACAATACCTATTTCAGTTCTCACCATCTATAGTGTGGAGTCTACCACTATATTCTATTAAGTGCATTCTCTGCCACTAACCTTACCCTCTCCATTTTTTTTCTTTAATAAAACCCTTACCATGCTACCTCAGGCCACCCCTTATCACACCCACCTTTCCTCTCTTTCTCTGCTTCTGGGCTGCCATAGGCCCAGTAGCTTTCCTCCACCACCATGCTTCTGCCAAGATGATCTGCTTCACCTCAGACTCAATGTGATGGAGTTGACCCATAATGGACTGAACCTCTACCACCATGAACCCAAATAAAGTTTTCCTCCTCTAAATTGTCCTTGTCCAGTATTTTGGTCCAGTGAAAAGCTAACACACACACATTTCTGTAGACATTTTGCACTCAACAAGTCCAAAATTGAAATAGTTATCTTACCCATCCCTTTACCAACCTATCCTACCATCTCAGTGCTCAAGTCAGAAAAGCAGACACAATTCTCACCTACCCCTTTTGTAGTGATTCCCTTTGTTCAGTCAATGAAAACTCCTGTTGTCTCCCACATCAAGAATATTCTAATATGTGCTCTTATAAAATTGGCTTGAAAGTACTTTATATTTTATTTGCCTCTTAGAACATCAAAGGATATAAGAACTGTGGTAAACAAGGTCTTTCATTATGTTTCACCCAGTACTTTCAAACTTACCACCACCATTTCCTTTGTGAATACCTATAAAGACTTCACATAATTAAATATTCCCAAAATAGCATTTGGAAACTATTATTCTTTATCCCCTTCTCCACTATTGTTGTTATTAGATACTGTTCGTACCTACCCAAATTCTTTAGAATTTTTTTTTAAATGAACTTTATTCTATCACTGCCCAGCTTCTGTGTTCATACCACTAAAAACCCTTTCTTTTGATTTTTTAAAGGATAATCCTTGGACATAGGGGCAGCCTCATCTATAGAGAGCCAAAAGTTCCTCAGCATTTGTGTCTCCTTTCAGAGTGGCTTCTGGCCAAGAGCTAGCTGGTGGGGGATACAGATTGAGTTGAAATTTATGCTAAAGAGCTCATCCTGGGATCAGGCTGAGGCTGAGGTTATTCCTGAATTCACCCACTAGACTGACTTTTCACCTTCTCTCTTTTGCTTCCCATGCTCCCTCACATTCTGTTGAAAAGCACTGCCCTTATAAATCACTTGGATATACATTCTTGGCTCTAGATCTGCTTTCTGACAACCAACAGCACAATATCTTATTGCAGCTTCTCACTATAATGTAGTGTTCACCAACATATTCTATTAAGTGCACTCCCTGCCTCTCACCTCTCCATCTCTTCCAAGATAGAAACCTTATCATGGTACCTCAGGTCAGCCACCATCTCACCCAAACCTCATTTTCCAGCTCCAGCTCCTATTACTCTTCCCTATGAGCATGACCTCCAGCCATACTAAAGATATCACTATTACCCAAATATATGAAAATCTATCATGTCATTCGTAATATTTCAAAAATGCTTTGTCTTCCCAGAAGTGACCTCCCCACTTTTTTTGTTCTGGTTGGAAAGTTCATCGACTTTCTTCAAAAGCAGTTTTCACATCCTAGTGGCCATTCTCTGAATTCTGCCCTTCTTACAGTCCAGTCCTTAGCTCTTAACCTCTAATGGTATTTTGCTCATTGTAATGTTGGTTACATTGTAATGTTGGTTTTACCTGGCTCAATTTTCTCTCTATTTTACCTTTTTTTTTTTTCTAAACACAGTCATTGTTTCTCAATCACTCTGATCCCCACGGAGTCCCATTATGTACAGAAGATGCTCAGTAAATATCCATGACAACCTAGAAATCACCTGTTCAGTAAATCAGTGACTCCTGGAGTTGACATATCCTTGTCACAGGCATTGTTAACCAAAATAAGAGAGCAAGTTCATGTCTTAGTTGTCCTTGTCTTCTGCATTGTGAATCACAAATTGTGTAGATCAAAAGACACATGTAATATTTTATGTTGCATTTCTATTAATAATCTTGCTCTCTGAGCTGGATGTAGCTCACTGGTAGAGCACTTGCCTAGCACATATGAGCCTCTTGTCTCAATCCTCAGCACCACAAAAAAAATAAATTAATAAAAATAAGTTTGCTTGCCAAATTTATCTGATTACTGAAAAAAAATAACAACTTCATTGCATGTGTGATGATTAGATTCTATTTTCTTGGTCCTTTAACCTTTATGGAATTGAATAGCTATAGCACATCTACAGAAGGATACTGGTGCTATGGACAGATGTTGGTTGTTCTTAGTATCTCCACAGAGGGGTAGATGACCTCATGTTGGATTTTAGTCATAGTGCAGAGTGCTAGTAGTTCATGACCTCAATTCTCCTTATTTTATGGATTTGCCAATGCTCTGTAAAGATAAATTCTATGTGTCCATGTTCTTAGGAGGTAGTCCCTTTAAAAAGCAAAATTAATAGTTTCTCCACTGCCCACTTTTTCTCAATCCCCACTACTTGGAATGCCTCTTTAGATAGGCCACTAACTCAAAGCTTCAGCTAAACCTTTTAAGCTTAAAGTGGGACACTGGCACAATCTACTCTGCCTTGGCCTTGTCCATAACTACACATTAGAAAGTCTGGACCAAGATCTATAAGAGCACTTGTCTCCTGAGGCTTCTTGGGTTTTTTTTTTATTGGTTGTTCAAAACATTACAAAGCTCATGACATATCATCTTCCATACATTTGATTCAAGTGGGTTATGAACTCCCATTTTTTACCCCAAATACAAGTTGCAGAATCACATCGGTTACACATCCACATTTTTACATAATACCATATTAATGACTGTTGTATTCTGCTACCTTTCCTATCCCCTACTATCCCCCCTCCCCTTCCCTCTCATCTTCCCTCTCTACCCCATCTGCTGTTGTTTAATTCTCTCCCTTGTTTTTTTTCCCCTTTCCCCTCACAAACTCTTATATGTAATTTTGTGTAACAATGAGGGTCTCCTTCCATTTCCATAGTTTCCCTTCTCTCTCCCTTTCTCTCCTCCCACTCTTCTCTGTTTAATGTTAATCTTTTCCTCATGCTCTTCTTCCCTGTTCTGATCTTAGTTGCTCTCTTTATTTCAAAGAAGACATTTGGCATTTGTTTTTTAAGGATTGGCTAGCTTCACTTAGCATAATCTGCTCTAATGCCATCCATTTCCCTGCAAAATCCATGATTTTGTCATTTTTTAGTGCTGCGTAATACTCCATTGTGTATAAATGCCACAGTTTTTTAATCCATTCATCTATTGAAGGGCATCTAGGTTGATTCCAAAGTCTAGCTATTGTGAATTGTGCTGCCATGATTATTGACGTGGCAGTATCCCTATAGTATGCTCTTTTAAGGTCCTCAGGGAATAGACCGAGAAGGGCGATAGCTGGGTCAAATGGTGGTTCCATTCCCAGCTTTCCTAGGAATCTCCATACTGCTTTCCATATTGGCCGCACCAGTTTGCAGTTCCACCAGCAATGTTTCTCTATGGACTGTTGATTAAATGCAAACAAAACCACTCTTCTTCAAATAAATGATCAGAAAATTTAGAATCCAAAGTTTCCATGAACTATAACTTATTTTTGTGGAAGTAAATAAATGTGGATTTTTTTACACAATCAACAACTTTTTAAGCAGTAGTAAAATGGTTCTTCCATTATTTATTCACAGTCTTCATTATCATCACTCTTTATTTTTAACCTTTTTTTCATTCAATATTTTTTGTCACTTAACTACAGTGTGCCAAAATTTAGTGGCTTAACACTTTCTGAATCATTGTACCATTTATGAAATACCTTAAAAAATTTAAATTGAGCTACAAATGTACCTCTTACAGTTAACTTTGAAATAAACCCTTATATTTTCAGAGTTCTATTGTTTTCAGAAGAGTAATGGATGAATGATCAGTGATGTATTCATTAATATTGTTAAGTGATATCTATGATGTAATTAGTGATAATAAAATACATAATAAGCTATAAAGTATGATTCCCAACCTATTTTTAATGTATCTGTGTCAATTCCATTGACATATTAACAGAATTGAAAACTTGATATTTAGTGGGCTAAGAAAACCACTTAATATTTCTCTTAATTGTATGGGTTAACAGAGTGGTTCTGTTAATCCAAATGGAATATTTATGCAACTGTTGTGAGGCACAAGATGATCAGGTGAGTCTGTTAATTTTGGCTGGGTTTTCTCATGTGTTTGTAGTCTGATTTTGACAACTAGTGAACTTGACTCTGCTGTATATCTCATACTCCAGTCAGCTAGACTGTCATTTGTTCAGGATAAAGAAAGAAATGCAAAAGAGAGAAATGTTAAAGAGCTCTTGAGGTGCAGGTTCAGAAATTGTTTCCTGTTTCCTGTCCTTCCCACCACATTCTGTTGGCCAGAGCAAGTTACAAGGTGGCCCAAGTTCAAGGAGTGGGAAAAGAGAGACTTTCCCCTGAGAGAAGGAACAAAAGAGTGTGGACCCAGGAAAGGGTGAAGGCTTGGGGTCATTTTTAAAAGCGATATCTATCTCTCTCCTCTGGTTTTTCAGGTGTGCTATAATTTCAAGTTCAGTTTATGTTCTTCTTAACATTAAAACTTGTGATTGAAATATTGTCTAAAGAACATATTCACAGAGACATGGCTAAATGTACCATCTGTCTCTATGGAAAATAATGCCAAAGAACCATTCCAAGCTCCCAACACCCACAACATGAACTTTCTAAAGAAAAGAACATTGTACGTAAACAAGATTTTATAAAAAGCCCTCCATGTGGCAGGGGTATGCTTCATATTCTTTATATAATGGCACTAATAATGACAATAAGTGGCACAATATCATACAGTATGATATCATGCATCATCAGCCTTTGAGCCAAAAGCTTTATTTCATAATGCAATTACTTTGAAGAAGGTACTGTCCATATAATACCCATTTTACAGATGAGAATATTGAGGTTTGTGCAGATTATGTAATGTGAACCCAAACCTCCAGTAATTTGATGGCAGAGCCAAGATTTGAACCCATGCATAACACAAAGCTGCTGTTCTTCACCATTACATGTTCCAACAGGTGGCATTCTCTACAAATTAAAGGTAATCTTGATTGATGAGGCTCTCCACTAGTGGCTCTTAATCTTATTTGCACACTGAAATCAACTGAACTGTTTTAAGACTTATTGATGCCTTAGTCCTATCCCCAGACATGCCAATTCTTGTTCTAACTATGGGAATTTTAAAATCTCCCCCAGATGATTTTAATATGCAATTGCAGTAGCGCTATGTGAAGTCTAATCCATGGACCAGCAGTGTCAGCATCAACTGATCTTGTTAGGAATGTGAATTCTAGGCTCCTTTCCAGGACTGTTGAGTCAGAGCATCCAGGGTGGAGCTCAGGAATCTGTGTTTTAAAATTTTTTCCCGTTGATTCTGATGCATATGGAAGTATGAGAATTACTGCTTTGCACTATGATGCTCAACCTTGTGCACAATAATACTCTGGAGTTTTATAAAACTGGAGTCTTTTGAGCTCTGACTCAAATGTCCTGACTCAATATTTTCTCACAGATCTCTGGGCAATTCTCATACACTCAGGATTGTGAACCACATCTTTATAATCAATAGACTGTGTTGCTCTATATTCTTCCAGTATGTGGATATCAGGAATCATCAGGTTTACGTTGTTTTTCTGAGAGAAAAGCAAATGAACATAAATTTTTGTTCCAGAAGAAAGTTTTGGTACAAAACCTATAGAACTCTTGATATTTGATGAGAGAGGAGTCCGTTACTACAGGGTTCCAGAACCACAAATTGATTGGTACCTTATCTATAATTAATAGTATATAATGTTAGATGGAAGCCTGCGCTGTGAGCACTTGGATGAAGCCATCTACAGACCGGTGACCGGGAATGCATGTCCCAGCAGAGGCCTGACTGCCGTCATTATCTTTTCTATGGGGATAAATCAAATGCCCAGGCATGGCTGATTTTAAGATTAAACTCAGAAGCTAAGGCCCAGTGTGAACATTGGCTTTCCCATGCCAAATAAGAAATCACATTCTGATTCTTCCCAAATTGCCATTTTCAATTTCTGTTGGCATATCTGAGAAATACTGACCCATTACTAATTGGCCCCTTAGTGCTGGTTCCTAGAACAGAAGAAATTAGGTTCAGGAAATATTTCTGTTGCAGGTTACCTGGAAACTTTCCAAAAAAAAGTCTTCCTCAGTAACTTTTACTGAGAACTGTTCATGTAGGACAGAGAATCTACATCTAGGGAACATTTAAAAATCAATTTTCAATCAAAATGCCTTCAATTCCTACATTTTTCAGTTAGTTCATGATCCAACAACAAATATTTATTGAGTGCTTACTGGTAAAGCATGGTACTAAATAATGTGTGTGATTCAAAAGAATTGGTGCTTAGTAGAGGTTGCTACTCAAAGTGTGATCCGTAGATTATTGGCAAGGACATCACCAGGGAAATTCTTTAGAAATGAGAATCTCGGGCCTCAACCCAGGCCTCCTAAGTCATTGTGATAACATTTTGAGGGCATCTACATGAATATTAAAGTTTAAGAAATATTGCAATATAAAAGGTGGTCCTGCTATACACATATGAAAATATAACAAGATCATGGCATTTTCAGGGAAATGGATGGCATTAGAGCAGATTATGCTAAGTGAAGTAAGCCAATCCTTAAAAAAACAAATGCTGAATGTCTTCCCTGATATAAGGGGGGTGACTCAAAATGGGATAGGGAGGAAGAGCATGAGAAGACTACCACTAAATAGGGAAGAGAGGTGGGAGGGAAAAGGAGGGAGAAGAGGAGTTGCACAGAAGATGGAAGGAGACCCTCATCGGTATACAGAATGCATGTATGATGTTGTGAGGAGAAAAAGACAAAAAAAGTGTGTCACATTAGATTGGATAGAGAGAAATGATGGGAGGGGAGGGGAGGAGTAGGGGGGATAGGAAGGGCAGCAGAATAGAATAGACATTAGGATTGCTGTATGTATATAGGTGACTCTATGACCAGTGTGATTCTGCAATCTGTACAATTAGAAAAATGAGAAATTATACCCCAATGATTCAAATGTATGAATTGCCAAGATCATTGTAATGTCATGTGTAGCTGATAAAAAAAATATAAAATTTTTTTAAAAAGTAGGGCTGGAACAAAACATGGCCCCTGTTATCAAGGATCTTATAGCCTGGAAATAAATGAATGTGACAAATTGAATACTTAGGTTACCTAGACATAAACCCTGAGGAAGACATTTGGGTGAATGTGACTTACTCGAAGAAGCTCCCAGGAGGAGGAGGAGATGAGGGAAGCAGAATGGGGAGGGAAGGAGCTTAGTGAGGATGTGGTTCCAGCTGAGTGTTGCCCTGGTCCATCACACAAAGAGCTCTGGATATGAGATTTATCACAACACTGACACTAACTGGAGACAAGAGAAGCAGGCTTTTGTTCTCTATAAGAGAGTTGCTGGCTGTGCATTGTCCCATGTGGGTGTATGGGACATAAACATCTAGCCCAAATGGCTTACAATACATGGCTTGCAGCTCAGAGCAATTCTCTCAAGAAGGTGAGCAACTATGAGATATTCGTTGCTGACACACAACAATTGGGGATGGGTGTACTGGCCAGTAAAAGAAGTATGAATGGAGTAACTATAGGACTACTATGATCTGGATTCTGTGATCTCCAAAATCCTTATGTTGAATCCCTACCCCACAAGCTATTAGGAAGTGGGGTCCCTGTTGACTAGACTATGAGGAAAGCGCATTCATGAGAAGGATGAGTGCCTGATATGCTTTGGTCATGATTTGTCCTCTCTGAAATTTAAACTTCATCATGAAATATTAAGATGTTGTGATACTGGTGGGTGTCCTGTTGGCATCCAGTTTCTTGATGTCCCAAACCAAAGAACTGAGCAACACATGTGGAAGTAACACGCAGAGAGCATAGATTGGGTGAAAATCAAAGTGAATAGAGCACTCCATGAAGAAGAGTGGAGTGGGCCAAGTGAGAGAGTGGCCCAAGGTTTCTGATGTCTAGAAGAGTCTTGTCTCATCTGCTGAGCTGTGCCTCTGTACCTCTCTGCACAGACCTCATTCAAGGTTGACCTGTTTGGTCCCATTGAAAATTTTTGCCTAGTCAGAATACAGAACCTGTGGTGGGAGTTGCTGTAGGAGATAAGCCCTCAGAGGCAGGAATTGTCATGGAAATGGGTCTTTTCATAAACAGAGACATGATGACTTGTCCATATTTTTGTACTCTGCCTCTGCCATCTTGACTCCCTAAAGTACTACCTCAGTGGGACCTTGGTGATTAGGGCTCTGCCCTCATGACTACATCATTGGACTAATAATAGTGGCCTGATGGGTTATCTGGAGAGTGGATCTCTATAAGTTTTCTCTACTGGTTTTTTAGTGAGCTCCTTGTTTCTCAACATGGGATACTCCACATTGCCTCAGGCCTAGGAAAAGAACCACACACATAAAAATAAACCTTTTTAAAAAATAATCTACTCAGTTTGTGAGTATTTTGTTACAAGCAAAGAAAACAGACTATGACAGTGCCTTTGCAAAAGAGATCCCAGAGAGCACCACTTTAGCTCTTGTCTACGATGTGAGGTTACAATGAGAGGTTAGCAGCCTACAACCCAGAAGAGGGCCCCCACCAGAATTTGACCATGCGGTGAACCTAATCTGAAACTTTCAACCTCAAGAATGGTAAGAAAGAAATTTCCATTGTTTGTAAGTCACCCAGTTTATGGTGCTTGTGATAGCAGCCCAAATGTACTAAGACAAGCATTAGTTGTAATAAGATAAAGAACACTGTGAGGAATTAAGACAATGTTTGCCATACAAGCACATCAATTGTATATGCATATATTCTGAGCGAGAGGTGATCACAGTATAATATCTGATCTGGAAATGTTTGCCAAAGAAATTAGAATTTAAATCGAACTCTGAAGAGCCAAGTATTCTTTCCTTTTCAATAGCTGCATTTGGTTTCCCCCTGGGAAATTCTCTCCCACCTCCCCCACTGTTAGCACATGTGATTGATGATGACAGCTATTCCCCAGACTCCAGGGATGTCCAGTAGACTCAGGTTCCCCCAGACAAGGCATCACATCTCCTTGATCACAGGAATGGGTAATAGGATAAGGACCTAGCCAAAATAATGCCAGAGTGACCCAATAACTTTGGATTTGGGGGAAGAGGAGGCTCCTTTTTTCTAGGTTATAGAGCCCAGGAATATGGACAACTGAGAAGGCACAAGACTGAAAGAGAGAAATAGGTCTAGTATTTGAAGCATGAAGTCTGACTTACCTCCATACTACTCATAATATATAAGCTAATACATACATTACACTTGTTGCTGAAGCCAATTGAACTTGGTTTTCTATTTCTTATATACAGTTAAACACGTTCTAGGATATAGACATGAATGCTGCTTTTCCTGTTCATGATACTCATTTTTTTGTTTGTTTGTTTGGGGTTTTTTTGGTACTAGGAATTGAATGCAAAACACTAGACCACTGAGCCACATCTCCAGCCCTATTTTATATTTTATTTAGAGACAGGATCTCACTGAGTTGCTTAGCACCTCACTGTTGCTGAGGCTGGTTTTGAACTTGTGATCCTCCTGCCTTAGCCTCCCAAGCCACTGGGATTATAGACGTGTGCTACTGCACCCAGCTATGATACTCATTTTGGTATTCAGAAGATGAACTTCTTGTCCTCTTTCTCTTTCTTATGAACTTTTCTCTTTTACTCATACCACTATAGAAATACTTTTTCTTTTTTTGCTCTATGTTCTGTGTTCAGATATCTTACTCCTAGAACCAAATTGAGAATGCTTTCCTGCCATTTACTTCAAAAGCAGATGTGCATTTTTAGCTGATAAACTTCATAGTAGATGAAAATAGGTGAAAGCTAATAAATTTTAAGGAAAGGTGATAGAATCAGTGCTTAATATGTACCAATTTATTTCTTGACTTTGAAAACCAAAATAGCATTTTAAATATTTTCACCAGCCACCTCTATTAAGTTATATCTTATTTTCAAATAATAATAGAAAAATTCTTATGAATAAGCTAAAAATGTATTAACTTAAAAAAGGAACTACTGAAAAAAACAGTTTTAAGTTTTCAGTGTCAAAATTTGACAACCTATTGGCAGTGTCAAAAAGTGTAAATGTAATCATAAATACCACAGAAGGTAAAAACCACGGAAAACAAATAAATCTGAATTTGAAAAGATTCCTAAAACTAACATAGGGTAGGAATACAGTCTTAATGTTTGGTGGATTCCTGGATTTACTTATTGGAAAGCTTCAGATTTGGTGGAGAAGTGACAACTCATTGATCAAGTGGCTTTTTTATTATATTTCAAAATATAGCACTAGTAATAACTACCACCAATTGAGTGATCACCAAATAGACATTTCACATATCTTGTCTCTCTTAATCTTCATAACCATATCAGAGCCTTCAGTCAGGAGGTATGAAACATGGTGCTATTTTTGGTTTTTTGTTTGTTTTTCAACTGTTCCAACAATATATGGTATAGAACTGGATCCAACCCCAAGTGTCTCTCCGTCCAGAGCCTGAACACTTAACTACCCTATACCTGCCATTTTGAATTTGATTTTCTTCATTCTACTGATACACCTCTCATTCTTCTGCAATACCTTTCATAATGACCTTTCCATCAGGAGTGGCTGGGAACTGAGAGTATCAACATGGTCAACAAAAGCAGTCTGACTGTCCCTTTATCCTTCTGTCTTGCAGTGAGCAATGCACTGTAGCCGGCTGGACAGTACCAGAGTGAGAGAAGAGAGCATCCTCCACCTTCATTTGAACCAGGACAATATTGTCCTGTGACGGAATTAGCCCACTGCAGGCTTCCATCTGTTAGAAGTGTAGTGAAGGGTGACATTTGGTACTTCATCCAGAGTCCTCTAATTCTCCTTCCTGAAGACTAGCTGCACAAAGCTGTAGCTGCCTCTCACATCAACTCAATGCATTAAGTTCCACACTCGATATTCCACACATTTCATTGAACTCATCTTTCTACACTTGCTCTTCCCCATCTACCATTTCATATTGGGTCTGAAAATTCAAATGACTCTTCATTGTGCATGAAAGGGTTTATGTATCTCAGACCAGAATTTGTATACTCTAGCTTCTCAAAAGATATGGAATATTTTCTGGAATGAACGAGTCTTTAGAGTGGGAGGAGAGAACAAACTTTCCTTAATAAGTCAAGTATCTGTTTTAAGAATGTGCATTGGAGAACAAAAATCCATTTATATGACTTTATGAGCCAGTTTTTAACCAATGACTTATTAAATTTGTTTTTAAAGCTGAGTTCTTTGTAGACTACTTAGTCCTGGAATTTTTAGGTAACTGATTTTTGCACATTTTTTGCTTGATCTTGCAAATTGTTCTACTCATAACTAAAAAATAATCAAATGAATATAACCTTCTCTTCCCTTAAACTAAGATAGGAATTTTGGGGACACAGAGAAAGAAAGATATGAGTCTCAAGAGAAGTGTCCATGAACCTTTGAAATGCAGGAGTTGCCTGTGAACCATTAGAATTCAAAACCAGCAACCCTTGAGCAACCCAGCCCTCATCCTGGACCTACACTATTCCCTGAACAAACTTACATGATATGAAAGCAATGTACAAGTGCTAGAAAAACTGGTAGGAGATGGTGTAACTTTTCCCTGACTCGCCCTTTAGCCCAACCTCTAGATATAGCTATTAACACCTCAGACAAAGGGGTTGATATCTCTCTCTCCCTTTGGAGATGACCCACATTCCCCCTTGAAAGTGTGCTCATTAATTTACCCCAGAAGATGTGTCTCTCTCTTAAGTTAGTCTACATACATTCTCTCTTGAATGTGTATCTGCTTTCATAAATAAATCTGTCTCTAACTAGCACATGTTGAAATTGTTTTATATCATGTATGTAAAGATCCCACTTGTTTTGAGTTGAGGTCCCATGTCTGGGAACTCCTCTGTTGACATTACCAAACAAATACAAGTGTTTCATTAAGGCAACAGCAAAATGACTCCTGATATTGGCCACTATTGGACTTAGTGGGTCTTAATTTATCCCTAGATGTATACTCTGTCAATAAATTGAAGGCTTCTATTATATAGAGAGATGACAGGGTCAAAAATAGCATCCTGAAACCCAAAGCATGATACACTGTCTTGGAAATCATTGTAAAACTCATTTATTTTTGTCATCTTGGTAACTTGTTGGACAATACAGGCCTTACCTTCTATTCAGATAATTTTCCCTACCCTTTGGTTCCTCTTCACTAGCATTTCCTCTAGCACAGACCAAGTTTATTAGAATTAAATTTTCTGTGACTTTCAACTGAAAGTGTCACAACCAATACTGCAATTCTAAAAAAATCTATGAATGTCCATAACCCCATTGGAAATTTTAATTTTCTTAAAAAGTAGAGTGCTCTACCCTGATGGGTACAGTGACACATTCCTATAATCCTAGTCACCAGAGAGGCTAAGGGAGGAGGATTGCAAGTTCAAGGTTAGCCTCAGGAACTTAGTGAAGCCCTAAGCAACATAGTGAGCCCCAGTCTCAAAATTTAAAAGGAAAAAGTGCTGTGGATGTGGATCAGTGGTTAAATACCCCTGGGTTCAATCCCCAGTGACGACAACAACAAAAAGAAGTAGGATATTCTTCTGTGAGTGGGTTGATTTGAGTGCTTCTTCATGTGTTTTTCTGGATCTCTCTGATACAAATTCAGGCATGGTAAATACCTGGGATTCCCTATAATACATGTGACATGTTCGAGGATCCTTACTTTCTATAGAAACCACACCTTACTTAGCCATTATTACCTCCAAGGTTGCCTGGCCTTAATAATATCTCTGAGCTTCTGGGGGTCAAATATATTATGGGAGAGAAACCCGGGGGCAGGGAGTAAAGGATCCTGATGTTTTACCTGAAACACAATTGGCTTCCTGAATTCTGTACCAAAATGAAAATCATAGAGCTCTTTTTTATTTGTTTTATCCTAAGTTTTAAAATTTTCTGCATTTTTATGGACAAACTAAAGGTCTGATCCCTTATGAGTCCTTTTTTTTTTAATTGTATTAGTCCTTTTTTTTAAATTGTATTAGTTCTTAAATTTAATGTAAATCAGAATTTCCTAGATGTCTTTTTAAAACTCAGTTTCTGATTCAGTAGGTCTGTAGTAAGACTCAATAATTTTCATTTTAACAAATTCTAGATGACGTGATTCTACAGTGTTTGAGAAACACTGCTTTTGTTGCTGGATTCCTAAACCAGAGGCCTGACTCTGGGAAGCCAATAATTTGAGTCCAGTCATTGGCCAAAAAATATCAAACAGAAAAGGTAAAATTGACAATCAAGAAAGAAATTTTACTCAGTGTAGTTACACTGGGAAGACAAGGTGACCGGTGCCCTCAGCTTTGTCTTTGAGGGCCTGACAGAGACTTTGGGGAATGAGGGCAAAGATTGAAGTTTGCATAGTTGCCAAAGCTGGTGATCTTGATCAGACGTGATCTGGTCCATCATTATCTCAGGATTGGTCAGGCAGGGACTTGTTGGTGATAAGAAAGTTACATTTACCTGGGGGGATAACTATCACATCAATAATCAGACCTGTTATTCCTGTAATATAAAAATGACTCAGAGGAAAGGGACAGATATAAAATGGAGGCAGAAATGCCAAGTCTTTAATCTTGCTTTTAGCCAGGCATTGGATATTTGCAGGCAGAAGTGAAGTCCTTGTAGCACTGTATGAGTATCCTTCACAACACATGGCAGTTTTGAGTGGCTGTCCAACAGTGAGGGGGTGAGGTGTACATTATATAACAATTCCTCAGCACAACTCACTGCTGAAAACTATTTCCCCAGATGTATTTATTTCTCCTTTGATTTGCACTTCTCCAGAGTGCAGAGATACAGTTCTGTATCTCTTATAACTTAGCAACTTTTCTCCCATCTGATCAGGTTCCCTCAACAGCATACACCAACACTTAAAGCTATCCTGATGTTTGTGTGGCGTTGGAGGGCTTAAACAGAGTGAAAAATTGAAAAGTTGCCTGAAAAGTCATCAAAGGATGAGAGCTTTTCCAAACACTAGGCCAGGCTAGATGGATTAGGAAATCTCCAGACCGGATCATGAGTCAAGAAAAATAAATATCTTTTAGTAAACACGTTAATAATCACAATGGACTTCCAGCTGATCAATTTGTTGTGCCATCTGTCAAAGGAAGGCATGCAGGCATCAATGACCAACCTGCAAGGGTTTGGGAGGAAGAGGATGAGTCTGGGTGGTAATGGGAGCTTCTTGTGGACCTAAAGATGCCTGAAGGAGCCAGTGCTCTACCCACTATCCTTCCAGACCCTCAGCTTTCAGAGCACGTTCCTGTGAGCACTGCTGTACCTCAAGACACATATCCTCAGGCCATTACCCAGCCTACAAATGAGATTGGCAGAATCTGTTAATTTAAGGATCTTCTATTGTGTCAGCAGCCTTTTTAAGCTGATTTTTAAAATTTAAATTACTCTTACGAATGTTATTTTTAATTACTACGAATGGATTTTTAGTCAACATTATTTATCTTAGTCAATTGGCTTTACAGCCAATACAGTTCCTGCTATGTGTAATCTTCTGTGTACAAGAATTATAAAAGACCTGAGATAATACTGGTTTTAAGGAAACTGTGGAATGGTCAGGGCAAAAAGACACACAGAGGGCATCATCTTCAAAAAACCTCCATCGCTTCAGCTCCTGAGGGAAGTTTCTTAGGGAAGAACAAGTCTCACTAGTGTGCTTGGCACCTATTGAAGTGACTAACCCATGGTAGACATTCCATTGATAGCTAATGAATAAGAAGCCAATGAAATACAAGGTCACAGGCAATACATTTGTATCAACATAGATTTTAAAGATCTTGAGTTAAGAGGACAGGACCATTCTTGAAGAGTACTGAGGAAAAGCTACTCCAAACATGAACTCAGTGCAAGTTTCTCTGTGAACGGCCTTGACAAATATTCAGAGCAAGGAAAGGGCACCCAGAGTTCTGGGACAATAAAGAGATTATCCTTCCACAGTGAGGAGTCACCTTGGAGAAATAGGAAAAGATTATGGCCAAAGCCACGTTAAGTTATTTACATGGATTATTTCTTAGACCCTATAATTAAACCATGAGGCAGTCACTGCTATTGTCCCTGTTTTGTAGGTGATAAAAGATAAGCATCTGTTCTCCATCACAAAGTGAGATGTAGGTAGAGCTGGATTTGGAAAGAGTTGTGTGCACTCAGGATCTAAATTGGTAACCACCTTAGACTTGAACCAAGAATCATTTGATCTGAAGTCTTTTGTTTTATGTTAGAGTTCTATTGAACTATGAAACAAGGGTGAGATAGGAGGTCAGTAGAAGTCTAGTGGTTTCTGGATAAATAGTATTTCCTAGATGACCTTAATGCTGGTGGCCTGTGGGTTAAACCAGCCAGCAGAAGAGATGGAAGTTTATATACTAGGGAAGAAATTAATCACCTCAGTTAGAGTCAGGGTCTGAGTCATGAGTCCAGGGACTGGGTTTGTTACAAAGACTTTTCCAAGTATGTTAAATATATAGTAGCCCTGTAGATCTGCTGATCCCATCACTGTTATTGGTATATGTCCTTTTCCCTGGAGAACATTATTTAAGTAGGGGAGATTCCAACCATCTTAGTGAATTACACTTAGTGCCACCAACGGTTTCTGATTTTCCACGGAGTGACAGAGTTACAGTATTGTTTTGGATTCCCTAAGTTCCTACACCAGTAGAACTCTACTATATCCATCCATATCTGTCTTTTCCAAGATTCTTCTTAGTACTTTCAATGTGTTGTTCCAGCCAACTAAGATTATAGCTAAGATGAGTGGTTGGGAATCTCTTCTTCAAAGAATCTGTAGCTATATAGTGGCTTTGATTCCCATAGCATTGCAGATTTTCTGACAGAAAATGACCCATCAGTTTGGGTTATTAGATAGATATGTGGACACGATCCATAAGAAGTCAGTAGATTGAGTTTATTTATAGTCCTTCTTCAGCAGAAGTCAGATATCAAGGGCACATGATGATGGATCTTGGGGAAGAAACAGCTGAAAGAAAGCAACCTGTTGCCACATTAAGTACTAGGAGCATAAAAGACTCTGCTTTTATCATCCAGTGGAGAAATATTGACAACAAACTACAATAAATATATACTACTTACATGTTAAAAGAAAAAATAAGCCAGTTGAGAATAGAAAGACAGAAAATAAACATGTAGCTATGAATAGGATAGTCACTGGAGTTCTGTTTTAGGACCTGAGATTTGAGAAAAGACCTGAACAAAGCAAAGGAGAATGATATGAAAAATGTTTGGGGGAAGGGTTTTCCCCATGGGGAAGTCTGAAGTGAAAAAGGGCCTGAGCAGGAATGGACTCTATATGTTTGAGAACTACAAGACCAGAAGGGCTAAACCCACATTAAACATCCCACTTATATATCCACCAAAATCTAGCACTCAGAGATCAAGATCAGGGACTGATACGTAGATACTGTAGTCTTGAGAGTGACTTTAAGCTCAAACTTCATAGTAAGAAAAAAAAAAGTGATCAGGAACTGGCCAGAGAAGTAACGCAGAATAGGGAAAACACAGAACACAAAGCACAGAATTTCCTGAGTGGGAAAATAGATAATGGGGCTCAAGAATGCATCAAACTATGTTTAGCAAATGGGGAAATTTGTAATGAAAAGATGATTTTCAAAAATATATCCAATTCAGTTTATAAGCTGTCTGACCTAAAAAAGGGTGGGGGGTACAATAAAACAATGTATGGAGAGGGTAGTTAGGTCACAGGGTGGGAAAGAATCAGGCAAGAGAGAAAAAACAAATACTTATCTTAATGATACTTTAGTTATTTATTTATTTTAAAATAAACTTTTAATGTTAGAATAGTTATAAATTTAAAGAAAATACGAGAAAATAGCACAGAGAATTTCTGTACACACCATGCTCTTTCCTCTATTATTAATATCTTCTGTTAGTCCTTTGTCACAACTCATGCACCAATAATGATACAGTGTTGATTATGAAAGTCCTTGCTTCACTCAAATTTCCTTTATCTGTTACAGAGTTTCATCCAGAATACATATTACCTTGAGCGGTCATTTCTCCTTAGACACTTTACAGTGGTCACAATGGAGCGGAGTGTTTGAGTGTTGATAATTCTTGAAAACTGCTCTAATTTATTAAACACATAGAGCATTGTATGTTCCTCCCCTTACTTATTAAAAATACTATATTAACGGGGTGGGGTTGTGGCTCAGTGGTAGAGTGCTCGCCTAGCATGTATGAGGCACTGAGTTCAATCTTCAGTGCCACATAAAAAAAAATAAACAAAATAAAGGCATTGTGTCCATCCACAACTAAAAAAGAAATTCCTAAAAAAATACTCTATTCATCAATTAGAAATCGCTTTCCTATCACATATTAGAATTCATTGTCCAAATTCAGTATATATGTATCTTGGTATCAGAATTATTAAGCTATGTACCCATGACAAACGACTTTCTCAAGTAGGGTACATGTTTATGCATTGTCTTCTAACTTTAGTATTCTTAACTCTACTCATATTCAGAGTTACTGAGTTCAGCACCTTCTTACACAACCTATCTAGTAAGACTGTTTTACACATTTATAATTTTATATTTACTAATTCTCAATTCTAATTCTAAATTTAGATTATTTTGCCACATAATTCATTCCATCTTGGGCTCTTCCAAACTTCTATTTTTTTTAAGTTTGGCACATTAATATTTATGTTTTATACTGTGAATTTCTGTGGGTTTCAGTATCTGTATGGTTTCATGTATCTACCATTATACTATCAAATAGAAAAATTCTACAGCCCTAAAAAATAATCCCTAAATATCACTTATATGATATTTCTCTACTTCCTCCCATCCTTGTCTGCCAAGCCTTGGCAACCACTGATATTTGTATCATTAGTAATATATTGCCTTTTCCAAAACATCATATAATTTGAATTATACAGTATGTAGTATTTCATTATTCTCTTTCACTTGGGAATATGCACTTAAGATTCATCCATGTGTTTTCACAGCTTAACTGTTTTTTGTTTTTTTTTTCCCCTCCTATCACTGAATACCATTCCCTAGTAAGGATATCTTTTGGCTTGTTCATCCATTCATTCACTAAAACACATTTTTGTTGCCTGTAGATTTTCGTAATTTCATAATCATAAAACTGCTATAAACTTTCATGTAAAGGTTTTTATTTGAATATAAGAGTTGAAATCATTTGGGTAAATACTAAGGAGCATGATGGCTGAGTCATATGGTAAGACGTGCTGAACTCTATAAGCAATTGCTAAACTGCTTTCTAAAGTAGCCTTACCAACAGCCATAAATGAGAGTTCCTATCATTCTGCATTCTTAACAGTAATTAGTGTTGCCAGATCTTTGGATTCTCGCCATTCTAAAGCAGTTTGCGTTGTGTATCGTAATACCTCATTGTTGTTTTAACTTGAAATTCCCTAATTACAAATTATGCTGAGAGTTTCATATACTTATTTGCCATTTTGTATATCTTCTTTGGTGAAGTGCCTCTTTAGAATTTTTCCAGTTCAAAGTAAATGGTTTTTGTTGTTGTTGTTGTTGTTATTGAGTTATAGGATTTCATCATATTCTGGATTCAAGTTCTTCATCACACTTGTGTTTTTGCAAATAGTTTCTTCCAGTCTGGGGCTTGCCTTTGCTTCTTTTTTTATATTTGTTTTAATTAGTTACACATGACAGTACAATGACCTTGACATATTATATATTTGAATAACAGTGCCTTTGGAGAGCAGAAAGTTTAGTTTCAATGAAGTCCAATCTATCAGTAGTTTTTCCAGAAATATGCTATTGTTTTCAGCACAATTCACAATAGTTGAGCTATGGACCCAACCTAGGTGCCCTTGAACAGAAGAATGGAAAAAGAAAATATGGTATATATACACAATGGAGTATTACTCCACCATAAAGAAGAATGGCATTAGGGCATTTGCCGGTAAGTGGATGGAACTGGAGACTATCAGGCTAACTGAAATAAGCTAGTCCCCAAGAGTCAAAGATTGAATGCTGTCTTTGATATACAGAAGCTAATCTAAAATAAAGGGAGAGAGATTTAAAAATAGTGGAAAGATCAGTAGAGTAGATGAAGAGGAATGAAGGGAAGGGAGAAGGAAGCGGATAGGGAAAGACAGTGGAATGAATCTGACTTAACTTTCCTAAGTATTTATATGAATATATAATGGTGACTCTCACCATCATGTATATCCACAAGACACTTTTAAGAAAGACACTTAAAAAAACTATAAATAAATAGAAGAAAGATCAGTTTAGTAGAGGGAAGGAAACAAGGAGGAGGAGGAAGGAAGGTAAAGGGGAAATACTGGGGACTGAATTATATTCCATGCTTTTATAATTATGTCAAAATAAATCCTAATGTTATATGTAACTAAAAAGAACAAATGAAAGAAAAAGGAATTATGCTATTGTTTTATTTAAAATTATCAGAAAACTCAATAGCTATGAACATTTATGAACATTTTCTCCTGTTTTTCTCTAATTTTCTTCTGACCTATCAATTACTTACGGGAGTGTGTTGAAGTCTCCAACAAAAATTGATTTGTCTATTTCTTCTATTGTACATAACATACATATCTAGGAGTTATTATGTATTTAGGATGAGTGACCCCCCTTTTTTCTTATGCAATCCTTTCTTTATTGCTGATGATTTATCTTGTTCTAAAATCTGCTTTGTCCAAAGTTAATATGGCTACTCCAGCTGCCTCTAAGTGACTATTACCCTGGTGTATCTTTCTCTTTCCTTCTTAAAATAATGAATTCTCCTTACATAACTTTTATGAGCTACAATTCATACACTGTGCATTTTGCCCATTTAAAATGTGGGCTTAGTATACTCTGAGGTACAAAAATAATTAAATTCAATGTAGAAATGTTCCATCACCTTAACAAGAAACTCTATACCCTTTAGCTACCACACCTCTATTATTTTCTGAAGCTCTCATTTTTTTACTATAAATTTTTATTTTATTTTATTATTTTTTATTAGCTGCTCATACCCCTTTTGAATCAAAAGTATGATATGTCAAGATCATTGTATTGTCTTGAGCAACTAATGAAGCTCTCATTTTTAAGAGAATACTAATCTAAATTTTGCCTTTGGGCTTATCTTCTCTTTTCTTTTCTTTTTTTTTTTTTTTTTTTTGAGAGAGAGAGAAATAGACATGCATATGTTAATGGGAACTGTGTGAATAGGCAATCCATGAGCAAATTTGCTTAATTTAGCTAAGATTTGGACTGTGTTTAATATTTTCTAAAGCTCTAGGTGCCAAGGTTTCTAAACCCCTTAAATCATTGTTCTCCTCACCTACACTTTTTTTTTTTTCATAGATCTTCCGCAAGTATTTCCCCCAGGGAAAGTCTGCATCTTGCAGACATTTCCAGAGGTTGGTTTTTTTTTTTTTTTTTCAGTTTTAATGTACTTATAATCTGGGTGGCTTTGATGTGACAGTAAGGTGAGTGCTTGTGTGTGCTGGTGGGAAGGTCACTCTAACATGTTCCAAATAAATCTCAGTGTTATCAGAGGGCCTGGGTCTCTGATGGTGACCTTCAAATGTGTTTCTCCAGTGACGTAGCTTTTCCCTATTCTCTTCCCTGTTTAAAGGCATTCCAAATGTATTTCCTTTAAACCCTGACCTCTGTTAACTATTTGATATTATTTCCCCATAGGTGGGACTGGAATATTAGAGGAGGTTTGGGATAGAATTAATGTCCTTTCTGAGCTGGGTGAGATTCTGTAAAGTATTTTCCCTGAAAAGTAACTTTTTATTATAGAAAATGCTCTAGGTGATCACTCTTTCCCTGCCTTGTCAGAGTCTCAAGGGAGTCTTTCTTAGATCTTTACCCCAGGTACCTGGTGGAGTTCCAGAGGTGAAACGGTACAAGTATAATAGTACAGAGGTGAAATAGTGTACAAGGTACACTCTCCTCAACACTGCAGCTTCCCAGGGGTTGCTCATTTCACGTTGGGATGTACTCAGCTTCCAACAATTTGTTCATAGTACCAGTTGAATTTCTTTGGTTTATGACCAAAGTGTCTTCTGTCCCAAATAAGCCAATCTTGCAAATTTCACTATGTCACCAGACATTAAGGTGATTTTTGCCCTGCAATGTCTCTGCATGATTCAAGAAGAGTCACTAATATTTATTTTTCTCAGCTTTTTCTTGTTCTAAGGATAGGAGTAACAACTACTATCCCTTTTTACTTATTATTATTTACTTATGTTTAAATTAATGGGCTTTTTTGTGGTAAAATGCCCATCACAGTTTACTATTTTAATTTCTCTGTGTATGTCTTTTTGGTGCTGGGATTAAACTCAGGGCCTCAAGTATGCTAGACAAAGGCTTTGTCACTGAGCTGTAACTCAGCTCTTGAACCGTTCTGGGGTTTTGTTGTTGTTGTTTGTGTGCAGTTCAGTAGTGTTAATTAAAGTCACATTATTGTAGAATAAATTTTTCATCTTGGCAAAACAGATACTATTCAGCCATTAGGCATCAACTTCCCATTTCCCCTTTTCTCCATCCCTTGGCAACCACTATTTTATCTCTGTCTGTATAAAATTGACTACTCCAAATACTTCATAATAGAATTATATAGCATTTGACAGTTTATGAGTAGCTTCTTTCATTTAGATTAATATCCTTAGGTTCATCTGTGTTGTAGCTTTTTTTCAGAAATTCTTTTCTTTTTTTTCTAAGACTGAACTGAATATTTCAATGTACATATGTACCACAGTTTGTTTTTCCATTCATCCCTTGATGGACATTTGTATTGCTTCCACCTTTTGGCTATTGTGGATTAAGTAATGGTACTATGAACATGTGTGCACAAATCTCTCTTCGAGATCCTGCTTTCGGTTCTCTGGAGTATATACCCAGTAGAATTGCTGGCTAAGATAATTTTATTTTTGAGTTTTTAAGATACCGTGCTTTCCAAAAAAAACTGTTCCTTTTTATATTTCCACAAGCAATACTCACAGGTTGAATTTGTTCATATCCTCACCAATTCCTTTTATTATTATTTTTTATAGTGGCCATCATAATTGGTGTCAGGAGGTTTTGATTTGCATTTCTCTCATGATTAGTGATGTATATCTTCTCATGTCTTTAGTGACCATACCTCCTCCACCCAGTTTTTCTGATTATTAAAATTCAGGATTAATTTAGTATATTTGTTATAATTGGTGAGCCAATATTGATACATTACTTATTAATTAGATTCCAGAGTTTACATTAAGATTCAGTCTTTGTGTTTTACATTCTATGGGTTTTGACAAATATATAATGACAGATATTCATTTGATATCTTACAATAGAATGACAAATATATAATGACAGATATTCATTTGATGTCTTACAATAGAATGATACAATAGTTCACTGTCCTAAAAATCCTGTGTAGCACCTGTTCATGCCTCCTTCTCCAAAATCCCTTTATACTTTCTCCTTTTATCTTTTATCTTTTCCAGAATGCTCTATGGTTAGGGATTATACAGAATATTGCCTTTGTAGATTAGCTTTATTCACTTAGCAGTTTGTATTGAAATTCTCCCCATGTCTTTTACAGCTTCGTGGCTCAGTTTATTTTTTTCTATCAGTAAATAATATACATAGTATAGATACCACAATTTTTTTGTCCATTTACCAATTAAAGGACATCTTGGTTGCTTCAAAGTTTTAACCATTAATAAAACTTCCAGAAGAAATCATGCAATTTTTTCAGGGGTACTGGGCATTGAACTTAGGGGTGCTTTAACATTGAGCTACATTCCCAGCCTTTCTTGTATTTTTTTTTTTTTTTGAGTCCTGGTCTCACTAAGTTGCTGAGAGGTTCTCTAAGTTGCTGAGAGTTGCCTCCAAATTGCAATCCTTCCATCTCAGCCTCCTGAGTTGCTGGACTAACAGATATGTGCCATCCCTCCCATCCACATACTAGTCTTTATGTGGTCTTAAGTTTCCAATTCATTTGAGCAAATGCCAAGGAGTGTGAGGGCTATGTCATAAGTAACAGTGTATTCAGATTCACCAGAAAGTGCTGAACTGTCTTCCAAAGCAACTGCGCCATTTTGCTTTGTCACCAGTAATGCAGGAGAGTCTCTGTTGTTCTGCGCCTTTGTTGGCCTTTGTCAGTGTTTTGATTTTTAGCCTTTCCAAGAAGTATTTAGTGGAATCTTATCATTTTAATTTGAAATTCCCTAATGATACATTGTTGAATGAACATATTTTCACATACCCTATCTGTCTTTTGTACATAGTGAGGTTTTTGTTCTTATCTCCTGCCCATTCTTAATTAGGTTGTCTCCTTTATTCTTGAGTTTTAAGAGCTCTTTCTAGATTTTTGCATACCAGTCCTCCATCAGATATGTGTGTCTCATATTTTCTTCCTATCATGGCTTGGGTTCCATTTTATGTTTTTTACCAAGCAGAGATTTTTTCACTTTAATGAAGTCTTAATTTTCAGTTTTTTTCTCATAGATCATGCTTTTTAATTATATGTCAAAAGTCATTGCCAAACCCAAGCTCACCTAGATTTTGTCCTATCTTCTAAGATTTTTATATTTTTGCATTTTGAATTTAGTTCTATGATTCATTTTGAATTAATTATTTAAAAATATATAATGCCTAGTTTGTTCGAGTTGTTTTTATTTTTTGGGGGGGGGAGGTGGGGTTCATGGAGGTCCAATTGTTCCAGTCCCAATTTTTGAAAAGACTGTTCTTTCTCCATTGAACTGCTTTTGCTCATTTTTCAAAGATCAATTGACCACACTTGTGTGAGTTTATTACTGGGTTCTCTCTTCTGTTTCATTGATCTGTTTGTCTATTGTTGACCAATATTCAACTGCTTTTTTAAAAAAAATTTTCATTGAATACTAATTTAGGCACCATCAGTCATCTATTTTTTTAAGCTATTTTGTTTTTCATTTTGAAAAACATGTATCTATGGATCTATCAATACACAATGTTGTTGTTAGGGTTTACATAATAATAAGGGTTAAACTCTATCAATATACTCAGAAATTACCAGAGCGTGGGGGACATGGGTCTTCCAAACACTAACCAGTGATATCACCATGAACAGACTAAGCATCTCTTCCTCATGAATGCTAAGAAATTCCTGTGCAGCTTGTCACAGCCCCAAGGTTTTTTGAAGGCACAAAATGTGATACCTGGGGGATACTCAGGTGATGTGGCCAGAATATAGGTTTATTAGGAGAAGCAACAATAGGGTGACCACCTGTCTTCTGCCTGTCAAGCTATATGTTTTAGTTAGCTCTTCATCGCTTTTACAAAAAGATCTGGCCAGAACAACGTAGAGCAGGAAATGTTTATTTTGACTTATGGTTTCAGAGGTCTCAGTCCATGGTCTGAGCCCATAGCTCTGAGCCCAACATGAGGTAGCATATCATGGCAGAATGGCATGCAGTAGAAAGCAGTTCAGGACATGGCAAACAAGAAGCACAGAGAAATATTCACTCACTAGCCACAAAATATAAACCACAAAGTCATACCCCTAGTGACCTACTTCCTCCACCCACATCCTACCTGCCTGTAGTTTCTACCCAATTAATCCATATCAGTAGATTAATCCACTGATTAGGTTAAAACTCTCATGATCTAATCATTTCACTTCTGAAAGTTCTTGCATTGTCTACACATTGGGGGGGGGGACACCTCATATCTAAATCACAACATTATACTCACAACTCAGTGCTGGAATGAGGACTTTTAGCTGGGAGCTGCTATCAGATCCTAGCTTACTACCCGTCCTCAGAGGTCTTTCCCTGTGGTGAGCCGCTTCTGCCGTTTATGCAAATTATGGTCGCCATTACAAGATGGCGCTGGCTCCGCTGTGGTCTGTGACAAACAACTCCTTATTTGGGAGAGTTGGCGCATGACTTTTCATCACCCTATGAGAAAGCTCCACGTGGCTGCTTTGCATTGGGGCTTGAGATGCTTTATTAAGGCTGGGAGGGGCATCCGAGAGAGAGAGAGAAGAAGAACTATCAAGGGCCTGAAATAAACTACTGAAAGAAGATTCCTGAGTGTTGCGTCTTCCTTGCAGGCAAGAAGTCGCGACATTTCCCTGTCCCTTCTTTCTGGGGTCAGTCTGAAAATCAGCATCTTCCAATACTTAACTTCCTTAATTTCCTTCTTAAGATGGAATAGCTCTTTCTTTTAGATCTCCAAATTTGTCTGCCTGAAAAATTTCCTCCTGTGGTTCACAGAGGCAGATTACACACACACGCACACTCCTGTCTTGGATAATGTAAAGAAATAAATTTTGTGCCTCCAAAATGAGTCATCATCTCTCTATAGAGCATGGCCAATAAAAAGAAGATAAATTTAATCTTTGGAACAGCATTCTCCCCATTGTATACATTTTCATTTGCTGGTAATCCTGAGATAATCCACACTACATATTGAAGAGCTCATCTCTTTCATTTTCTCTGTCTCATGAGCATCCACTCCTGGCTATAAGCAGCACTGGTCTTATATGAGCTTTTTTGACCAAAGACACCCCCCATCAGAACTCAGACAAAAGAAATAGTCATGTGCTGAAATGTGTACAGAGGGATTATACCTCTAGCTATGGTATCTATGCCTCAAAAAGCACAATCTGAAATGTGCTCCATCAAGGCAAGAAACTCAAGACTTGTGCCTCATTGGGCAATTACACAAAAAGGAGAAAAACAGATTTTCTGTGCACTTTGGAGACTAGTAGTCAGTAGTTCTCTCGTTCAGCCAGGGTTACATTCCCACTCCCAGTGCCAATGTCATTCCAGATAAATGCTCTTTGTGAGATTCAAAGTTGTCAACTGACTCAGTCATGAATAAGTGGAATTGGATAGAAAATGTGAGCGATTTTTTTTTTATAATCACTAAATACTATAAAAATCTGTGTTCCCTGCAAAGATAGGTTTTACAGAATAAGGACATACAGTATTTCCTTTAAAAAGAAGACAGGCATGGTTTTCAGATAAGTATTCTGTTTATAACTCTAAATTACACACTGTAAGAAAAGAAACTTTTTATCTTGTCATTCACAATGAATAGAAATTTTCTCATGCTTATTTGTTTCTTAGAAAAGAGGGGTGGAGGATGATGTCTTATGCTTGTTCATAACTGTTTCATGCCAAGTGTAGATGTTGACAAGGTATCCATCCCCAATTTGAAGCACTGGAAATTTTCTACTTTTTTAGTTGTCACTAGAATCTAGGACTGGCAGCAGGATGAGGAGAATATTTACAATCAACACTTTTTTCATGTAGCAATTAACTAGTTTGGTAGATTCTACACTTCTCTTGATTTTTTAAAAATTCAGCCACAATGGGTGGCCATTTCATTTTTCATTATCTCAGAGGGGAGATACTGAGAGGGAGATACTCAGATAAAATTCACAGTAATCAGTTTGGTCACTTTTTAATGTCTTGTAAAAGCCTGGATAGGAATAGATTCTGAAATTACTGATTGAAAATGGAGACTTAGGAGACTTAGAAATATCCACATTTTCTTTAGATCCATACCTTACCTCTGTCAATTCTTGGCATAATTGAGATGATGCTATTTGTATATGTAGGTATTTAATAAATATTAATTGAATGAATGAATATATAATGGCTGGACTCCAGCCCCTTTTTTCTTACATCTTATACCCCCCCCCCTTCTCTCCTATCTCACACACCACACACACATCAACCAC